>NW_028181878.1:0-316941 GCF_056956725.1 Heliconius melpomene rosina
GCCTTAAGCACATCTACTCCTCCCTTCTCAGGCAACATCACATCGCCGCCCTTCTCGGGCTCAACACACTCCACCTCATCGTTTTGGTTTTTTGTTTTTAGAAATTGTGTTGAACATGTTGTTCCCACGAGTGTGGGGGAAAAACGGTCCATCCGAGCAGTGCCCCCTGTACTCGGATAAGCCTATTACGCCAGGGTGTCGGCCGGTACCCTGACGGGACCAGCAGTAGCAACTGATCTCCCCATCAGCCATAAACCCCTCGCGCTGCTTCGCCGCTTGGGTTGGGGTAATTTTTATAGAGGTTTTCTTCCTCACAGCCCGGCCGGTAAAGGCAAGGCCCTCGGTTCCACTCCTGATTACGAGACATGACCGCAACCAAGAGTGGAGTTCCGATATATTCGGCGCAGGCACATCACTGCACCTGCGTGGCGGTAGGGTGAGTACACACCACGCCCTCCGGTTCCTCACACTGTGACCTCTGCATGACAGAGGACACGCGGAGAACCACGTCGGATTATTAGCCAGCGAGCAATCATTACCCAAGGACGAATCCTGTGGACACCAATTACTCGCCGCCCAGGGTGCACCGACCCGCACACTGTTCGCCCCCCCCGAATGACAAGCATTCGAGAAAGGGCCAACAGCGAGCGAACACACGAGGAGGTTATCCGACCAAGCACCCCAACCTAACCTAACCTTTTTTTTTTTTTTTTTATTTTTAAATCCTTTTACGGATACCGGCCCGAGTGGGGACTCGAGCGGGTTATGTGGGACTCGTGGACCGGCTGAAGGCCAATCCCAATACCCACTAAAACCTCACGGTGCTCCTCCTCGACCGCCACTGGCCGCGAGACACGGGGACGTGAGTCTTCCGCGAAACGCGGCGGCGAGAGCCTGCAAGGCACGTCGCGGAGTCAAGGGTGTGTGGGCACCCTCGACGGCCTGCTCGGAGTAGCGCGCGGGAGCAACCTGTGCGCGCCTACTCGGGCCAGGTTGATAGGCGGCCAGCTTCCCCAAGCTGAACGCCCTCTAGCACATTAGGGCGAAAGGCGGCGATCGTGTGCTGCCCTCCGGCGACCCGGTCTCTTACGGTGGATGGCGACTTCGGCAAAAGCCTCCCTCGCCCGTTCCGCCGACTCCTTCTCGAGCACCACTGCCTCGCAGAAGGATGAGACCGCATCCCACGACGTCTCGCTGCCGGCCATAGCCTTGACCACGGCTTGTCACGCCACTTACCGCCAGCACCTTCCCGCGCATTCCCGCGCGTTGGAAAAAATCGGTTTTCGCCACTTACCGCCGGCACCTTCCCGCGCATTCCCGCGGGTTGGAAAAAATCGGTTTTCGCCACTTACCGCCGGCACCTTCCCGCGCATTCCCGCAGGTTGGAAAAAATCGGTTTTCGCCACTTACCGCTCGCACCTTCCCGCGCATTCCCGCGGGTTGGAAAAAATCGGTTTTCGTCACTTACCGCCCGCACCTTCCCGCGCATTCCCGCGGGTTGGAAAAAATCGCTTTTCGCCACTTACCGCTGGCACCTTCCCGCGCATTCCCGCGGGTTGGAAAAAATCGGTTTTCGTCACTTACCGCCCGCACCTTCCCGCGCATTCCCGCGGGTTGGAAAAAATCGGTTTTCGCCACTTACCGCCGGCACCTTCCCACGCATTCCCGCGGGTTGGAAAAAATCGGTTTTCGTCACTTACCGCCCGCACCTTCCCGCGCATTCCCGCGGGTTGGAAAAAATCGGTTTTCGCCACTTACCGATGGCACCTTCCCGCGCATTCCCGCGGGTTGGAAAAAATCGGTTTTCGTCACTTACCGCCCGCACCTTCCCGCGCATTCCCGCGGGTTGTATACCACCTTGAAGGCCCCTCGGAGGCCGAACGATCGACACCAGTTTCAACTGAATCCGAGCGGGGAAAACTGAAAAAATCGGTTTTCGTCACTTACCGCCCGCACCTTCCCGCACATTCCTGCGGGTTGGAAAAAATCAGTTTTCGCCACTTACCACCGGCACCTTCCCGCGCATTCCCGCGGGTTGTATACCACCTTGAAGGCCCCTCGGAGCTCGAACGATCGACACTAGTTTCAACTGAATCCGAGCGGGGAAAACTGAAAAAATCGGTTTTCGCCACTTACCGCCATCGACACCAGTTTCAACTGAATCCGAGCGGGGAAAACTGAAAAAATCGGTTTTCGCCACTTACCGCCCGCACCTTCCCGCGCATTCCCGCGGGTTGTATACCACCTTGAAAGCCCCTCGGAGCCCGAACGATCGACACCAGTTTCAACTGAATCCGAGCGGGGAAAACTGAAAAAATCGGTTTTCGCCACTTACCGCCATCGACACCAGTTTCAACTGAATCCGAGCGGGGAAAACTGAAAAAATCGGTTTTCGCCACTTACCGCCCGCACCTTCCCGCGCATTCCCGCGGGTTGTATACCACCTTGAAGGCCCCTCGGAGCCCGAACGATCGACACCAGTTTCAAGTGAATCCGAGCGGGGAAAAGTGAAAAAATCGGTTTTCGCCACTTACTGCCGGCACCTTCCCGCGCATTCCCGCGGGTTTTATACCACCTTGAAAGCCCCTCGGAGCCCGAACGATCGACACCAGTTTCAACTGAATCCGAGCGGGGAAAACTGAAAAAATCGGTTTTCGCCACTAACCGCCGGCACCTTCCCGCGCATTCCCGCGGGTTGTATACCACCTTGAAAGCCCCTCGAAGCCCGAACGATCGACACCAGTGTAGGGGTATTGCACTAGTCTTATTATATTCTGTATAAACACGCTATATCAGCAACCTGAATTTATTCGCTACAAATGCAATTGTGAAATTATGTTCCACTATTGTTTTGTAGCGTATAAATAACCAAATTAAATATGCAATAAAAGAGTTCAATATTAAGTCTCGTATCATTAGCATCACTCCGATGCCGTAGCCCACATTGGTGACCCCGACGTCAGTCTGACGAACCCAACTACTGTCCGACGCAAATCTTTATAGGATTGGTGAGTGCACATTCTAACCGGCCTCCCACAAGCGGGTCTCACCGGTTAGAATTTCAAGAGGCAACGAATTACCAAGTCCTATATATAGAGATTTTCGGGAAGTTAAAGGGTCAAGATGTTTCACCCATTGATGCCTGACGCTCCGATACAGCAACAAGTTAATTTTCCCGGCCCGGGACTTACTCCATCAAACATAGAAACGCCACCAGAGATATCAGCCATAAGTATCGTAGCCAGGATACCTGATTTCTGGCCTGAAATGCCACGACTGTGGTTTGCTCAGTTCGAGTCCATTGTAAAAGCGCAAAAGCAGGGGGACGAAACTAAATTCCACTTAGTCATCTCGAAACTAAGTAGGGAATCTATTCAACACATAGGTGATCTGTTACTGAATCCGCCGTCCGAACAAAAGTATGACAAAATAAAGCAAAGGTTATTGTCAATTTATGAAGAATCCGCTGAGCGTCAATTTCAAAAGTTAATAAGCGAGATGGATTTAGGCGATCAAAAGCCGTCACAGCTACTACGAAAGATGTCCGAATTAGCAAGGAATGCGAATGTCGCTGACTCAACACTACACAGTTTATGGCTGCAGCGATTACCGAGCTCTATAAGAGCCGTCCTTATGGTTAGTCAAGATCAAAAGCTCGAAAATTTAGCCGCTATGGCAGATAAAATTATAGAAAATATGAAAATTCACGAGGTATCACAAGTCGACGCCTCATCATCAGATTTCATTAATAATGAACTATTGTCACAAATCAATAAATTATCTATTGAAATCGCAGAAATAAAAAGCTCATTCAGATTTCGGGGGCGGCAAAGAGAACCATATAGAAGAAATAGAAGCAGTTCAAGATCAAGGCGAGACTCACGAGGCAGGCAACATAGCCTATGTTATTATCATTATAAATATAAAGAATTCGCCCATAAATGCGAGCCACCCTGCTCCTGGAAACCTCTTCAAAAAAACTCACAGTAGTGTTGACGGAGACGGACGTCAATGCTATTTTTCCATCTAGCCGTCTTTGCGTTATCGACCGCAAAAGTCGATATCGTTTTTTAATAGATACGGGAGCGAACATTTCGGTAATTCCGAGAACAAATAAAGCCTCAATATCAAATCAATATAAATTATATGCGGCCAACGGTAGCGAAATTAAGACGTACGGCGAGAAAACGCTTATATTAGATCTGGGATTACGAAGACAATACAGATGGACTTTCGTTATAGCAGACGTAAAGCAACCTATTCTAGGCGCCGATTTTCTAGAAAAGCATAATTTATTAGTCGATATGAGCCGTAAGAGGTTAGTCGACGGCGTCACAGGATTATTGAGTGCGGCAAGGATAATTAATACTAACGCACCTTCAATTACGACAATCAATGTCGAAGCGCCTTTCGCAGATTTATTGCAAAAATATCCAGATATAACCAGACCATTTTGCGCAAAAGAGACTCCTAAGCACGAGGTCGTACATCAAATAATTACTCAAGGTCATCCGGTCGTTTCAAAGTGTCGGCCGTTGTCAGCAGAGAAGTTTAAACTCGTTAAGAAAGAAATTGAACACATGTTAAGTATGGGCATATGCAGGCCTTCCAAAAGCGCATGGGCCAGTCCTATCCACGTCACGAAGAAAAAAGAAGGAGGAATTAGACTATGTGGTGATTATCGAAAACTAAACGCCATTACTAAGCCCGATCGATATCCTATTCCGCGTTTGCTGGATTTCACATATCTCCTGCCCAAGAAGACAATATTTTCGCGAATAGATCTCAAACGAGCATATAATCAAATACCAGTTGAAGATGTTGAAAAAACAGCTATAATTACTCCATTTGGCCTTTTTGAGTTTCCACGTATGCCCTTCGGACTACGCAATGCCGGTCAAACATTCATGCGTTTCATGAACGACATAATGCGTGGCCTCGACTATGTATTTTGTTTTGTCGACGACATTTTAATTGCGTCTGAGTCTGAAGATCTTCACCGAGAACATATTGAGGAAGTATTTTGCCGTTTAAGTAAACATGGTATTACGATAAATACAGAGAAATGCATATATGGCCAGTCTGAAATAGATTTCCTCGGTTACAGAATTTCGCCAGAAGGTATAACTCCATTATCAAGTAGAGTAAAGGCAATTGACGAGTATCCCCTACCGAAGACAATTCGTGATTTAAAGCGATTCCTAGGGATGCTCAATTTTTATCGTACAAGCATCTCGAACGCAGCTACACATCAAGCGCCGTTAAATAAATACATGTGTGGCCGAACTTCAAAGAGAGACAATCGCACAATCGAGTGGAACGACGAAACTAGGGAAGCTTTCAATCAGTGCAAGGATAGCTTAAAAAGAGCCATTGCGCTGATTCCACCCTCTCCGCACGCACCGCTGTCGATAATGACAGACGCATCTCAAACATGCGTCGGAGCCGTTCTGCAGCAACAATTAAATAACGAATGGAAACCTATTGCTTTTTTCTCCAAAGCTCTATCTCAAGCTCAACAAGCATACAGCACCTACGATAGAGAGCTGTTGGCAATTTATATGGCGATATGTCACTTCCAAAATTATTGTGAAGGACATGAAATTATTGTGTACACAGATCACAAGCCATTAACTTACATGTTCAAGCAAAAACAATCTGTTTCTAAAGAAAAAATATCACCGAGACGACTAAGACAATTAGACTACATATCTCAATTCACATCCGAAATTCAACACGTCTCCGGAGCCGAAAATGCAGTAGCTGACGCATTATCCCGCGTATCGCAGATTAATTGCCCAAATAAAATAGAATGGAGCGATATTGCGACTCAACAAATAGTTGACCCAGAATTAAAAAAACTGTTACAGAATGATAAGCTGAAATGGAAAAAAATCACCTTACCATGCAACAAAAAATTATACTGCGAAGTGTCAACAAGTGCAATTCGACCGTATGTACCGCGAGTATTTCGAAATGAAATATTCAGTACATTACATGACGTAACGCACCCAGGCGTCAGAGCGACGAGAAAAATGTTAACGTATCATTATTTCTGGCCTGGAATGAATAAAGACGCTAGTACGTGGGCAAAACAATGCGTATCTTGTCAAAAAGCGAAAATCACGCGTCACAATAATTCGACACTCATGCAGTTCCCCGAATCTGAACGATTTGAACATGTGCACATCGATATTGTGGGACCTTTACCTATATCTAATAATAACCGATACATTGTTACGTTTATTGACCGATTTACTCGGTGGCCGGAGGCAGCCCCGGTAGCCGAAGCTACCGCCGAAACAGTGGCAAGGAAGTTTTACAACATGTGGATCTCAAGATTCGGATGTCCATTAAGGATAACAACAGATCAAGGACGTCAATTTGAGTCAAATCTTTTCTCATCCTTGTCAAAACTACTAGGAATTAAAAAACTTCGAACAACAAGTTATCATCCGCAGTCAAACGGAATAGTGGAGAGATGGCATAGAACTTTGAAAGCAGCTATTATTGCACGCGGTAATTCTACTAATTGGTCACAAGAGTTACCTACTGTACTATTAGGACTTCGCACCGCAATTCGAGATGGTAGTGTAGTCAGCCCTTCACAAATGGTATACGGTACGAATATTAAAATTCCCGGAATATTTTTTAACGTCATTAAAGAAAACAACATAACCTCGTCAGAAGAGTTTGTTCAACAGTTACGTCGTATTTTTTACTCGACTTAATGGTGAAGACCGCATCAAAATCCGTTGGGTGGTTTAGAAGAAGAAGAGTTAGAAACAACAGACAGACACGAAAAGCGACTTTGTTTTATAAGATATAGGATAATACGATAATATATCCAATAAATAATAAGTTTATATTAAAATTATGAAATCATTTTACTAAACCAGTTACTAAGGTTATTACTCCAATAGCTCCTGTTAAGGGTCAAGGTCTATAGTCAACTAATAATAATAATAATAATAAACTCTTTATTTCACACCATAATACATAGCAAAATTAAAATTTACAATGCTTAAGAAAAAAAAAAAACAATAAATAATAAAATGTGAAAAAGGCGGCCTTATCACTAAAAGTGATCTCTTCCAGGCAACCGAATTGTAGGAATAGATAGACAGGGGTGCGGGCATAGTGCGTGGGAAAAAATAATTATGTCAATACACGAGAATTAAAAACGATATATACAACACACATAACATAAATATATATACTATAAGTATATAAAATAAATAAATAAATAAATAAATAAATAGAGTATAATACACAAATATAATAAATAATATATATAAATATTAGTAAATATACACTACAATTGAAGATAATAGTTTTTTACTTTATATTTGAATGCTTTCTTAGACTTAGACTGCCTGATAGTACGTGGTAGGGCATTCCATAGTTTCGCTGCTTGCACCGTGAACGATTTACTGTAACAACGAGTACGGCACAAAGGTATCTCCAGCTTATTATCTTTTTGGGAGCGGAGACTTAGTGTGAGACGGGAGTTGGAATCGAGAAAGGAAAAACGCTGCTTAAGGTAGGTTGGAGTTTCAGGGTGTGAAGATTTCGACGGTCTTTAATAGGAAGCCAGCCAAGTCTAGTACGATACTCACTGACATGATCGAACTTTTTCAGTCCGAAAATGAATCTAATAACCAGGTTTTGGAGACGTTCCAACTTGTTAAGTAGTTGCTGCGATAAATCCAGGTAACAGGTGTCTGCATAATCTAGGATAGGTAGCAAAAGTGAGTGGGCTAGGGTTATTTTGGTTTTGATTGGCAGAATATTTTTCCATCTTTTTAACCTACCTATAGCGCAGTACAACTTGCGGCTCAACTCGGAAACTTGAGGAGCCCAGGAGAGTTTGCTGTCCACCATGATACCTAGATTTTTGACAGTGCAACAGTATTTCAAGTTACAGGTGTCGAAGACTGTAGGAGGAAGGGAAGGAGAATAGATCTTGGATAGTTGTTTAGGATTGCCGAGAATACACACTTGAGACTTTTTAGGATTTATAGATAAACCGTAAGACTTGCTCCAGGTACTAATTGTTAGCAGGTTGGAATTAATTAGACTAATAGTCCTCGCAATGTCTTGAACGTCCGTGGTTGTATAAATCTGTAAGTCATCAGCGTATAAGTGAAAAGGCAAGGATAAAAGCTTGGTGACGGAATTTATGAAGATGGAGAAAAGTAAAGGAGAAAGTACGCCACCCTGGGGAACACCAGCATTAAGGCGGCAAACAGTTGACAGTTTTTCATTTAAACGAATGTACTGCTTTCGATTATGTAGATAGGAATAAAACCATTCAGTAGCCTCTGATGAAATATTAATAGACTTTAGAACAGCTAAAAGGATTTCGAAATCTACTGTATTAAAAGCGTTAGAAAAGTCTAGGAGAGCGAGAATAGTGACTTGTTGGTTATCGATTCCATATCTTATATCATCATTGACCTTATTGAGCGCAGTGACAGTGCTGTGACCAGGGCGGAAACCAGACTGGAAGGGAGATAGGATATGATTTCTGGTAAGGAAGGAGGAGAGTTGTTTATGGACTATACGTTCTAGTATTTTGGACAGGAACGGGAGGATAGATATCGGGCGATAGTCTGTAAAGGAAGTGGGGCTAGACACTTTAGGTATAGGAACAACTATCGCCTGGCACCAGATATCAGGGAAAGTATTTGAGGAAAGGGAATAGTTGAAAATATGGCACAGGATAGGAAGTACAGTCTTCATGGTTAAAAGAATCATTTTCCGACTGATTCGATCACTGCCAATAGCATCGGACTTAATGGCAAGAACATGTTTCTTCACTTCGTCAGGAGAAATAGAAGTGAAATGAAAGGGAGAAGGACCAGAGATTGAAGGGATAGACTTAATAGTATTAATTTTAACATTTTGACTTAATAAGTTGACATTCGCGAAGTGCTTATTCATTTCGTTGATATCCGTTCTATCGCCTAACGCGGTAGTTTTTCGTGAGCGTCCAATACCCATTGAGTCAAGGAATTTCCAAATACTAGCAGAATTGCAATTTTCGATAGAATTATAAATAAAAGTGCGTTGAGCATCCCTGCAAGTTTTGTTACATCGGTTCCGTAGTATTTTGAACCTGTTAAGGTTTTCCTCAGTAGGATTTCTCTTGTACTTCGATTTAGCCGAGTTACGTTTTACCATAAGTTTTTTAATATCTTCCGTTAACCAGGGGGCAGGAAGGTGCTTGAGTTTTATTGGTCGAAGTGGAGCGTGCAGGTCAAAAAGCTCAGTTAAAAGAGAGTTAAATATAATAATTTTTTCATTAACAGTTGGAGCATTTAATACACTCTCCCAATCTATATTATCTAGATCTTCTAAGAAAGCTTCGTTGTTAAAATTTTTAAAGCTTCTACGCATGATTATAGTAGGTTTAATTTTGGGTGTACGAATTTTATAACTCATATATATGAGATCGTGATATGAGAACGCTTCTGCACACAACTGACCATAAGTAGCGACTTGCTCATTCGACGAAACGATCATTAAGTCTAATTGTGACGGAGCGGTATTAGGAAAGAAGTGGGTAGCGTTAGTGGGTAGAAGATTAAGATTAGCACTTTTAATAATATTTTGTAATCGAATAGCACGCCAGTCATTTTTAATTAGACAAGTATTAAAATCTCCCATTATGATGGTGTGATCAACACCTGGAACATACTTATCTAGTAAAGTTTCAAAGGTGTCAAAATAATTTATATGAAGTGAAGGGCTGTAAAGTACACCAAGTAATAGTTTTAATGTGCCAAATAACACTTCAATAAAAATATGCTCAGAAGTATTTGAGTACAGTGTAGGAGATTTGTCAAGAATAGAAAAAGGGATGTGGCTGCGTAAGTAGATAGCAACTCCACCACCGCCTTTCCCTGTACGGTCATTACGAATAAGATGGAAGCCGGGTAAAGCATAGGATGTGGATGGTAAGGAAGGTTTTAGGAAAGTTTCGGAAACTAGGATCGCGTGAACGTTTTTGGCATCGAAGGAAGCTAGGAGATCAGGATAATGAGCGGGAACACTTTGTGCATTGATATGCACCACGTTGAAGTGCTTGGCAGAGTTCGCAAAAGTCGTGCCCAAAACAGTGCTTAGCGACGCGGAAGTGCTATGGAAACTAGAATCTGATGATAACGATGTAGACTGACAAAATATATCATTATCAGAGGTGTCACTGTTTGAGTTAGCGTTGTTGAACATAGTGCAGTACCAAAATATAATAATCAAGTAAAAATTAATAGGATAATAAATATATATAATAAATAAAAATAAGATTAAAATAAAATGTGTGTATATGCAGAATGTTAATGATAATAATAATAAGAGCTATATAATATATGTATGTCCAAATAAATAAATAAATTAGCAAAATAAATATTAGTGATAAAATTAGAAAAATAAAAATAAAAAAAATAAAATAAACAAATAATCACTTACAATAACAAAAAAAAAAAAGAGGTAAAACACGATAAATACAACTAAGTCCGTAATCTAGGAGTTATCGTGAAAAGAAACGTTTAAGACAGTTCCGGCCATTGACAGATTAAGTGTCAATAAGCCTGTCAAAATAACTAACAAAAAGTAAACATTACAAACTCATGTTCATGTATATATTTATTTTATGATTTTTTATTTTATAGGTGAAGGCAACACTTTAACTGGACTCTTTTTGACATGCATTCTCCTATTGTGTAATATAATCTCTTTTTTACCGTACAATCTCCTTTGTGTGTTTTCCATACAACGTGACATTGGCGAAGTGAATAGTGCTCAACTGGCACGCTCGAAGCGCCATAAATAAAGAACCGAACCGGACCGAACATTACAACATTTAATATTACGTTTTAAAATTGTGGGTAAATTATATATATTAATGGATAAGTATATTAACGATTTAAGTTGTGGGTAATTTGTACATTTTAGTGAATATATTAGTGATTTATAGGACACTAGCTCATAAGTTATTAGATATAAGGTTAAAAGTATTCTATCAACATTAATTGAACAAACTAATGCATTAAGGAAGTTGTTTACTTCTTCGAGTTTACGATCCTCTTCATTCGTGTAACCTGAGGAACTGGCTTTGTCTTAGAATCACCAGCACTTGAGCTCGCCATAGGTGCTTTAAGAGGTTGAGCCCCAGCCGTGTCGTGGATATTGTCTAGCTCACTGCATGTGGAAATAGTATGGCGCTTCCCATCTGGCCCAATGACAATGATGTAGCCCTCCTTCGTCCAACATTTATTTATGCCAAAACGTTTTCGGGCTGCCATGAAAGTCTCGTGCCTGGATTTAGTGAGGAATTCCGATAAAGTGATGCCTGTATTTTTCAAATTGGTTTTAGCATACCATATTTGATTTCGCATAGATAACTCTCGGAATTTTACAAGTATGGGTCTTGGTTTATCAGATGTTACAGTACCCAGGCGTTGACATCTGCTAATGTCACCCAGCTCCAGATCAGGCAACTTCAGATGTTGGGACAGGACCTTCACCGCAATGGCAGAATCAGCTGTACTTCTCTCCTCGGGCACACCATGCACCAACAGTATCTTCTTTCTGGTCCGCAAGTCAAGAAGGTCTAACTGTTTTGACAGTATATTTACCTGCAGCTGAAGCCCCTCCAGTGCACTCAATACAAAAGATCGAAATGCACTAAATTGAGCTGCAATGTGGGAAGTGGGGCTTGCCGCAGGAAGCGCAGAACTCAAATTTTGCTGAAAGTCAGCCATTTGCGAATTGAAGTGTAGTGACAGTTCTTGTATTGATTGCTTAATAGCTTCCATGTTGATGTAATTGAGTTCAAAAGACTAGTGATTATGGATAAAAAGTTTTGGTGTAGAAATTATTGCACGAATAACTGCTGGCAGGTTGGTGACTGTTAATACATCACTTATACATAACACATTTCACTTATAATTTGTTTTAACTATTTTTAAAAGAAAATTATTTGGGAGCAACTTTAAAAACGTATTTACTTTTTGGCACCTACCCTCAGAAAAAAAAGTGATAGGGATGATTATGATTAGACATTAATTTACTTCTCTAGAATAAAGAGTTCTTAAAATAGAAATTACATAAGATTGAATAATTGCTATGGCAGATTCAAGAATTAATAATAAAATTTGAACAATAATTAAAATAATTAATAAATAATTAAGTATTTTAATACCTGTATTACTTAATAAAGTTAAAAGTAAATGACCTGCAATTATATTAGCTGTTAATCGAACTGCTAAAGTTCCAGGTCGAATAATATTACTAATAGTTTCAATTAGTACTATAAAAGGTATTAAAATAGTTGGTGTTCCCTGAGGAATTATATGAATAAATATATGTTGTGTATTATTTAATCATTATAAATCTTAATCATAATGTTAAAGATAATGAAAGGGATACATTAAGATGACTTGTTCTAGTAAAAATATATGGGAATAAACCTAAAAAAATATTAAATAAAATAAAAAAGAATAATGAAATAAAAATAAAAGTTGATCCATTAATTCTATTTGGTCCTAATAAAGTTTTAAATTCATTATGAAGCTTATTAGAAATAAAATTTCATAATAAATAATGACGATTAGGAAAAAATCAGAAAGATAAAGGAATAAATAATAATCCAATAAATGTTCTAATTCAATTAAATGGGAAATTAAATAAATTTGTTGAAGGATCAAAAATTGAAAAAAGATTATTTATCATTTTCAAAAAAATTTTTTGAAATTTTCTTATTTTTTTTAAAATTAAAATTATTTTTATAATTAAAAATAAAATAATTTATAATTATTAAACTAATAAAAATAGAAATAAAAAATAATAATGAAATTATTCAATTGATAGAATTGGTAGTGGTTGTCAACGAGTGGTTATGATTGTTCTATGTAAAACTTCATTTAATTAGCTATTATTTTTGTGCAAAGTTACATTTTGGTATATTGACAAGAACAAACATAAAAAGTATTCGGGTGAATTCGGAATCTCCCTTTTTTGAAGTTGGTTGAAAATGAGAACATCCTCTTTTTTGAGATTGGTTGAAAAGAAATGCAACGATCAGGAATCTCACTTCTGACATCAATTTAAAAAGTTTTTGCTTGTAACTATTACAGTATAATTAATTTTTGACCAACAAAAACAAACTTTCTCAATTTTCTCCGAATTCCATAATCGAAACCTAACCAAACTTTCACCAAATTATCCTTGAAGTGTATCCTTTCAAATAAAAAAAGAATCATCAAAATCGGTTGGCGCGACATTGAGTTATTCGGCTATTAGTCGCGCACATGCATAATGCAAATTTAAGACTTATGTGATTTTCTCATGGATACCATTGTCAGACATGGACAAAAAAAAATATGACCATTCGGGAAGCTATACCTTATAAATAAAAATATTAAAATCGGTTCACCCAGTTAAAAGTTATGAGGTAACAAACATAACAAAAAAAAAAAAAATACAGTCGAATTGATAACCTCCTTTTCTTACAGAAGTCGGTTAAAAAAGGATTATTATTCATTATAAGAATGTTCAGAAGGAGGTAAATTTTGATATCATTCAATAGAGGATGGTATATTTAATGAAAATAGGATTATTCGTTGATTAATTATTGATTCTCAAATAATAATAATAATTAAAATTATGGAAAATAATGAAATATATGAACCAAATGAAGAAATAATAGGCCTAGTGTCCGGGGAACCGGCAAGCCAGGCACGCACTGAGGAGGTGCGGGTAGCCGCAATGGAGTTGTGGGAAACTCGGCTGGCAACACCAACTGCCGGCCTGAGGACGATGGAGGCTGTTCGTCCAGTGTTCCGCCAGTGGTTAGCGCGGCGTCACGGCGTCCTAACCTTCCGCATGACACAGGTGCTCTCGGGGCATGGCTGCTTCGGGGGTTACTTGTGTCGGATCGCCGGGAGGGAGCCCGACGCTCGCTGCCACCACTGCGACGACTGCCTCGATGAGACGGCCCAGCACACGTTGGAGGTGTGCTCAGCCTGGGCGTCTCAACGTCGCGCTTTGCGCGACGTCATAGGGGACGACCTTTCCCTGCCGGCCGTGGTCAAGGCTATGGCCGGCAGCGAGACGTCGTGGGATGCGGTCTCATCCTTCTGCGAGGCAGTGGTGCTCGAGAAGGAGTCGGCGGAACGGGCGAGGGAGGCTTTTGCCGAAGTCGCCATCCGCCGTAAGAGACCGGGTCGCCGGAGGGCGGCACACGATCGCCGCCTTCCGCCCTAATGTGCCAGAGGGCGGTCAGCTTGGGGAAGCTGGCCGCCTACCAACCTGGCCCGAGTAGGCGCGCGCAGGTTGCTCCCGCGCGCTACTCCGAGCAGGCCGTCGAGGGTGCCCACACACCCTTGACTCCGCGACGTGCCTAGCAGGCTCCCGCCGCCGCGTTTCGTGGACGATTCTAGTCCCCGCGTCTCGCGGTCAGTGGCGGTCGAGGAGGAGCATCGTGAGGTTTTAGTGGGTATTGGGATTGGCCTTAGCCGGTCCATGAGTCCCACATAACCCGCTCGAGTCCCCACTCGGGCCGGTATCCGTAAAAGGATTTCCTCACGTTAAAAAAAAAAAAAAAAAAATGTCAGGTTAGGTTGGGGTGCTTGGTCGGATGACCTCCTCGTGTGTTCACCCGCTGTTGGCCCTTTCTCGAATGCTTGTCGTTCGGGGGGGACGAACAGTGTTGCGGACCGGTGCACCCTGGGCGGCGAGTAATTGGTGCCTACAGGATTCGTCCTTGGGTAATGATTGCTCGCTGGCTAATAATCCGGCGTGGTTCTTCGCGTGTCCTCTGTCATGCAGAGGTCACAGTGTGAGGAACCGGAGGGCGTGCGTGGTGTGTACTCACCCTACCGCCACGCAGGTGCAGTGATGTGCCAGCGCCGAAAATATCAGAACTCCACTCTTGGTTGCGGTCATGTCTCGTAATCAGGAATGGAACTGAGGGCCGGGCTGCGAGGAAGAAAACCTCTATAAAAAATTACCCCAACCCAAGCGGCGAAGCAGCGCGAGGGGTTCATGGCTGATGGGGAGATCAGTCGCTACTGCTGGTCCCGCCAGGGTACCGGCCGACACCCTGGCGTAATAGGCTTATCCGAGTACAGGGGGCACTGCTCGGATGGACCGTTTTTCCCCCACACTCGTGGGAACAAAATGGAAAATGTTAAATTAAAAACCCAAAATGATGACGTAGGGAGGCCCGAGGAGGGCGGTGATCTGTTGTTGCCCGAGATGGGCGGAGTAGTAGTTGTGCCCGAGAAAGGCGTAGGGAGTACTTTGCTCGAAAGGGGCAAAAGTCCGGCACTTGTGCCAATAGGAGGGGGGTTGAAGGATGCGCGAGTCGTGTTAGAGCGTCTGGACCATGAGGAGGTTGCCTCTATTATAAGAGATAGGTCCAGGTCGTCACTTTCGTCGCGAGGCCGTTTCTGGGCGGCTTCCGAGTCAGACGCCGATGGCGTGATGTCTGTTGGGTCGAACAGCTCCAATGCTATCGAGGGGGCTAAAGCGCAGTTCCGAAAGGACAGAAAGAGGCGCCATCACAGGAAGAGTAACTCTGAATCCTCGGATGCGGATGGGGAGACAGAGACAAGCCGAAAGCGAAGGTTGCTTCGGCCAGAGGGAGTCGTGGTCGTACCAAATATTCCTGATGAGAATATAGGGCTAGCTGCTGGAAAGAAGGCGCTAAACGATGCCAAGCGCGAGGAGCGCCGGCTGAGGGCGGAGGAGGAAGTTGCTGAAATCTCCGCGGCGATACAAACTAGAGCAAGTTCTAGGCTCTCGGATGTGCCCCTGGAACTTTGCGGTGAGGAGCACATGGTCTCCGACTTGCGTAGCCAAGTATCTGATAGCTTGGCTATAATCAATAGAGTCGCCTGCAAGTCGGGGAATCTGAAGGGCACATTTACTAGGGCCCTTAAAGACGCTGCCGGAGTTATCTCTTCTGCCGTTAATACTCTGGCAAAGAGGACGGCATCAGAGGAAGTGGATATCCTCAAGGCAACAAACTCGCGACTGCAGTCGGAGTTGGTGGAGTTGCGGAAGGAGTTTGCCCTTTTGAGAGCGGAGTTGGAGCGGTCTAGAGCATCGGACTTGCGACCCACTCCCACGGAGTCTATTGCTGTGGAGGACATAGTGGGCACTATGGTTTCCACCAGGCTGGAAGCCTTTAAAGATCGGCTACCACCGGAGAGAAATCTGCGACCTCCGCTAGCGGCGGACAAGCGCAAGGTGGATAGCCCAAAGCAGGCGCAAGTGGACCCTGTCGCATCCACTTTGATGGCGCCGGCTAATCCGGCACCAAAGGAGCAAAGGTCTAAAAAGGCCAAGAAGAAGAAAGGCCCGGTAAAGACCGCATCTACTGAGCCTCGACCTCTGCCACCCGCTCCGGCTGATATGTCTGAGGGCTGGACTGTAGTAGCCCGGAAGGGGGCCAAGAAGAGAAAGCCAGCTCCTAAGCCGAAAGCGCAAAAGGCTAAAGCGCAAAAGGAGCCAAAGTTGCGTCGTCCTAGATCGCAAGTTGTGACGATTAAGTTGCAGCCAGCCGTCGCCGACAAGATGTCGTATAGCGATGTCCTTCCCCGGGTCAAGGAAAGTATAAAGATGGAAGACCTGGGTATAGAGGACCTGAGATTCCGTGTTGCGTCTACTGGCGCTAGAATGCTAGGCGCTAGAATGCCTGGCGCCAACACTGCTGAGAAGGCGGATGCGCTAGCTGAGAAGTTGCGTGGGGTTCTCAGCCCCGAAGAGGTCCAGGTGTCGAGGCCAGTGAAATGTGCGGAATTGAGGGTGTTTGGCCTCGATGACTCCGCCACTGCTGAGGACATGACGGCGGCAATAAGCCGAGTTTCCGGCTGTGCTGCGGGTAATATAAAAGTCGGAGAGATCCGACAGGACCGGGCCGGTCTAGGAACAGTATGGGTCCGATGTCCTGTCGGCGCAGCGCAGAAGATTAGCGGGGCGAGACTACTTGTTGGCTTCGTCTCTGCTGGAGTGAGGCTATTGATGCCCCGTGCGCAACGTTGTTTCCGTTGCCACGAAGTGGGCCACATGGCTGCGAGCTGCAGTAGCCAGGTGGACCGCAGCAAACAGTGTTTCCAGTGTGGCCAGACCGGGCATCAGCAGAGATCGTGTTCGGCAGAGCCTCATTGTCCGGTGTGTGAGGCGGCGCAAAGGCCCGCTAATCACATGTTGGGGAATGCTGCCTGTGGAAAGGCTAGCACCAATAACGGTGGAAAGCGCAGACGAGTGCCGGCAACATCGGCCAGGTCTAATATCCCAGCTGGGCCTGAGGAGGTGCAACACATGGAAGACCAATAATGGCTCTCCGCGTGTTGCATGCGAACATTAACCACTGTGCTAGGGCCCAGGACTTATTGGTCCAAAGCCTGGCGCAGTGGTCTATCCAGGTGGCGGTTGTTTCGGAGCCCTACAGCGTTCCCGACAGAGACAACTGGGTAGCCGACAACACCGGGGTGGTGACTATTATCACCCAGGTCGCCGCGGGCTCCCCGCCTTTCTCACGTGTAGAGAGAGGTGTGGGATGCGTCGCCGCACTTGTCGGCAACCTAGTTGTCGTAGGGGTCTACTTTTCCCCCAATCGAACTCTCGCGGAGTTTGAAGAGTTCCTTATACGATTGGGGGAAATGGTAGAGCGATTTCGTCCGGCGGAGATGTTGGTGGCCGGCGATCTCAACGCGAAGTCCAGCGTGTGGGGCTTCGCAACGACGGATGTGCGTGGTGTGACGCTGTCGGAGTGGGTTGTTGCCACCGGTTTGTCTGTGCTCAACCGAGCGACCAAGAACACGTGTGTGCGAAGGCTGGGCGGATCCGTCGTGGACGTTTCGGTCGCGAGCCCGGCCCTAGCATGTCGTGTTCGGGGCTGGCGAGTGCTGGATGATGTGGAGACTCTCTCGGATCACCTCTACATCTTGTACGAGATCTCCATACATCCTGCGGTGCCACCAGCCCCCAGTCCAAACTCGCGAGAGTACGGACCGCGGTGGCAACTGGGTCGTCTCGACAGGGAGTTGTTGGAGGAGGCCGCGATAGTGAAATCCTGGCGGCCCCAGAGCTTGGCGTCTGCAGAAGACGCCGCATCCTGGGCACAGGGGGCGCTGACGCGTATCTGTGACGCGTCAATGCCCCGTTCCGGGCGCCGCCCTCAACGGCGGCAAGTGTACTGGTGGTCGTGGGAGATCGCGCAACTGCGTAACACCTGCGTTGCGGCGAGACGCCAGTACAGCCACTATCGCAGACGGGTACAGAAGGTGCAGGAGGAGGAAGACCGACTGTACCGCGTCTATGTCGAGGCGAGAACGCAGCTGCAGGAGGAGATCGGTCGTGTGAAAGGCGAGTCGCACGACCGGTTGATCGCGGGGATAGACTTAGACCCGTACGGCACACCTTACCGAATGGTGCTCGGTAGGTTACGGGCTTGGGCACCACCACTGACGCAGACACTCCAACCGGACGTACTCTGAGGGGTTCTGTCGTCGCTATTCCCGCAGCGGGCCAGTTTTGCACCACCCAGTATGGCCCGCCCTGCAGCGCGTGAGGAGGAATAGGAGGACGACGAGGACAGCGTCACACCACCGGTGGAGGAGGAGGAGCTCGAAGAAGCTGTTCGCCGATCTCGGCTCAAGAGCACCGCCCCGGGCTTCGATGGCATTCCCGGCCGGGCGCTAACTCTGGCCCTCAACACCTTAGGGCCCAGAGTGCGAGGACTATTCACTGCCTGTCTGGCTCAAGCCATAATTCCACAGCGGTGGAAGACAGGCAGGTTAGTCCTCATCAAGAAGGAGGGTCGCCCGGCGGATTCAGCCTCCGCCTACAGGCCCATCGTGCTCTTGAGCGAGATCGCCAAGCTCCTTGAGCGTGTTGTAGCCAGGAGGCTACAACACCATTTGGAGGGGACAGGTCCGGACCTCTCGGACCACCAGTATGGCTTCCGTAGGGGGCGATCGACGGTGGATGCCATACTGGAGGTAAAGTCCTATGCGCAGGATGCGGTGGCCCGAGGCAATGGAGTCTTGGCGGTGTCTTTAGACATCGCCAACGCCTTCAACTCCCTGCCATGGCCCTGCATAAAGGAGGCACTGTTATACTATCGTGTGCCTCCATACCTGCGCCGCGTCATCGGGGCTTACCTGTCCGGTAGGTCTGTGACCTTTCCAGCTCCTGGAGGAGGTTGGAAGGAGTTCGTTGTGTCGGCCGGTGCTCCACAAGGATCGGTGCTGGGTCCGATCCTCTGGAACATCGGATACGACTGGGTGCTGCGGGGCGGCACCCTGAGGGGGATAAAGGTCCTCTGTTACGCCGATGACACGCTGGTCTTGGCGCAGCAGTGGACCTATCGAGAGGCGGCAGTCCTCGCGACTGCTGGAGTTGCGGAGGTAGTCGGCCGCATAAAGCGGCTGGGCTTGGAAGTCTCCCTCAACAAGTCCGAGGCAATCTACTTCCATGCTCCTCGAAAGGGCCCACCGGCAGATGCCCACATCGTCGTCGGTGGCGTCAAAATTGACGTTGCCCGGAGCATGAAGTACCTCGGACTTGTTCTGGATGGTCGGTGGAGTTTTCGGGGCCGCTTTACATCTTTGGCCCCGAAACTGTTGAAGACAGCGGCGGCACTGGCGCGCCTTTTGCCCAATGTGGATGGGCCGAGCGCCTCTAGCCGTCGGCTGTACACCGGAGTGGTCCGATCCGACCGGCACAACATCACTCTGCTGCGACGTGCGCAGAGGGTGATGGCCATCCGGGCGATACGGGGGTACCGGACCATCTCCGGTGAAGTGGCGTGCGTGCTGGCTGGAGTCATACCGTGGGACCTGGATGCTCTTTCTCTGGCGTCGGTCTATTGCCGGCGTCGAGGCCTAGCGTCCGGGGAACCGGCAAGCCAAGCACGCACTGAGGAGGCGCGGGTAGCCGCGGTTGAAATGTGGGAAACTCGGCTGGCAAATCCATCTGCCGGCCTGAGGAAGATCGAGGCTGTTTGTCCAGTGTTCCGCCAGTGGTTGCGCGGCGTCACGGCGTCCTAACCTTCCGCACGACACAGGTGCTCACGGGGCATGGCTGCTTCGGGGGTTACCTGTGTCGGATCGCCGGGAGGGAGCCCGACGCTCGCTGCCACCACTGCGACGACTGCCTCGACGAGACGGCCCAGCACACGTTGGAGGTGTGCTCAGCCTGGGCGTCTCAACGTCGCGCTTTGCGCGACGTCATAGGGGACGACCTTTCCCTTCCCAGCGAGACGTCGTGGGATGCGGTCTCATCCTTCTGCGAGGCAGTGGTGCTCGAGAAGAAGTCGGCGGAACGGACGAGGGAGGCTTTTGCCGAAGTCGCCATCCGCCGTAAGAGACCGGGTCGCCGGAGGGCGGCACACGATCGCCGCCTTCCGCCCTAATGTGCCAGAGGGCGGTCAGCCTGGGGAAGCTGGCCGCCTACCAACCTGGCCCGAGTAGGCGCGCGCAGGTTGCTCCCGCGCGCTACTCCGAGCAGGCCGTCGAGGGTGCCCACACACCCTTGACTCCGCGACGTGCCTAGCAGGCTCCCGCCGCCGCGTTTCGTGGACGATTATAGTCCCCGCGTCTCGCGGCCAGTGGTGGTCGAGGAGGAGCATCGTGAGGTTTTAGTGGGTATTGGGATTGGCCTTCAGCCGGTCCACGAGTCCCACATAACCCGCTCGAGTCCCCACTCGGGCCGGTATCCGTCAAAAGGCCTTGGTGAAAGTTCCTTTAAGGTTGCCCGATCTGCTGGCAACCTTCCTTATCACCGCTAGGCTGTCCACCACCTGATTTTGTAGGTCAGACGCAAGTATGGCTTCGTCCTGCTCTTTCTCGGATGGTAGAGACATGTCCGTGAGCCTGGAGCTAGCCCTGGCCAGTACGGCCGCAGCGCTGTCAGACACCTCCTGTTCTGAACTCAGCGGCAACTCCTTCCTTTCTGCCTCACCGAGACCTTTCCGTCTCCTCATGGCAACCACTTTTGGCGCCGGTCTATCTGGCTCTCCTTCACCAGAAGACCCCGACTGATCGATCGGCTTCCGAGGCCTCTTCCGCCTGTCCTTCAGGTATAGTACCCGTGTCCTTGACTTCTCCGACACCATCGACACAAAACTTTCAGTATCTGAGTCCTTTGACTCCAACGCTCCCCACAACCGTCCATATGATGATCCGGACCCTCGTCTCGACCTGACACTACCGACAGTCGACATTCCGTCATCAACGTCCAATCTGGTCAGAACCACTCTCGGCTCCTTCCACACTCCTACGTTCTGGCCATCACCAACTGACCCCTCCGCAGCGACACCAACGATCCAACGATCGACACCAGTTTCAACTGAATCCGAGCGAAGAAAACAGAAAAAATCGGTTTTCGCCACTTACCGCCCGCACCTTCCCACGCATTCCCGCGGGTTGTATACCACCTTGAAGGCCCCTCGGAGCATGAACGATCGACACCAGTATCAACTGAATCCGAGCGGGGAAAACTGAAAAAATCGGTTTTCGCCACTTACCGCCCGCACCTTCCCGCGCATTCCCGCGGGTTGTATACCACCTTGAAGGCCCCTCGTAGCCCGAACGATCGACACCAGTTTCAACTGAATCCGAGCGGGGAAAACTGAAAAAATCGGTTTTCGCCACTTACCGCCCGCACCTTCCCGCACATTCCCGCGGGTTTTATACCACCTTGAAGGACCCTCGGAGCCCGAACGATCGACACCAGTTTCAACTGAATCCGAGCGGGGAAAAGTGAAAAAATCGGTTTTCGCCACTTACCGCCCGCACCTTCACCTTCCAACTTCGGGTTGTATACCACCTTGAAGGCCCCTCGGAGCTCGAACGATCGACACCAGTTTCAACTGAATCCGAGCGGGGAAAACTGAAAAAATCGGTTTTCGCCACTAACCGCCGGCACCTTCCCGCGCATTCCCGCGGGTTGTATACCACCTTGAAGGCCTCTCGAAGCCCGAACGATCGACACCAGTTTCAACTGAATCCGAGCGGGGAAAACTGAAAAAATAGGTTTTCGTCACTTACCGCCGGCACCTTCCCGCACATTCCCGCGGGTTGTATACCACCTTGAAGGCCCCTCGGAGCCCGAACGATCGACACCAGTTTCAACTGAATCCGAGCGGGGAAAAGTGAAAAAATCGGTTTTCGCCACTTACCGCCCGCACCTTCCCGCGCATTCCCGCGGGTTGTATACCACCTTGAAGGCCCCTCGGAGCCCGAACGATCGACACCAGTTTCAACTGAATCCGAGCGGGGAAAACTGAAAAAATCGGTTTTCGCCACTTACTGCCGGCACCTTCCCGCGCATTCCCGCGGGTTTTATACCACCTTGAAAGCCCCTCGGAGCCCGAACGATCGACACCAGTTTCAACTGAATCCAAGCGGGGAAAACTGAAAAAATAGGTTTTCGTCACTTACCGCCGGCACCTTCCCGCACATTCCCGCGGGTTGTATACCACCTTGAAGGCCCCTCGGAGCCCGAACGATCGACACCAGTTTCAACTGAATCCGAGCGGGGAAAAGTGAAAAAATCGGTTTTCGCCACTTACCGCCCGCACCTTCACCTTTCAACTTCGGGTTGTATACCACCTTGAAGGCCCCTCGGAGCCCGAACGATCGACACCAGTTTCAACTGAATCCAAGCGGGGAAAACTGAAAAAATCGGTTTTCGCCACTTACTGCCGGCACCTTCCCGCGCATTCCCGCGGGTTTTATACCACCTTGAAAGCCCCTCGGAGCCCGAACGATCGACACCAGTTTCAACTGAATCCAAGCGGGGAAAACTGAAAAAATAGGTTTTCGTCACTTACCGCCGGCACCTTCCCGCACATTCCCGCGGGTTGTATACCACCTTGAAGGCCCCTCGGAGCCCGAACGATCGACACCAGTTTCAACTGAATCCGAGCGGGGAAAACTGAAAAAATCGGTTTTCGCCACTTACCGCCCGCACCTTCACCTTTTTTTTTTTTTTTTTCATTTATTTTCTTAAATTAACAATTATAAAATACATACATATACTCCGCCAAACCATTTAAATGGTTTACCGACGGACAAAGCTCTCTTTTACACATTTAAACTTAAATATAATGGTTAAAAACAAGGTTTAAACTTATAAGCTAAATTACACAGTACTTATATAAAACATTTTCTATTTAACAAACATTATAGATTAATTTTGATAAAAGTGGGTAAGCAAAAATATTTGTTATAATATTCGTTGTTGATGCCGAGTTACGAGTATAACGTGCGTTATTGCAGCAAGGCTATTATTATAAGTTTTATTACATTTAATTTTTAAGTTTTTTTTTATTTTTTATTTTTTTTTATTTTTTTTATTATGTATAAGTATTTATTAAGTATTTTAATAATTCTACTCTATACAACATTTTTTTTTTTTTTTTTTTTTTTTTTTTTTTTTTTTTATTAAGTTAGATTTTTGCGACATACACATACACACACACATATTTATATTCACAACGGTAATTTAAACTCTTTTGGCATTAGTATATTTTTTAGTTTATATTTCACAATATTTAACGGTTTTGCAGTATCTTTTATTTCTGATGGCAAAGAGTTAAGTATTTTTGGAACTGTCCATTCTTTTGTACGTTTGCCATAAAAATTATTTACTTTAGGTATTTTATATAGAGGATTGTTTATATTTCTACGTGTCATATACTCACAATTAATTTTGTTTTTAAATTCTGTACTCCCAAATTCTGATAAGAATATGCCTAATATTAATTTCTTTTCTATTGGAAGAAGTTTACATTTTTCAAACAGAAAGTCATTATCTATTTTCTCTTTGTCAAATTTTTTATTAATAAGAATTTTTAGAAATCTTCTTTGTAGATCTTTTATTTTGTTTATATAAGTGTTAAATGTAAGACCGTAACATACAAGTCCATATGACACCACAGATTCTGCTAGACTATGATATAATATATAAAGAACGTATTTAGGAGTAGAATAACGTAATTTCTTAAAGTTACTCAATATAATTCTTAATTTATTACAAACAGTAGATACTTGAGTTTTCCAATTAAAACAATCATCCAAAAATATGCCCAAATATTTCTGTTTTGTCACAATTTCTACGTAATTACAATTACACACTTGATTTTTATGTAGACAATCATAAGAGTGTCCTTTTACTTTTATATTTCGATTATATCGCTTATAATTTGAACTTATACATAGTAATTTTGTTTTGTCGGTATTAAGTATAATTCCATTATCGTGTGACCATTTCGTAATGTTATCAAAATCTGTTTGTATATTTGTTTGAATTGTGTGTTGATCATTTGCTGCATATAGAATACATGTATCATCAGCGAACATATACTTATGACATCTTTTTATGACTGACACTAAGCTATTTACGTGGATAATGTAGCACATTGGACCCGTAACAGATCCCTGAGCAACTCCATATTTCATATTTTTTTGGTTACTATAATTACTATTTACTTTTACAGTAAAAGCTCTATTTGTTAAATAATTCCTGAACCATTCCAACATAAATCCACGTATCCCACTCTCTTCAAGTGATTTTAGAAGAGTAACGTGATCTAAAGTGTCAAACGCCTTTTTAAAATCTATAAATAAAACTGCTACAAGCATTTTTTTATTCAAATAGTTATTTACATCGTTCGCAAATTTTGATAATAACTGTGTGGTATTTTTCCCTCTTTGAAATCCGTACTGTGCTGAATTAATAACATTAAATGTCTTTAAAAAGTGAGATATTTGGTTAACTATAGTTTTTTCTACTATTTTATTTATTGAAGGCAAAATTGCAATTGGTCTATAGTTGTTGAATGATTTTTTTTCACCCCCCTTAAACAGTGGTCTGACAATAGAAGTTTTTAACAAATCGGGATATATTTGATTTTTAATTGTGAGATTTATAAAATGAGCTATTATTGGACTGATTTTAGTTTGTATGGACTTGATATCAATTAGCCTTATATTATCTACTCCAGGAGATTTTTTTACTTTTAAGCTACCTATGACTTTACTAACATCGCTTGAAGTCACCTTTTTATATCTAAAAGAAACATTTTGTGAATTTACATACATATCTCTATCTAAGAAGTTATTATTGCACAAATGCTTTATATTATCTACTTCTTCACTAAAAGCTCTAGCAAATTTTTCGCAAATTGTCCTCTCATCTATATCTTTCATGTTACTCAAAATGACGCTATCTATGGATTTCTTGTTTCTTCCCAGTAACTTATTCATATGTTCCCACATTTTTGCTGCATTACGACGTAGATCTAATAATTTATTTTTTTCATATTTGTTTTTTGCTTTATGTATTGCTTTATTAGTACTATTTCTCCATCTATTATACTCTTTGCGGTACACATAGTTACTCGGGTTACTTTTCCATTTATTAAACAATGTGTCATTGTGCTCCATCATGTCTCTTAGATTTTGCGTTATCCACGGACAAGCTTCTCTTTTAGAATGTTCACTAGTGGATATCATAATTGTATTATTTTCATATATTTTGTTAAATTTTATGACCAATTTAGAATATAAGTTAAGCGGACATGTTTCTTTTAAAAGGTCATCCCAATTTTCTTCTTTTAATTGTTTTTGTATATTATTATTTTGGTATATTTTTTTTGTTATCTTGGAACTTTCCTTGGTGCAATCCATTTCAATAAAAGTACCAATGAGGTAGTGATCAGCTAGCTTGTGGTCTATTATAGCAGAGCTATAATTTTTTTTGCTTTTTATATATATATGATCTAAACACGATTGTGTCAGACATTCATTTCTAAATTCCTCTCTTGTAATTCCATGTATTTGCTTAGAAAATCCTGATTCACTTAAAATGTTTTCGTATAGTGTTACATTATTGTTTGATTGTTGTAATAGATTTATGTTAACATCTCCAATTATTAAAGCTTCGTCACTTGGTTTTAGTTTTTGCAAAAAGTGTTTTAACTCCGTTATAAATAAGGATATTGAACAATTAGGTGGTCTGTACAGCACAAGTATTTTTAATTCTACCTTAGCTATTTTTATATTTCCTACTAAATATTCAGAAGCCATAAAGTGTTCATTTTCTTCCTTAAATATTAAATATTTTTTTAAGTATATTGCTATACCTCCACCTTCTCTAGTTTTTCTGGTTTTGTATATTAAATTGTAACCATCTATTGTATATAAAGCCATCTGATCACTCGAAACATTAATTTCTGATAAAGTTATGATATCAATTTCTACTTTGCAGTCATTCACCAATAGTAACAATTCTGGAAAATATTTATTGATAGACCTTATATTTAAATGTACCACAGACAACTTATTGCCAGTATTATTATTACTGAACCAGCTTTTTAAAGAATTATATCTACAATTAGTTTCGTCTTCAACTATATCTTCAAATGACGCCATTTTTATTGTTAATGTGGAATTAATTATTATGTTAAATACTTACAGTTATATAGGTGAATGATTAGGCGTTGTAAAGATATCAGGAGCTGTATTTCTCTTCAATAACAAATTTTCTATATCTGTTATATGATATAGGGGTATAATTTTACTACTATCATTTTCACGGCAGAAAATCCGGCCACGTTTCGACCAGACAAATTTAAAGTTTGGTTTTAATTTTTGTTTGGCGGACCAAATTAGTTCCTTATTATAGTTTGTCAAGTGTTCGTTTATATAAATTGGATTATCTGAGCCGTTTCTACGGATATCAGAATTTTTCCTAATACATCTTCTTTTTGTATACCATTCCTCCTTCGCAGATTGTGTGCGGAATCTGATTATTAAATTTTGATTCTTTGTGATATCTTTTGTTGACTTTTTTACTTTAGATACACGCCAAGCTCGTTCTACGTCGTTAGGATTTGCTTCTATTTTCTCGGCTATAGCTTTCACTATTGCGAAGGTATTTTCATTTTCCTCGCTTTCTACACCTACTACTTCTAAATTTTGATTCTTATCTTCTTGGTCAAATCTTTGTATTTTCATATCTAAAGCAGCGTTTATAATTTCAAGATGTTTACATTTATTATTTAGGTCTTCAATCTTCTTCTCATTAGTTCTTATGATTTTATTCATTTCTTGATGCATTTGTAATAATTCATCGTACTTAGCGGCATAAAATTCTGTATTGGATTTAATTTCAAACACAACAGCCATTTTTGTATTCAGTTCAAATAAAAGTTTTTCAATTGTGGTATTGTTTGGATCCAGATCAATAAATTTTTTTTCTGCTGTTCTAACTCTTTGTTCCCCAATTGTACTAACTGTTGCCAATTTTCCCTTCGGTTCACTTTTTTTATTTTCAGGTGTCGTGCATTCTGCACATGTTCCTGTATTCATACTTTTTATGTAGTCTTTTAAGCAGGTTTTAGTACGGTGATAATAATCTCCACACTTTCCTTTACATTGAAAATAATCTTCAATTTTCTTGGTAGAAATAAATAAATTACATTTTTTGCACTTAACTGGCATTTTGGTGAAACGCACATGAACTTTTAAATAACAAACTTGTTTTACGTACGACACGACTGCACACGCCGAGAGCTAGCGTGGATTTCCAACTTCGGGTTGTATACCACCTTGAAGGCCCCTCGGAGCCCGAACGATCGACACCAGTTTCAACTGAATCCGAGCGGGGAAAACTGAAAAAATCGGTTTTCGCCACTTACCGCCCGCACCTTCCCGCGCATACCCGCGGGTTGTATACCAACTTGAAGGCCCCTCGGAGCCCGAACGATCGACACCAGTTTCAACTGAATCCGAGCGGGGAAAACTGAAAAAATCGGTTTTTTCCACTTACCGCCCGCACTTTCCCGCGCATTCCCGCGGGTTGTATACCACCTTGAAGGCCCCTCGGAGCCCGAACGATCGACACCAGTTTCAACTGAATCTGAGCGGGGAAAACTGAAAAAATCGGTTTTCGCCACTAACCGCCGGCACCTTCCCGCGCATTCCCGCGGGTTGTATACCACCTTGAAGGCCCCTTGAAGCCCGAACGATCGACACCAGTTTCAACTGAATCTGAGCGGGGAAAACTGAAAAAATCGGTTTTTTCCACTTACCGCCCGCACCTTCCCGCGCATTCCCGCGGGTTGTATACCACCTTGAAGGCCCCTCGGAGCCCGAACGATCGACACCAGTTTCAACTGAATCCGAGCGGGGAAAACTGAAAAAATAGGTTTTCGTCACTTACCGCCGGCACCTTCCCGCACATTCCCGCGGGTTGTATACCACCTTGAAGGCCCCTCGGAGCCCGAACGATCGACACCAGTTTCAACTGAATCCGAGCGGGGAAAAGTGAAAAAATCGGTTTTCGCCACTTACCGCCCGCACCTTCACCTTCCAACTTCGGGTTGTATACCACCTTGAAGGCCCCTCGGAGCCCGAACGATCGACACCAGTTTCAACTGAATCCGAGCGGGGAAAACTGAAAAAATCGGTTTTCGCCACTAACCGCCGGCACCTTCCCGCGCATTCCCGCGGGTTGTATACCACCTTGAAGGCCCCTCGAAGCCCGAACGATCGACACCAGTATCAACTGAATCCGAGCGGGGAAAACTGAAAAAATCGGTTTTTTCCACTTACCGCCCGCACCTTCCCGCGCATTACCGCGGGTTGTATACCACCTTGAAGGCCCCTCGGAGCCCGAACGATCGACACCAGTTTCAACTGAATCCGAGCGGGGAAAACTGAAAAAATCGGTTTTCGCCACTAACCGCCGGCACCTTCCCGCGCATTCCCGCGGGTTGTATACCACCTTGAAGGCCCCTCGAAGCCCGAACGATCGACACCAGTTTCAACTGAATCCGAGCGGGGAAAACTGAAAAAATCGGTTTTTTCCACTTACCGCCCGCACCTTCCCGCGCATTCCCGCGGGTTGTATACCACCTTGAAGGCCCCTCGGAGCCCGAACGATCGACACCAGTTTCAACTGAATCCGAGCGGGGAAAAGTGAAAAAATCGGTTTTCGCCACTTACCGCCCGCACCTTCACCTTCCAACTACGGGTTGTATACCACTTTGAAGGCCCCTCGGAGCCCGAACGATCGACACCAGTTTCAACTGAATCCGAGCGGGGAAAACTGAAAAAATAGGTTTTCGTCACTTACCGCCGGCACCTTCCCGCACATTCCCGCGGGTTGTATACCACCTTGAAGGCCCCTCGGAGCCCGAACGATCGACACCAGTTTCAACTGAATCCGAGCGGGGAAAACTGAAAAAATCGGTTTTCGCCACTAACCGCCCGCACCTTCCCGCGCATTCCCGCGGGTTGTATACCACCTTGAAGGCCCCTCGGAGCCCGAACGATCGACACCAGTTTCAACTGAATCCGAGCGGGGAAAACTGAAAAAATCGGTTTTCGCCACTAACCGCCGGCACCTTCCCGCGCATTCCCGCGGGTTGTATACCACCTTGAAGGCCCCTCGAAGCCCGAACGATCGACACCAGTATCAACTGAATCCGAGCGGGGAAAACTGAAAAAATCGGTTTTTTCCACTTACAGCCCGCACCTTCCCGCGCATTACCGCGGGTTGTATACCACCTTGAAGGCCCCTCGAAGCCCGAACGATCGACACTAGTTTCAACTGAATCCGAGCGGGGAAAAGTGAAAAAATCGGTTTTCGCCACTTACCGCCCGCACCTTCACCTTCCAACTTCGGGTTGTATACCACCTTGAAGGCCCCTCGGAGCCCGAACGATCGACACCAGTTTCAACTGAATCCGAGCGGGGAAAACTGAAAAAATCGGTTTTCGCCACTAACCGCCCACACCTTCCCGCGCATTCCCGCGGGTTGTATACCACCTTGAAGGCCCCTCGGAGCCCGAACGATCGACACCAGTTTCAACTGAATCCGAGCGGGGAAAACTGAAAAAATCGGTTTTCGCCACTAACCGCCGGCACCTTCCCGCGCATTCCCGCGGGTTGTATACCACCTTGAAGGCCCCTCGAAGCCCGAACGATCGACACCAGTATCAACTGAATCCGAGCGGGGAAAACTGAAAAAATCGGTTTTTTCCACTTACAGCCCGCACCTTCCCGCGCATTACCGCGGGTTGTATACCACCTTGAAGGCCCCTCGAAGCCCGAACGGTCGACACTAGTTTCAACTGAATCCGAGCGGGGAAAAGTGAAAAAATCGGTTTTCGCCACTTACCGCCCGCACCTTCACCTTCCAACTTCGGGTTGTATACCACCTTGAAGGCCCCTCGGAGCCCGAACGATCGACACCAGTTTCAACTGAATCCGAGCGGGGAAAAGTGAAAAAATCGGTTTTCGCCACTTACCGCCGGCACCTTCCCGCGCATTCCCGCGGGTTGTATACCACCTTGAAGGCCCCTCGGAGCCCGAACGATCGACACCAGTTTCAACTGAATCCGAGCGGGGAAAACTGAAAAAATCGGTTTTCGCCACTTACCGCCCGCACCTTCCCGCGCATTCCCGCGGGTTGTATACCACCTTGAAAGCCCCTCGGAGCCCGAACGATCGACACCAGTTTCAACTGAATCCGAGCGGGGAAAACTGAAAAAATCGGTTTTCGCCACTTACCGCCCGCACCTTCCCGCGCATTCCCGCGGGTTGTATACCACCTTGAAAGCCCCTCGGAGCCCGAACGATCGACACCAGTTTCAACTGAATCCGAGCGGGGAAAACTGAAAAAATCGGTTTTCGTCACTTACCGCCCACACCTTCCCGCACATTCCTGCGGGTTGGAAAAAATCGGTTTTCCCCACTTACCGCCGGCACCTTCCCAAAACTTCATTTAATTAGGGTTTATTTTTGCGCAAAGTAACATTTTGGTATATTGACAAGAACATACATAAAAAGTATTCGGGCGAATTGGGAATCTCCCTTTTTTCAAGTTGATTGAAAATGAGAACATTCTCTTTTTTGAGGTTGATTGAAAAGAAATGTAACGATCAGGAATCTCACTTCTGACATCGAGTTAAAAAGTTTTTGCTTGTAACTATTACAGTATAATCAATTTTTTACCAAAAAAAACAAACTTTCTCAAATTTCACCGGATTCCATAATCGGAATCTAGCTAAACTTTCACCAAATTATCCTTGAAGTGTATCCTTTCAAATAAAATAAGAATCATCAAAATCAGTTTGCGCGACATTAAGTTATGCGTCTATTTGTCGCGCACATACCTAATGCAAATTTAAGACTTATGTGATTTTCTCATGGATACCATTGTCAGACATGGACCAAAAAAAAATGGGACCATTCAGGAAGCTTCACCTTTCAAATAAAAAAAAAATATCAAAATCGGTTCACCCAGTCAAAAGTTATGAGGTAACAAACATAAAAAAAAAATAATAAAAAAAAAAATAAAAAAAAAAAAATACAGTCGAATTGATAACCTCCTTTTCTTACAGAAGTCGGTTAAAAATATATAACAATCGTAATGATGGAAGTGCAATAAAAATTAAAGTAATAGCTGGTAAAATAGTTCAAATTAATTCAATTATTTGACCCTCTAATAAAAATCGATTAATATAATTATTGAAAAATAAATTTATTATTAAATATGCTACTAAAATTGTAATTATAATTAAAATAATTAATGTATGGTCATGAAAAAAAATAATTTGTTCTATTAATGGAGAAGCTCTATTTTGGTAATTTAAATTAGATCAGGTTGCCATTTCTAAAAAAAGGATATTCCTTTATAAATGGGGTTTAAATCCATTACATATAATCTGCCATATTAGAAATTTCTTAAAATAGGAAGTTCATTATAAGAATGTTCAGAAGGAGGTAAATTTTGATATCATTCAATAGAGGATGGTATATTTAATGAAAATAGGATTATTCGTTGATTAATTATTGATTCTCAAATAATAATAATAATTAAAATTATGGAAAATAATGAAATATATGAACCAAATGAAGAAATAATAGGCCTAGTGTCCGGGGAACCGGCAAGCCAGGCACGCACTGAGGAGGTGCGGGTAGCCGCAATGGAGTTGTGGGAAACTCGGCTGGCAACACCAACTGCCGGCCTGAGGACGATCGAGGCTGTTCGTCCAGTGTTCCGCCAGTGGTTAGCGCGGCGTCACGGCGTCCTAACCTTCCGCATGACACAGGTGCTCACGGGGCATGGCTGCTTCGGGGGTTACTTGTGTCGGATCGCCGGGAGGGAGCCCGACGCTCGCTGCCACCACTGCGACGACTGCCTCGATGAGACGGCCCAGCACACGTTGGAGGTGTGCTCAGCCTGGGCGTCTCAACGTCGCGCTTTGCGCGACGTCATAGGGGACGACCTTTCCCTGCCGGCCGTGGTCAAGGCTATGGCCGGCAGCGAGACGTCGTGGGATGCGGTCTCATCCTTCTGCGAGGCAGTGGTGCTCGAGAAGGAGTCGGCGGAACGGGCGAGGGAGGCTTTTGCCGAAGTCGCCATCCGCCGTAAGAGACCGGGTCGCCGGAGGGCGGCACACGATCGCCGCCTTCCGCCCTAATGTGCTAGAGGGCGGTCAGCTTGGGGAAGCTGACCGCCTACCAACCTGGCCCGAGTAGGCACGCACAGGTTGCTCCCGCGCGCTACTCCGAGCAGGCCGTCGAGGGTGCCCACACACCCTTGACTCCGCGACGTGCCTTGCAGGCTCCCGCCGCCGCGTTTCGCGGAAGACTCACGTCCCCGTGTCTCGCGGCCAGTGGCGGTCGAGGAGGAGCACCGTGAGGTTTTAGTGGGTATTGGGATAATACTATCCAATTAGCAGAAAATGTTAAATTCTTAGGCATGATTCTCGATAAAAGACTGAACGGAATTGCCCATGCTGAACATGTCAGTAAAAAATGTGAAAACGGCATCAACGCTTTAAGAGCTGTGTCTGGTGTGTGGTGGCGTGCACACCCTTATACTCTCAAACTACTGTACAATGCCATTATCCGTAGTCACATTGACTACGGATTATTTGTTTTAGACCCCTTTAACAAAGTTGCTACTGAAAAACTCAATAGGATCCAATACAAATGCCTACGAATTATTATAGGTGCAATGAAGTCTTCTCCCACCAACGCACTGCAGGTTGAGTGTGTTGATCCTCCTTATCCTATCCGTCGCCAATTCCTGTCTGATCGGTTTGTTGGTAAAATGTTACAGCTGTCATCCCACCCTCTATGGTCCAAGCTATCTGATTTAGCGGACCTCATTCCTCCGGGCAGGCCCCTACCCTACTTGCTCAATAGTTTCCTGAAATTTACCTCTCTTCCTCATCCCTTGTCCTCTTCTCCGTCTAATCCTTAATTCAAAAATTAAAAAAATAAAATTTATATTATAAGATAATAAAATTATTGGTGAAATTTTTTGTCATGTTATTAAAATAAATCTATTAAATCATGATAATCCTTCTATAATATTAGGAAATCAAAAATGAAAAGGAACAGAACCTATTTTTATTAATATTGCAGAATTTATAATAATTGATAATAAATCATTAATAAATATTTTTATAAGAAATAAATTCAATAGGATAGAAAATAAAAAAATAATTGATGCAATAGATTGAGTTAAAAAATATTTTAAGGAAGCTTCTGAACTTAATAGATTATTGGGGGAAGAGATTAAGGGGATAAATCTAAGTAAATTAATTTCTAAGCCAATTCAGCATCCTAATCATGAATTTGATGAAATAGAAATTATAGTTCTGAAAAATAAAATAAATAAGAAAAACATTTTATTGGAATTATTAATTAATAAAATAAAAAATAAGAATAAAATATTCTAAAGATGAATTTAAATTCATTATAAAAAAAATATATTTTAGTGTAAAATGCACAATAATTTTTGTCTCGTGTGTGTCTCACTGTCGTGTGTGTTCTCTGTCATGCAGAGGTCACAGTGTGAGGAACCGGAGGGCGTGGTGTGTACTCACCCTACCGCCACGCAGGTGCAGTGATGTGATAGGAGCTGTATTTGCTATTTTAGGGGGTTTTGTTCATTGATATTCTCTATTTACTGGATTATTATTAAATCCTTATTTATTAAAAATTCAATTTATTTCCATATTTATTGGTGTTAATTTAACATTTTTTCCTCAACATTTTTTAGGATTAGCTGGTATACCCCGTCGTTATTCTGATTACCCAGATAATTTTATATCATGAAACTATGAAAAAATGCTCAGAAAAAAGAAATGAAGAAAAAGATTTCAGAAATAATAAATAAAATGAATGAATGAAAAACTTAAGCCCACGTAAGTTGTGGAAATTTCTGGAATGGCTAGGCATTGGCCGGCAACGTAAGGATTTGAATTGCAATCTAGACGTTGATGCCTTGAATAAACACTTTGCCTCGATAACATCTATGGACAACACAATTAAAGCAAATACATTGAATTATATCAACTCCTTGCCGTCTCCCACAATCGTTCCTTTTAACTTTGCTTCTATAACCTCATCCCAGGTAAGAAACAGTATCCTAGCCATCAAATCTGATGCTTCTGGTTATGATGGCATCAACCGCATTTGCCCTTGGAAGTCTTAGTTCCAGTCATTACCCATATTTTAAATTTTTCTATTTCCCATAACACTTTTCCCAGTTTGTGGCGCATTGCCTGCGTTATCCCCATACCCAAAACCAAAGATCCAAAATCCTTCTCTCACTACCGTCCTATCTCCATCCTTCCTTTCTTGTCAAAGGTCTTGGAACGTATTGTTTTTCAGCAACTAAATCAATATCTATTTGACAACCATATATTATCCGAGTTCCAGTCTGGATTCCGTAACGGGCATAGCACAGTCACTACTTTGATTAAAGTTTGTGACGATATCAGACTTAGCATGGACAAACAAAATCTTACAGTCATTGCTTTGCTGGACTTTAGCAACGCCTTTAATTCTGTTGATACTGATCTCTTGGTTGCTGTTCTGCGTTCAATAAATGTCTCTCCTGAAGCCACTGAGTGGTTCAGAAGCTATTTATGTGATCGGCAACAGTACGTTCAAGCCAATGACAAGTCATCTTCCCTTTGCTCTCTTTCTGCCGGTGTTCCCCAAGGTGGTGTCCTCTATCCTCTCCTTTTCTCCATTTTTATTAATTCAGTTTCCCAAAATCTCTCGCTCTTCCTTTCATCTATATGCTGACGACCTTCAAATTTACTTAGCCGCCCCGTTTGATGATGTTAGTGAGGCTATTCATAAGCTTAACGAAGATTTGCGGAATGTTAGTAGGTGGCTTAACTGTCAATCCTGCCAAGTCACAGGTCAGTATTATTGGTGGCTCTAAGCAACTAAAAAAACTTGACCAGAATAGCCTCCCTGCTATACAGTTTGGCGGCGTCGATTTGAGCCTGAGTCCATCTTTTAAGAACCTTGGTATTATTATAGACAATTCCCTATCTTGGTCAGTACAGATAGCTGAGGTTACCCGTAAATTATTTGCCACTATCGGATCGCTCAAACGATGGAAATATTTCCTACCTATAAAGACCAAAACTGCTCTAGCTCATTCACTACTGTTACCAATTTTAGACTATGCTGATTCGTGTTACCCAGACTTATCTGAGGAACAACTAAATAAACTAGAGCGGTTACAAAATCTATTATCTTCGGTTTACGTAAATTTGATCATGTTTCTGATCATCGTCGTCAGCTTGGATGGCTTCCTATCCGACATCGCCGAAATTTCCGCATGCTGACTCTCCTCTATTCTATCCTGTACAACTTTAGATTTTGTTTCCTAGGTGCCGATTCACTTCTTCACCTCCACCTTAGATCCCGTTGTGATAATCTCCTTAAATTACCAACTTCCCATACCCTATTTTATTCTAAGTCTTTTACTATGAAATCTGCAATTCTTTGGAATGAACTTCCTACAGAAGTTCGTCATTCCAAATCTCTATACAGTTTTAAAAATCGTCTGAAAGAGTACTTATTTAATTTAGTATAATAGTTTATCTTTATTTATTTTTTTTAATATTATGTATATATTTTTGAACACGTTTTATGTATGTATGTATATATGTGTAAGTATATATTGTTTTTTTCAATATTTGTATGTATGTATGTGTAAAGTATATAAACATTAAACACATTTTATGTAAGTTTATTTTATATTATTGACTTAGTTTATTATATATTATATAATATTTAATTATATTTCATAAAATTTGCACTGAGACGTTATCCCCTTTCTCCTCGTTACATTTTATCCGTAATGTTTCAAAGGTTGTCTGGTGGAGATTGCTTAAAGCAATAAGACCGCCTTTGCATACGTGTTTTTCTTTAAATTTTATTTGTGTTGTTCTTTCTATATATTTCTTTTATGTGTGCAATAAAGTATATTCTATTCTATTCTATTCTAAAATGATTCCTCACCGCTGAAATGCGTAAAAATGCTCAGAAAAAAGAAATGAAGAAAAAAATTTCAGAAATAATAAATAAAATTATTCCTCACCGTAAACCTTTTGATACTATAATAGTATGTTTTCCTTGGAATGTTCTTTCACGACAAATATCTCGTCATCATTGAAATATAGTTAATAACACGATAATATATCCAATAAAAAATAAGTTTATATTAAAATTATGAAATCATTTTACTAAACCAGTTACTAAGGTTATTACTCCAATAGCTCCTGTTAAGGGTCAAGGTCTATAGTCAACTAAGTGATATGGATGATTATGATTAGACATTAATTTACTTCTCTAGAATAAAGAGTTCTTAAAATAGAAATTACATAACATTTAATAATTGCTACGGCAGATTCAAGAATTAATAATAAAATTTGAACAATAATTAAAATAATTAATAAATAATTAAGTATATTAATACCTGTATTACTTACTTCAGGGTGTGCACGCCACCACACACCAGACACAGCTCTTAAAGCGTTGATGCCGTTTTCACATTTTTTACTGACATGTTCAGCATGGGCAATTCCGTTCAGTCTTTTATCGAGAATCATGCCTAAGAATTTAACATTTTCTGCTAATTGGATAGTATTATCCCAATACCCACTAAAACCTCACGGTGCTCCTCCTCGACCGCCACTGGCCGCGAGACACGGGGACGTGAGTCTTCCGCGAAACGCGGCGGCGGGAGCCTGCAAGGCACGTCGCGGAGTCAAGGGTGTGTGGGCACCCTCGACGGCCTGCTCAGAGTAGCGCGCGGGAGCAACCTGTGCGTGCCTACTCGGGCCAGGTTGGTAGGCGGTCAGCTTCCCCAAGCTGACCGCCCTCTAGCACATTAGGGCGGAAGGCGGCGATCGTGTGCCGCCCTCCGGCGACCCGGTCTCTTACGGCGGATGGCGATTTCGGCAAAAGCCTCCCTCGCCCGTTCCGCCGACTCCTTCTCGAGCACCACTGCCTCGCAGAAGGATGAGACCGCATCCCACGACGTCTCGCTGCCGGCCATAGCCTTGATCACGGCCGGCAGGGAAAGGTCGTCCCCTATGACGTCGCGCAAAGCGCGACGTTGAGACGCCCAGGCTGAGCACACCTCCAACGTGTGCTGGGCCGTCTCATCGAGGCAGTCGTCGCAGTGGTGGCAGCGAGCGTCGGGTCGGATCGCCGGGAGGGAGCTCCCGGCGATCCGACACAAGTAACCCCCGAAGCAGCCATGCCCCGTGAGCACCTGTGTCATGCGGAAGGTTAGGACGCCGTGACGCCGCGCTAACCACTGGCGGAACACTGGACGAACAGCCTCGATCGTCCTCAGGCCGGCAGTTGGTGTTGCCAGCCGAGTTTCCCACAACTCCATTGCGGCTACCCGCACCTCCTCAGTGCGTGCCTGGCTTGCCGGTTCCCCGGACACTAGGCCTATTATTTCTTCATTTGGTTCATATATTTCATTATTTTCCATAATTTTAATTATTATTATTATTTGAGAATCAATAATTAATCAACGAATAATCCTATTTTCATTAAATATACCATCCTCTATTGAATGATATCAAAATTTACCTCCTTCTGAACATTCTTATAATGAACTTCCTATTTTAAGAAATTTCTAAAATGGCAGATTATATGTAATGGATTTAAACCCCATTTATAAAGGAATATCCTTTTTTTAGAAATGGCAACCTGATCTAATTTAAATTACCAAAATAGAGCTTCTCCATTAATAGAACAAATTATTTTTTTTCATGACCATACATTAATTATTTTAATTATAATTACAATTTTAGTAGCATATTTAATAATAAATTTATTTTTCAATAATTATATTAATCGATTTTTATTAGAGGGTCAAATAATTGAATTAATTTGAACTATTTTACCAGCTATTACTTTAATTTTTATTGCACTTCCATCATTACGATTGTTATATATTTTTAACCGACTTCTGTAAGAAAAGGAGGTTATCAATTCCACTGTATTTTTTTTTTTTTTATTTTTTTTTTTTTATTTTTTTTTTATGTTTGTTACCTCATAACTTTTGACTGGGTGAACCGATTTTGATATTTTTTTTTTATTTAAAAGGTGAAGCTTCCCGAATGGTCCCATTTTTTTTTGGTCCATGTCTGACAATGGTATCCATGACAAAATCACATAAGTCTTAAATTTGCATTAGGTATGTGCGCGACAAATAGACGCATAACTTAATGTCGCGCAAACTGATTTTGATGATTCTTATTTTATTTGAAAGGATACACTTCAAGGATAATTTGGTGAAAGTTTGGCTAGATTCCGATTATGGAATCCGGTGAAATTTGAGAAAGTTTGTTTTTTTTGGTAAAAAATTGATTATACTGTAATAGTTACAAGCAAAAACTTTTTAACTCGATGTCAGAAGTGAGATTCCTGATCGTTACATTTCTTTTCAATCAACCTCAAAAAAGAGAATGTTCTCATTTTCAACCAACTTGAAAAAAGGGAGATTCCCAATTCGCCCGAATACTTTTTATGTATGTTCTTGTCAATATACCAAAATGTTACTTTGCGCAAAAATAAACCCTAATTAAATGAAGTTTTGGGAAGGTGCCGGCGGTAAGTGGCGAAAACCGATTTTTTCCAACCCGCAGGAATGTGCGGGAAGGTGTGGGCGGTAAGTGACGAAAACCGATTTTTTCAGTTTTCCCCGCTCGGATTCAGTTGAAACTGGTGTCGATCGTTCGGTCTCCGAGGGGCCTTCAAGGTGGTGTACAACCCGCGGGAATGCGCGGGAAGGTGCCGGCGGTTAGTGGCGAAAACCGATTTTTTCAGTTTTCCCCGCTCGGATTCAGTTGAAACTGGTGTCGATCGTTCGGGCTCCGAGGGGCCTTCAAGGTGGTATACAACCCGCGGGAATGCGCGGGAAGGTGCGGGCGGTAAGTGGCGAAAACCGATTTTTTCCAACGCGCGGGAATGCGCGGGAAGGTGCTGGCGGTAAGTGGCGTGACAAGCCGTGGTCAAGGCTATGGCCGGCAGCGAGACGTCGTGGGATGCGGTCTCATCCTTCTGCGAGGCAGTGGTGCTCGAGAAGGAGTCGGCGGAACGGGCGAGGGAGGCTTTTGCCGAAGTCGCCATCCGCCGTAAGAGACCGGGTCGCCGGAGGGCGGCACATGATCGCCGCCTTCCGCCCTAATGTGCTAGAGGGCGGTCAGCTTGGGGAAGCTGACCGCCTACCAACCTGGCCCGAGTAGGCGCGCACAGGTTGCTCCCGCGCGCTACTCCGAGCAGGCCGTCGAGGGTGCCCACACACCCTTGACTCCGCGACGTGCCTTGCAGGCTCCCGCCGCCGCGTTTCGCGGAAGACTCACGTCCCCGTGTCTCGCGGCCAGTGGCGGTCGAGGAGGAGCACCGTGAGGTTTTAGTGGGTATTGGGATTGGCCTTCAGCCGGTCCACGAGTCCCACATAACCCGCTCGAGTCCCCACTCGGGCCGGTATCCGTCAAAAGGCCTTGGTGAAAGTTCCTTTAAGGTTTCCCGATCTGCTGGCAACCTTCCTTATCACCGCTAGGCTGTCCACCACCTGATTTTGTAGGTCAGACGCAAGTATGGCTTCGTCCTGCTCTTTCTCGGATGGTAGAGACATGTCCGAGAGCCTGGAGCTAGCCCTGGCCAGTACGGCCGCAGCGCTGTCAGACACCTCCTGTTCTGACCTCAGCGGCAACTCCTTCCTTTCTGCCTCACCGAGACCTTTCCGTCTCCTCATGGCAACCACTTTTGGCGCCGGTCTATCTGGCTCTCCTTCACCAGAAGACCCCGACTGATCGATCGGCTTCCGAGGCCTCTTCCGCCTGTCCTTCAGGTATTGTGCCCGTGTCCTTGACTTCTCTGACACCATCGACACAAAACTTTCAGTATCTGAGTCCTTTGACTCCAACACTCCCCACAACCGTCCATATGATGATCCGGACCCTCGTCTCGACCTGACACTACCGACAGTCGACATTCCGTCATCAACGTCCAATCTGGTCAGAACCACTCTCGGCTCCTTCCACACTCCTACGTTCTGGCCATCACCAACTGACCCCTCCGCAGCGACACTCGAAACAGACACTCTTCGAGACGCCGCAATAACACCAACAACTTCCTCCGCCTTAAGCACATCTACTCCTCCCTTCTCAGGCAACATCACATCGCCGCCCTTCTCGGGCACAACACACTCCACTTCATCGTTTTGGTTTTTTGTTTTTAGAAATTGTGTTGAACATGTTGTTCCCACGAGTGTGGGGGAAAAACGGTCCATCCGAGCAGTGCCCCCTGTACTCGGATAAGCCTATTACGCCAGGGTGTCGGCCGGTACCCTGACGGGACCAGCAGTAACAACTGATCTCCCCATCAGCCATAAACCCCTCGCGCTGCTTCGCCGCTTGGGTTGGGGTAATTTTTATAGAGGTTTTCTTCCTCACAGCCCGGCCGGTAAAGGCAAGGCCCTCGGTTCCACTCCTGATTACGAGACATGACCGCAACCAAGAGTGGAGTTCCGATATATTCGGCGCAGGCACATCACTGCACCTGCGTGGCGGTAGGGTGAGTACACACCACGCCCTCCCGTTCCTCACACTGTGACCTCTGCATGACAGAGGACACGCGGAGAACCACGTCGGATTATTAGCCAGCGAGCAATCATTACCCAAGGACGAATCCTGTGGACACCAATTACTCGCCGCCCAGGGTGCACCGACCCGCACACTGTTCGTCCCCCCCGAATGACAAGCATTCGAGAAAGGGCCAACAGCGAGCGAACACACGAGGAGGTTATCCGACCAAGCACCCCAACCTAACCTAACCTTTTTTTTTTTTTTTTTTTTATTTTTAAATCCTTTTACGGATACCGGCCCGAGTGGGGACTCGAGCGGGTTATGTGGGACTCGTGGACCGGCTGAAGGCCAATCCCAATACCCACTAAAACCTCACGGTGCTCCTCCTCGACCGCCACTGGCCGCGAGACACGGGGACGTGAGTCTTCCGCGAAACGCGGCGGCGAGAGCCTGCAAGGCACGTCGCGGAGTCAAGGGTGTGTGGGCACCCTCGACGGCCTGCTCGGAGTAGCACGCGGGAGCAACCTGTGCGCGCCCACTCGGGCCAGGTTGGTAGGCGGTCAGCTTCCCCAAGCTGAACGCCCTCTAGCACATTAGGGCGAAAGGCGGCGATCGTGTGCTGCCCTCCGGCGACCCGGTCTCTTACGGTGGATGGCGACTTCGGCAAAAGCCTCCCTCGCCCGTTCCGCCGACTCCTTCTCGAGCACCACTGCCTCGCAGAAGGATGAGACCGCATCCCACGACGTCTCGCTGCCGGCCATAGCCTTGACCACGGCTTGTCACGCCACTTACCGCCGGCACCTTCCCGCGCATTCCCGCGGGTTGGAAAAAATCAGTTTTCGCCACTTACCGCCGGCACCTTACCGCGCATTCCCGCGGATTGGAAAAAATCGGTTTTCGTCACTTACCGCCCGCACCTTCCCGCGCATTCCCGCGGGTTGGAAAAAATCGGTTTTCGCCACTTACCGCTGGCACCTTCCCGCGCATTCCCGCGGGTTGGAAAAAATCGGTTTTCGTCACTTACCGCCCGCACCTTCCCGCGCATTCCCGCGGGTTGGAAAAAATCGGTTTTCGCCACTTACCGCCGGCACCTTACCGCGCATTCCCGCGGGTTGGAAAAAATCGGTTTTCGTCACTTACCGCCCGCACCTTCCCACGCATTCCCGCGGGTTGGAAAAAATCGGTTTTCGCCACTTACCGCCGGCACCTTCCCGCGCATTCCCGCGGGTTGGAAAAAATCGGTTTTCGTCACTTACCGCCCGCACCTTCCCGCGCATTCCCGCGGGTTGGAAAAAATCGGTTTTCGCCACTTACCGCTGGCACCTTCCCGCGCATTCCCGCGGGTTGGAAAAAATTGGTTTGCGTCACTTACCGCCCGCACCTTCCCGCGCATTCCCGCGGGTTGGAAAAAATCGGTTTTCGCCACTTACCGCCGGCACCTTCCCGCGCATCCCCGCGGGTTGTATACCTCCTTGAAGGCCCCTCGGAGCCCGAACGATCGACACCAGTTTCAACTGAATCCGAGCGGGAAAAAGTGAAAAAATCGGTTTTCGCCACTTACCGCCCGCACCTTCCCACGCATTCCTGCGGGTTGTATACCACCTTGAAGGCCTCTCGAAGCCCGAACGATCGACACCAGTTTCAACTGAATCCGAGCGGGGAAAACTGAAAAAATCGGTTTTCGCCACTTACCGCCCGCATCTTCCCGCGCATTCCCGCGGGTTGGAAAAAATCGGTTTTCGTCACTTACCGCCCGCACCTTCCCACGCATTCCCGCGGGTTGGAAAAAATCGGTTTTCGCCACTTACCGCCGGCACCTTCCCGCGCATTCCCGCGGGTTGGAAAAAATCGGTTTTCGTCACTTACCGCCCGCACCTTCCCGCGCATTCCCGCGGGTTGGAAAAAATCGGTTTTCGCCACTTACCGCTGGCACCTTCCCGCGCATTCCCGCGGGTTGGAAAAAATCGGTTTGCGTCACTTACCGCCCGCACCTTCCCGCGCATTCCCGCGGGTTGGAAAAAATCGGTTTTCGCCACTTACCGCCGGCACCTTCCCGCGCATTCCCGCGGGTTGTATACCTCCTTGAAGGCCCCTCGGAGCCCGAACGATCGACACCAGTTTCAACTGAATCCGAGCGGGGAAAAGTGAAAAAATCGGTTTTCGCCACTTACCGCCCGCACCTTCCCGCGCATTCCTGCGGGTTGTATACCACCTTGAAGGCCTCTCGAAGCCCGAACGATCGACACCAGTTTCAACTGAATCCGAGCGGGGAAAACTGAAAAAATCGGTTTTCGCCACTTACCGCCCGCATCTTCAAGCGCATTCCCGCGGATTGTATACCACCTTGAAGGCCCCTCGGAGCCCGAACGATCGACACCAGTTTCAACTGAATCCAAGCGGGGAAAACTGAAAAAATCGGTTTTCGCCACTTACCGCCCGCATCTTCCCGCGCATTCCCGCGGGTTGTATACCACCTTGAAGGCCCCTCGGAGCCCGAACGATCGACACCAGTTTCAACTGAATCCAAGCGGGGAAAACTGAAAAAATCGGTTTTCGCCACTTACCGCCCGCACCTTCCCGCGCATTCCCGCGGGTTGTATACCACCTTGAAGGCCCCTCGGAGTCTGAACGATCGACACCAGTTTCAACTGAATCCGAGCGGGGAAAACTGAAAAAATCGGTTTTCGCCACTTACCGCCATCGACACCAGTTTCAACTGAATCCGAGCGGGGAAAACTGAAAAAATCGGTTTTCGCCACTTACCGCCGGCACCTTCCCGCGCATTCCCGCGGGTTGTATACCACCTTGAAGGCCCCTCGAAGCCCGAACGATCGACACCAGTTTCAACTGAATCCGAGCGGGGAAAACTGAAAAAATCGGTTTTCGCCACTTACCGCCCGCACCTTCCCGCGCATTCCCGCGGGTTGGAAAAAATCGGTTTTCGCCACTTACCGCCGGCACCTTCCCGCGCATTCCCATGGGTTGTATACCTCCTTGAAGGCCCCTCGGAGCCCGAACGATCGACACCAGTTTCAACTGAATCCGAGCGGGGAAAACTGAAAGAGGGGCCTTCAAGGTGGTAAACAATGCGCGGGAAGGTGCCGGCGGTAAGTGGCGAAAACCGATTTTTTCAGTTTTCCCCGCTCGGATTCAGTTGAAACTGGTGTCGATCGTTCGGTCTCCGAGGGGCTTTCAAGGTGGTATACAACAAGCGGGAATGCGCGGAAAGGTACGGGCGCTAAGTGGCGAAAAACGATTTTTTCCAACCCGCGGGAATGCGCGGGAAGGTGCGGGCGGTAAGTGACAAAAACCGATTTTTTCAGTTTTCCCCGCTCGGATTCAGTTGAAACTGGTGTCGATCGTTCGGGCTTCGAGGGGCCTTCAAGGTGGTATACAACCCGCGGGAATGCGCGGGAAGGTGCCGGCGGTTAGTGGCGAAAATCGATTTTTTCAGTTTTCCCCGCTCGGATTCAGTTGAAACTGGTGTCAATCGTTCGGGCTCCGAGGGGCCTTCAAGGTGGTATACAACCCGCGGGAATGCGCGGGAAGGTGCGGGCGGTAAGTGGCGAAAACCGATTTTTTCAGTTTTCCCCGCTCGGATTCAGTTGAAACTGGTGTCGATCGTTCGGGCTCCGAGGGGCCTTCAAGGTGGTATACAACCCGCGGGAATGCGCGGGAAGGTGCCGGCGGTAAGTGGCGAAAACCATCCTTCTGCGAGGCAGTGGTGCCCGAGAAGGAGTCAGCGGAACGGGCGAGGGAGGCTTTTGCCGAAGTCGCCATCCACCGTAAGAGACCGGGTCGCCGGAGGGCGGCACACGACCGCCACCTTCCGCCCTAATGTGCCAGAGGGCGGTCAGCTTGGGGAAGCTGGCCGCCTACCAACCTGGCCCGAGTAGGCGCGCGCAGGTTGCTCCCGCGCGCTACTCCCAGCAGGCCGTCGAGGGTGCCCACACACCCTTGACTCCGCGACGTGCCTAGCAGGCTCCCGCCGCCGCGTTTCGTGGACGATTCTAGTCCCCGCGTCTCGCGGTCAGTGGCGGTCGAGGAGGAGCACCGTGAGGTTTTACTGGGTATTGGGATTGGCCTTCAGCCGGTCCATGAGTCCCACATAACCCGCTCGAGTCCCCACTCGGGCCGGTATCCGTAAAAGGATTTCCTCATGTTAAATAAAAAAGTAAAAAAAAAAATTTAAGTTAAACGGTTTTATATTGCAGATAAATGTACTAAAAAATAAAAAATAATTTCATGGAAATTATGATTACTAAAATAAAATCGTGGGGACACTTTCTACTTACCACTAGGTGGGTGAAGTCTCATGCCATGTCTTTCGATTGTAGATATTGGACGTGCCCCACGATTTTATTTTAGTAATCATAATTTCCATGAAATTATTTTTTATTTTTTAGTACATTTATCTGCAATATAAAACCGTTTAACTTAAAATTTTTTTTTTACTTTTTTATTTTTAAGTTTTTAGTTTTTATTTCTCCTACTATTCAATTCGTTGAGTGCCTCATTATTGCAAGGTTAATGGAGAATGTTACGATCGACCCCCCAGAGGTCCAATAGAGGAGCAAGGCTATGTACAAAAAGATGTGCCTGAATCTTGAGGGGAAAACGCTAACGACATATCATTTTTATCCACCTAGTGCCATACAGTTCTCGGCGCGCTTTTACCTTTTACCTTGGGTGGTGTACCCCTAGCGACGTCTCATTTTTAGGCACCCTATAGCCACACAGTCCTCGACAGGATACCAGATCTTGACTTAGGTGGGAGATTCATATTGTAATTGTGTATAGTATACTGTATTATACTTACCAAGCCCTTTATTTTGATACCCATATTGATGGGATTGAAAACTACATTATCCGCCATATTGTAGCAGTGGCCATCTTTGATTTTGATTTTGTATAGTGCCCTGAATTCTACTTGACAAGCCCTTTCATTTGATACCCATATTGATGGGATCGAAAAAAACTAACTTGTCCGCCATCTTGTAGCGGCGGCCATCTTGGATTTTAATTTTGTATAGTCCACTGAATTCTAATTGACAAGCCCTTTCATTTGATACCCATATTGATGGGATTGAAAAAAACGAAGTTGTCCGCCATCTTGTAGCGGCGGCCATCTTGGATTCACAATAATATTGAATATGGATAATTGTATTGTCACCAGAATCAAAGGCGTGTACCAAATTTCAGATCAATCGGTTAACGGGAAGAGGGTTAAATTTCAATTACTAAATTTGACCCAAACAAACAAATAAACAAACGGGGTGAGCTAAATAAAACCGTTTAAAAAAAAAAAAAAATGTCAGGTTAGGTTGGGGTGCTTGGTCGGATGACCTCCTCGTGTGTTCACCCGCTGTTGGCCCTTTCTCGAATGCTTGTCGTTCGGGGGGGACGAACAGTGTTGCGGACCGGTGCACCCTGGGCGGCGAGTAATTGGTGCCTACAGGATTCGTCCTTGGGTAATGATTGCTCGCTGGCTAATAATCCGGCGTGGTTCTTCGCGTGTCCTCTGTCATGCAGAGGTCACAGTGTGAGGAACCGGAGGGCGTGCGTGGTGTGTACTCACCCTACCGCCACGCAGGTGCAGTGATGTGCCAGCGCCGAAAATATCGGAACTCCACTCTTGGTTGCGGTCATGTCTCGTAATCAGGAATGGAACTGAGGGCCTTGCCTTTACCGGCCGGGCTGCGAGGAAGAAAACCTCTATAAAAAATTACCCCAACCCAAGCGGCGAAGCAGCGCGAGGGGTTCATGGCTGATGGGGAGATCAGTCGCTACTGCTGGTCCCGCCAGGGTACCGGCCGACACCCTGGCGTAATAGGCTTATCCGAGTACAGGGGGCACTGCTCGGATGGACCGTTTTTCCCCCACACTCGTGGGAACAAAATGAAAATGTTAACTTAAAAACCCAAAATGATGACGTAGGGAGGCCCGAGAAAGGCGTAGGGAGTACTTTGCTCGAAAGGGGCAAAAGTCCGGCACTTGTGCCAATAGGAGCGGGGTTGAAGGATGCGCGAGTCGTGTTAGAGCGTCTGGACCATGAGGAGGTTGCCTCTATTATAAGAGGTAGGTCCAGGTCGTCACTTTCGTCGCGAGGCCGTTTCTGGGCGGCTTCCGAGTCAGACGCCGATGGCGTGATGTCTGTTGGGTCGAACGGCTCCAATGCTATCGAGGGGGCTAAAGCGCAGTTCCGAAAGGACAGAAAGAGGCGCCATCACAGGAAGAGTAACTCTGAATCCTCGGATGCGGATGGGGAGACAGAGACAAGCCGAAAGCGAAGGTTGCTTCGGCCAGAGGGAGTCGTGGTCGTACCAAATATTCCTGATGAGAATATAGGGCTAGCTGCTGGAAAGAAGGCGCTAAACGATGCCAAGCGCGAGGAGCGCCGGCTGAGGGCGGAGGAGGAAGTTGCTGAAATCTCCGCGGCGATACAAACTAGAACAAGTTCTAGGCTCTCGGATGTGCCCCTGGAACTTTGCGGTGAGGAGCACATGGTCTCCGACTTGCGTAGCCAAGTATCTGATAGCTTGGCTATAATCAATAGAGTCGCCTGTAAGTCGGGGAATCTGAAGGGCACATTTACTAGGGCCCTTAAAGACGCTGCCGGAGTTATCTCTTCTGCCGTTAATACTCTGGCAAAGAGGACGGCATCAGAGGAAGTGGATATCCTCAAGGCAACAAACTCGCGACTGCAGTCGGAGTTGGTGGAGTTGCGGAAGGAGTTTGCCCTTTTGAGAGCGGAGTTGGAGCGGTCTAGAGCATCGGACTTGCGACCCACTCCCACGGAGTCTATTGCTGTGGAGGACATAGTGGGCACTATGGTCTCCACCAGGCTGGAAGCCTTTAAAGATCGGCTACCACCGGAGAGAAATCTGCGACCTCCGCTAGCGGCGGACAAGCGCAAGGTGGATAGCCCAAAGCAGGCGCAAGTGGACCCTGTCGCATCCACTTTGATGGCGCCGGCTAATCCGGCACCAAAGGAGCAAAGGTCTAAAAAGGCCAAGAAGAAGAAAGGCCCGGTGATGACCGCATCTACTGAGCCTCGACCTCTGCCACCCGCTCCGGCTGATATGTCTGAGGGCTGGACTGTAGTAGCCCGGAAGGGGGCCAAGAAGAGAAAGCCAGCTCCTAAGCCGAAAGCGCAAAAGGCTAAAGCGCAAAAGGAGCCAAAGTTGCGTCGTCCTAGATCGCAAGTTGTGACGATTAAGTTGCAGCCAGCCGTCGCCGACAAGATGTCGTATAGCGATGTCCTTACCCGGGTCAAGGAAAGTATAAAGTTGGAAGACCTGGGTATAGAGGACCTGAGATTCCGTGTTGCGTCTACTGGCGCTAGAATGCTAGAGTTGCCTGGCGCCAACACTGCTGAGAAGGCGGATGCGCTAGCTGAGAAGTTGCGTGGGGTTCTCAGCCCCGAAGAGGTCCAGGTGTCGAGGCCAGTGAAATGTGCGGAATTGAGGGTGTTTGGCCTCGATGACTCCGCCACTGCTGAGGACATGACGGCGGCAATAAGCCGAGTTTCCGGCTGTGCTGCGGGTAATATAAAAGTCGGAGAGATCCGACAGGACCGGGCCGGTCTAGGAACAGTATGGGTCCGATGTCCTGTCGGCGCAGCGCAGAAGATTAGCGGGGCGAGACTTCGTCTCTGCTGGAGTGAGGCTGTTGATGCCCCGTGCGCAACGTTGTTTCCGTTGCCACGAAGTGGGCCACATGGCTGCGAAGTGCAGTAGCCAGGTGGACCGCAGCAAACAGTGTTTCCAGTGTGGCCAGACCGGGCATCAGCAGAGATCGTGTTCGGCAGAGCCTCATTGTCCGGTGTGTGAGGCGGCGCAAAGGCCCGCTAATCACATGTTGGGGAATGCTGCCTGTGGAAAGGCTAGCACCAATAACGGTGGAAAGCGCAGACGAGTGCCGGCAACATCGGCCAGGTCTAATATCCCAGCTGGGCCTGAGGAGGTGCAACACATGGAAGACCAATAATGGCTCTCCGTGTGTTACATGCGAACATTAACCACTGTGCTAGGGCCCAGGACTTATTGGTCCAAAGCCTGGCGCAGTGGTCTATCCAGGTGGCGGTTGTTTCGGAGCCCTACAGCGTTCCCGACAGAGACAACTGTGTAGCCGACAACACCGGGGTGGTGACTATTATCACCCAGGTCGCCGCGGGCTCCCCGCCTTTCTCACGTGTAGAGAGAGGTGTGGGATGCGTCGCCGCACTTGTCGGCAACCTAGTTGTCGTAGGGGTCTACTTTTCCCCCAATCGAACTCTCGCGGAGTTTGAAGAGTTCCTTATACGATTGGGGGAAATGGTAGAGCGATTTCGTCCGGCGGAGATGTTGGTGGCCGGCGATCTCAACGCGAAGTCCAGCGTGTGGGGCTTCGCAACGACGGATGTGCGTGGTGTGACGCTGTCGGAGTGGGTTGTTGCCACCGGTTTGTCTGTGCTCAACCGAGCGACCAAGAACACGTGTGTGCGAAGGCTGGGCGGATCCGTCGTGGACGTTTCGGTCGCGAGCCCGGCCCTAGCATGTCGTGTTCGGGGCTGGCGAGTGCTGGATGATGTGGAGACTCTCTCGGATCACCTCTACATCTTGTACGAGATCTCCATACATCCTGCGGTGCCACCAGCCCCCAGTCCAAACTCACGAGAGTACGGACCGCGGTGGCAACTGGGTCGTCTCGACAGGGAGTTGTTGGAGGAGGCCGCGATAGTGGGGCGCTGACGCGTATCTGTGACGCGTCAATGCCCCGTTCCGGGCGCCGCCCTCAACGGCGGCAAGTGTACTGGTGGTCGTGGGAGATCGCGCAACTGCGTAACACCTGCGTTGCGGCGAGACGCCAGTACAGCCACTATCGCAGACGGGTACAGAAGGTGCAGGAGGAGGAAGACCGACTGTACCGCGTCTATGTCGAGGCGAGAACGCAGCTGCAGGAGGAGATCGGTCGTGTGAAAGGCGAGTCGCACGACCGGTTGATCGCGGGGATAGACTTAGACCCGTACGGCACACCTTACCGAATGGTGCTCGGTAGGTTACGGGCTTGGGCACCACCACTGACGCAGACACTCCAACCGGACGTACTCCGAGGGGTTCTGTCGTCGCTATTCCCGCAGCGGGCCAGTTTTGCACCACCCAGTATGGCCCGCCCTGCAGCGCGTGAGGAGGAAGAGGAGGACGACGAGGACAGCGTCACACCACCGGTGGAGGAGGAGGAGCTCGAAGAAGCTGTACGCCGATCTCGGCTCAAGAGCACCGCCCCGGGCTTGGATGGCATTCCCGGCCGGGCGCTAACTCTGGCCCTCAACACCTTAGGGCCCAGAGTGCGAGGACTATTCACTGCCTGTCTGGCTCAAGCCATAATTCCACAGCGGTGGAAGACAGGCAGGTTAGTCCTCATCAAGAAGGAGGGTCGCCCGGCGGATTCAGCCTCCGCCTACAGGCCCATCGTGCTCTTGAGCGAGATCGCCAAGCTCCTTGAGCGTGTTGTAGCCAGGAGGCTACAACACCATTTGGAGGGGACAGGTCCGGACCTCTCGGACCACCAGTATGGCTTCCGTAGGGGGCGATCGACGGCGGATGCCATACTGGAGGTAAAGTCCTATGCGCAGGATGCGGTGGCCCGAGGCAATGGAGTCTTGGCGGTGTCTTTAGACATCGCCAACGCCTTCAACTCCCTGCCATGGCCCTGCATAAAGGAGGCACTGTTATACTATCGTGTGCCTCCATACCTGCGCCGCGTCATTGGGGCTTACCTGTCCGGTAGGTCTGTGACCTTTCCAGCTCCTGGAGGAGGTTGGAAGGAGTTCGTTGTGTCGGCCGGTGTTCCACAAGGATCGGTGCTAGGTCCGATCCTCTGGAACATCGGATACGACTGGGTGCTGCGGGGCGGCACCCTGAGGGGGATAAAGGTCCTCTGTTACGCCGATGACACGCTGGTCTTGGCGCAGCAGTGGACCTATCGAGAGGCGGCGGTCCTCGCGACTGCTGGAGTTGCGGAGGTAGTCGGCCGCATAAAGCGGCTGGGCTTGGAAGTCTCCCTCAACAAGTCCGAGGCAATCTACTTCCATGCTCCTCGAAAGGGCCCACCGGCAGATGCCCACATCGTCGTCGGTGGCGTCAAAATTGACGTTGCCCGGAGCATGAAGTACCTCGGACTTGTTCTGGATGGTCGGTAGAGTTTTCGGGGCCGCTTTACATCTTTGGCCCCGAAACTGTTGAAGACAGCGGCGGCACTGGCGCGCCTTTTGCCCAATGTGGATGGGCCGAGCGCCTCTAGCCGTCGGCTGTACACCGTAGTGGTCCGATCCGACCGGCACAACATCACTCTGCTGCGACGTGCGCAGAGGGTGATGGCCATCCGGGCGATACGGGGGTACCGGACCATCTCCGGTGAAGTGGCGTGCGTGCTGGCTGGAGTCATGCCGTGGGACCTGGATGCTCTTTCTCTGGCGTCGGTCTATTGCCGGCGTCGAGGCCTAGCGTCCGGGGAACCGGCAAGCCAAGCACGCACTGAGGAGGCGCGGGTAGCCGCGGTTGAAATGTGGGAAACTCGGCTGGCAAATCCATCTGCCGGCCTGAGGAAGATCGAGGCTGTTCGTCCAGTGTTCCGCCAGTGGTTAGCGCGGCGTCACGGCGTCCTAACCTTCCGCATGACACAGGTGCTCACGGGGCATGGCTGCTTCGGGGGTTACTTGTGTCGGATCGCCGGGAGGGAGCCCGACGCTCGCTGCCACCACTGCGACGACTGCCTCGATGAGACGGCCCAGCACACGTTGGAGGTGTGCTCAGCCTGGGCGTCTCAACGTCGCGCTTTGCGCGACGTCATAGGGGCCGACCTTTCCCTGCCGGCCGTGGTCAAGGCTATGGCCGGCAGCGAGACGTCGTGGGATGCGGTCTCATCCTTCTGCGAGGCAGTGGTGCTCGAGAAGGAGTCGGCGGAACGGGCGAGGGAGGCTTTTGCCGAAGTCGCCATCCGCCGTAAGAGACCGGGTCGCCGGAGGGCGGCACACGATCGCCGCCTTCCGCCCTAATGTGCTAGAGGGCGGTCAGCTTGGGGAAGCTGACCGCCTACCAACCTGGCCCGAGTAGGCACGCACAGGTTGCTCCCGCGCGCTACTCCGAGCAGGCCGTCGAGGATGCCCACACACCCTTGACTCCGCGACGTCCGTCGCCAATTCCTGTCTGATCGGTTTGTTGGTAAAATGTTACAGCTGTCATCCCACCCTCTATGGTCCAAGCTATCTGATTTAGCGGACCTCATTCCTCCGGGCAGGCCCCTACCCTACTTGCTCAATAGTTTCCTGAAATTTACCTCTCTTCCTCATCCCTTGTCCTCTTCTCCGTCTAATCCTTAATTCAAAAATTAAAAAAATAAAATTTATATTATAAGATAATAAAATTATTGGTGAAATTTTTTGTCATGTTATTAAAATAAATCTATTAAATCATGATAATCCTTCTATAATATTAGGAAATCAAAAATGAAAAGGAACAGAACCTATTTTTATTAATATTGCAGAATTTATAATAATTGATAATAAATCATTAATAAATATTTTTATAAGAAATAAATTCAATAGGATAGAAAATAAAAAATTAATTGATGCAATAGATTGAGTTAAAAAATATTTTAAGGAAGCTTCTGAATTTAATAGATTATTGGGGGAAGAGATTAAGGGGATAAATCTAAGTAAATTAATTTCTAAGCCAATTCAGCATCCTAATCATGAATTTGATGAAATAGAAATTATAGTTCTGAAAAATAAAATAAATAAGAAAAACATTTTATTGGAATTATTAATTAATAAAATAAAAAATAAGAATAAAATATTCTAAAGATGAATTTAAATTCATTATAAAAAAAATATATTTTAGTGTAAAATGCACAATAATTTTTGTCTCGTGTGTGTCTCACTGTCGTGTGTGTTCTCTGTCATGCAGAGGTCACAGTGTGAGGAACCGGAGGGCGTGGTGTGTACTCACCCTACCGCCACGCAGGTGCAGTGATGTGATAGGAGCTGTATTTGCTATTTTAGGGGGTTTTGTTCATTGATATTCTCTAGTTATCTTTCTAGTTCCGAACTATACACACGTTGCCCCTATTTGTGCGCTAACTTCCCTCAAGATGCCAATATCAAAGTGTAATACGTGTAACAAAAATATTACGAAAAAAAGACTCGGTATAACATGTAGCCGTTGTGAGAAGTGTGTTCATGGTACTACTACTTGTGCTAAACTCTCTGCAAAGCAATTAGCAACTCTTCGTAACGCCCCCGGACTGGAATGGAGCTGTGAAGAATGCTTGTGTAATGCCTCGCATAGATCATCTATCTCAATACAAGGCGATGATTCCGATGATGAAGAAGAAGAGGAACTTGTGTCCAGTAACAAAGCTGGATCGAAATTGATTTGCGAAATTTCCGCAGAAATGAAAAGAATAATAAAAAATGAGTTTGAAACATTAAAAAAAGAATTTGAAGTTTCGCTTAATTTTCTAAGTGATCAAATTTCAAGTATCGAGGAGTCTTTTAAAAAACATGAAAACAAAATAAAAATGCTAGAGAATAAAAATATTGAACTTCAAAACAGTAACAAACATCTTGAACTCCGCGTTGCGTCCGCGGAATTCAAACTACATGAAATAGAACAAAAGTCCCTCGGGAGTTCCTTGGAAATATCGGGATTACCAGAATCTGCACTACAAAAATCCAAAGAAGTCATAAAATCCATTGCTGTAAATTTAAAAATGGACGACGGTGACGTTAAATGCACACGTGTCGTGCAACCGCATAAAGAACGACCCGGATCGCTTATGGTGGAAATGAAGAACCAGCACATCAGGGATCAATGGTTAGCGGCAAATAAGCAGACACGGTCTACACTCGGTGACATTGTGCAAAGTGCGCCGCGTGAACTGAGTAATAATTTTGAATTCGTATGGTGCAGGAATGGCAAAATTTATGCAAGGAAAACAAAAGTGAGTAAAGTCCATATTATAAGATGTTTACTAGATATTGAAGCAATTTCAAAAATTGAAAAATAATTTTTCCTTGTGTAAATTTTGCTTTTTCTCATAATAAATATTAATAAGATGGATAACACAAATAACTCATCAGGAATAATAAAACTAAATAATTGTATAAATTGCAATAGCTTTATTAAAAAAATACCTAGCAGTCATATAAATCTTTTATGTATACATATAAATATTCGATCAATAGTTAAAAATTATTCAAAATTATTACAAATTCTAGACGTAACATTATATCCTATTGATATTATAATTTTAACGGAGGTAGGAGTGTCAGATGAAACTAGTAATTTATTTAACATTCCGGGATATAAAATGTACACAAAATTACGCAAAAATAAAAAAGGTGGCGGTATAATTACTTATATAAAAGATTATTTAAAGTTCACAGTTTATAACTATAATACATATTTGTTCGAGTCACTAGTAGGCACGATTAAAACTCCTTGTAACCAAGCTGTCACAATATGTGCTATTTATAGACCTCCCTCATATAATAAGCAACTTTTTGTATCTGAACTTTCACTACTTTTAAAAAATGTACCTACGTCATTAAATATTGTAATAGCAGGGGATATGAACCTTGACTTAAAAATATCATCAAGTATAAGAGATAATTATCTTGATCTGATGGCGGAGAACGGACTGTTTTGTGGTATTACAGAATATACGCGTATTGAAAAGAGATTAGAAACAATTACGAAATCGTGTATAGATCACATATTTGTAAGGTCGCGCGGGATCAGTCCGTTCACCGCTGCAGTCGACACTGTACTAGCGGACCATAGGCTTACCGTCGTTGCACTTTGCAACGTCTATGAATCACCGGTTAATAATTGTCAATTTAACAAACAAATGAATGTTTACGACTCTGTAATATTAAGAAAGGAACTATGTAATGCAAACTGGGAGCGCGTTGATGATTTAGGCACACCACTGGAAATATATACATATATTAAAGATTTATTTCAATCCGCATACTCGAAAGCTAGAAAAACTATTTGTAAAACTAAAAATAACTTACGCGTTGCACCCTGGATTAATAAAAACATTATTAATCTGTCTAAAAAAAGAGATAAGTTATTTAACAGGTGGAGACGTAATCCGTATAATGCTTACCTAAGACTACAATATAATAAGACGAGGAATAAAGTTCATAAAGTTATTGAATACTATAGAAATTTATATTATAAAAACAAAATAAATATGAATTATGGGAATACTAAAAAACTGTGGAATATACTAAATAAAATCTCGGGCAGAATATGCAAGTCAATTGACGAAGTAGTGTTGTCGGCATTTAATTGTACTAATTTGTCACCGAAAAAGATTGCGCAAATCTTCGCAGTAGGTTTTTCAGATGCCGTTAAAAAAATTATCCCAAATTGTAAATTAAAATTACTAGATAGTACAATAGATAATAATTATTCATCCATTTGTAGCATAAAATTTAAAAAAGCATCTGAAAATGACGTGTTAAAATTAATTAAAAATTTAAATGCTAATAAAGCCCCAGGTATTGATAGTATAAGAGGGTTTGAAGTTAAAGCATTGATGAAAAAAATCTGTAAACCTTTGGCCAAACTTATTAATACTAGCGTTGAAATGGGCACCTACCCGGATGAATTAAAAGCTGGTTGTGTGAGACCTGTCTATAAAAAAGGAAAACAAGATGATGTCAGCAATTATAGACCGATCTCGGTAACTTCTGTGTTAAATAAAATTACTGAAAAATTTATAAGTAATCAAATTCATTCTTTTTACGGAAAAAATGATATACTGAACAATACACAGTATGGTTTTCGACCAGGTAAAAATACGACAATGTTATTGTCAACATTTACGGACCAAGTAAATACGTGGTTGGATCAGAAACTACATGTTTTGGCGCTGTTTATTGACTTTTCCCGTGCTTTTGACACATTAAATCACAAAATACTTGCACGAAGATTAGAAAACACCGGAATACGGAGTCCATTGTTTAAATGGTGTGAAAATTACCTTAGAGATAGGAATTATTGCGTAAAAATAGGCGACAGTTTCAGCACTAGCATAAAAGTCTCGGAGGGCACGGCTCAAGGCTCTGTATTGGGGCCTTTACACTTTATAGCTTATATAAATAATATGAGTAATTTTTTTAACAATTGTATAACTTATCAATATGCTGACGATACTTGTTTGCTTGTAGCTGCTAAAGACGTGAATGAAGGAATAACATTATTACAGGAAGATTTCGATATGTTAAACAAATGGTGTCATGATAGTCATTTAGTATTAAATCCGCAAAAAACTAAATTGATACATATTCATTCTCCAAACCTCAAAGCAGGTAGCGATATGAATTGTAGTCTTATAGCTCACACTCACTGCTGCTTGCACAACCCCAGTAGCCACTGTGGCTGTCCTTCAATTGAAGTAGCACTATCCCATAAATATTTAGGATTAACTATTGATCACAACTTCAACTGGCATAAGCATATTAATTATGTATGTGATAAGCTAAGATCATTTTTGGCAAATATTTTTATTGTCAAGAATAGATTAACGTATAAGACTAAGATGATGCTTTATAACGCATTAGCTGACTCAATTATGTCATATGGACTTAGTAGTTACGGCAGAACGGACAAAACATACTTGAGTTACATATACCGGCTGCAGGTTAGAATATTGAAGAACATCGTCCCTTTAAAAATTAAATTGCAAGCGGCAACTGATGAAAACCTTCTCTTTAAATACTGCCAAGTTATTCCCCTTTATGATAAAATTAATTTTACAATATTAAAAGAAAATTATTTCGACTTGCAGTTTCAAAATAAAATCTCTCATAAAATTGCAACACGTAATATCACACAAAACAGATTAGTTTCACTATCAGCTAGTAACAAATACGGACAGCGCACCCGGGCATACATGGTTCCTAACTTAATAAATAATTTAGACCCTAGAATAAGAAGTATAATTACTGAGAGGAGCTTAAATCAATTATTAAAAAAATATTATTTAAATCTATAATTTAGACGAGTTTTGGTACTCGAGACAAACCTTCGTGGTTTTTTGTAGTGCCTTCATCAATGTAAATATATAGTTGTATGGATATTTGATAGAAATAAATAAAAAAAAAAAAAAATTTACTGGATTATTATTAAATCCTTATTTATTAAAAATTCAATTTATTTCCATATTTATTGGTGTTAATTTAACATTTTTTCCTCAACATTTTTTAGGATTAGCTGGTATACCCCGTCGTTATTCTGATTACCCAGATAATTTTATATCATAAAACTATGAAAAAATGCTCAGAAAAAAGAAATGAAGAAAAAGATTTCAGAAATAATAAATAAAATGAATGAATGAAAAACTTAAGCCCACGTAAGTTGTGGAAATTTCTGGAATGGCTAGGCATTGGCCGGCAACGTAAGGATTTGAATTGCAATCTAGACGTTGATGCCTTGAATAAACACTTTGCCTCGATAACATCTATGGACAACACAATTAAAGCAAATACATTGAATTATATCAACTCCTTGCCGTCTCCCACAATCGTTCCTTTTAACTTTGCTTCTATAACCTCATCCCAGGTAAGAAACAGTATCCTAGCCATCAAATCTGATGCTTCTGGTTATGATGGCATCAACCGCAAAATGATTATTTTGCCCTTGGAAGTCTTAGTTCCAGTCATTACCCATATTTAAAATTTTTCTATTTCCCATAACACTTTTCCCAGTTTGTGGCGCATTGCCCGCGTTATATTTATTATCAATTATTATAAATTCTGCAATATTAATAAAAATAGGTTCTGTTCCTTTTCATTTTTGATTTCCTAATATTATAGAAGGATTATCATGATTTAATAGATTTATTTTAATAACATGACAAAAAATTTCTATTGAGCAAGTAGGGTAGGGTCCTGCCCGGAGGAATGAGGTCCGCTAAATCAGATAGCTTGGACCATAGGGGGTGGGATGACAGCTGTAACATTTTACCAACAAACCGATCAGACAGGAATTGGCAACGGATAGGATAAGGAGGATCAACACACTCAACCTGCAGTGCGTTGGTGGGAGAAGACTTCATTGCACCTATAATAATTCGTAGGCATTTGTATTGGATCCTATTGAGTTTTTCAGTAGCAACTTTGTTAAAGGGGTCTAAAACAAATAATCCGTAGTCAATGTGACTACGGATAATGGCATTGTACAGTAGTTTGAGAGTATAAGGGTGTGCACGCCACCACACACCAGACACAGCTCTTAAAGCGTTGATGCCGTTTTCACATTTTTTACTGACATGTTCAGCATGGGCAATTCCGTTCAGTCTTTTATCGAGAATCATGCCTCAGAATTTAACATTTTCTGCTAATTGGATAGTATTATCCCAATACCCACTAAAACCTCACGGTGCTCCTCCTCGACCGCCACTGGCCGCGAGACGCGGCGGCGGGAGCCTGCAAGGCACGTCGCGGAGTCAAGGGTGTGTGGGCACCCTCGACGGCCTGCTCGGAGTAGCGCGCGGGAGCAACCTGTGCGTGCCTACTCGGGCCAGGTTGGTAGGCGGTCAGCTTCCCCAAGCTGACCGCCCTCTAGCACATTAGGGCGGAAAGCGGCGATCGTGTGCCGCCCTCCGGCGACCCGGTCTCTTACGGCGGATGGCGACTTCGGCAAAAGCCTCCCTCGCCCGTTCCGCCGACTCCTTCTCGAGCACCACTGCCTCGCAGAAGGATGAGACCGCATCCCACGACGTCTCGCTGCCGGCCATAGCCTTGACCACGGCCGGCAGGGAAAGGTCGTCCCCTATGACGTCGCGCTTTGCGCGACGTCATAGGGGACGACCAGGCTGAGCACACCTCCAACGTGTGCTGGGCCGTCTCATCGAGGCAGTCGTCGCAGTGGTGGCAGCGAGCGTCGGGCTCCCTCCCGGCGATCCGACACAAGTAACCCCCGAAGCAGCCATGCCCCGAGAGCACCTGTGTCATGCGGAAGGTTAGGACGCCGTGACGCCGCGCTAACCACTGGCGGAACACTGGACGAACAGCCTCGATCGTCCTCAGGCCGGCAGTTGGTGTTGCCAGCCGAGTTTCCCACAACTCCATTGCGGCTACCCGCACCTCCTCAGTGCGTGCCTGGCTTGCCGGTTCCCCGGACACTAGGCCTATTATTTCTTCATTTGGTTCATATATTTCATTATTTTCCATAATTTTAATTATTATTATTATTTGAGAATCAATAATTAATCAACGAATAATCCTATTTTCATTAAATATACCATCCTCTATTGAATGATATCAAAATTTACCTCCTTCTGAACATTCTTATAATGAACTTCCTATTTTAAGAAATTTCTAATATGGCAGATTATATTGAATGGATTTAAACCCCATTTATAAAGGAATATCCTTTTTTTAGAAATGGCAACCTGATCTAATTTAAATTACCAAAATAGAGCTTCTCCATTAATAGAACAAATTATTTGAAAAAAAAGATTTCAGAAATAATAAATAAAATTATTCCTCACCGTAAACCTTTTGATACTATAATAGTATGTTTTCCTTGGAATGTTCTTTCTCGACAAATATCTCGTCATCATTGAAATATAGTTAATAAAAAAGTAAAAAAAAAATTTTTAGTTAAACGGTTTTATATTGCAGATAAATGTACTAAAAGCTAAAAAATAATTTCATAGAAATTATGATTACTAAAATTTAATCGTGGGGCACGTCCAATATCTACAATTGAAAGACATAGCGTGAGACTTCACCCACCTAGTGGTAAGTAGCAAGTGTCCCCACGATTTTATTTTAGTAATCATAATTTCTATGAAATTATTTTTTAGCTTTTAGTACATTTATCTGCAATATAAAACCGTTTAACTAAAAATTTTTTTTTTACTTTTTTATTTTTAAGTTTTTAGTTTTTATTTCTCATGCTATTCAATTCGTTGAAATGAGGCTCGATGTCTCATTATTGCAAGGTTAATGGAGAATGTTACGAACGACCCCCCCAGAGGTCCAATAGAGGGACAAGGCTATGTACAACAAGATGTGCCTGAATCTTGAGGGGAAAACGCTAACGACATATCATTTTTATCCACCTAGTGCCATACAGTTCTCGGCGCGCTTTTACCTTTTACCTTGGGTGGTACCCCTAGCGACGTATCATTTTTAGGCACCCCATAGCCACAGTCCTCGACAGGATACCAGATCTTGACTTAGGTGGGAGATTCATATTGTAATTGTGTATAGTATACTGTATTATACTTACCAAGCCCTTTATTTTGATACCCATATTGATGGGATTGAAAACTACATTATCCGCCATTTTGTAGCAGTGGCCATCTTTGATTTTGATTTTGTATAGTGCACTGAATTCTACTTGACAAGCCCTTTCATTTGATACCCATATTGATGGGATCGAAAAAACTAACTTGTCCGCCATCTTGTAGCGGCGGCCATCTTGGATTTTGATTTTGTATAGTCCACTGAATTCTGCTTGACAAGCCCTTTCATTTGATACCCGTATTGATAGGATTGAAAAAAACTAACTTGTCCGCCATCTTATAGTGGCGGCCATCTTGGATTTTGATTTTGTATAGTCCACTGAATTCTACTTGACAAGCCCTTTCATTTGATATCCATATTGATGGGATTGAAAAAAACTAAGTTGTCCGCCATCTTGTAGCGGCGGCCATCTTGGATTCACAATAATATTGTATATGGATAATTATATTGTCACCAGAATCAAAGGCGTATACCAAATTTCAGATTAATCGGTTAACGGGAAGAGGGTTAAATTTCAATTACTAAATTTGACCCAAACAAACAAACAAACGGGGTGAGCTAAATAAAACCGTTTAATAATACGATAATATATCCAATAAATAATAAGTTTATATTAAAATTATGAAATTATTTTACTAAACCAGTTACTAAGGTTATTACTCCAATAGCTCCTGTTAAGGGTCAAGGTCTATAGTCAACTAAGTGATAGGGATGATTATGATTAGACATTAATTTACTTCTCTAGAATAAAGAGTTCCTAAAATAGAAATTACATAAGATTGAATAATTGCTACGGCAGATTCAAGAATTAATAATAAAATTTGAACAATAATTAAAATAATTAATAAATAATTAAGTATTTTAATACCTGTATTACTTAATAAAGTTAAAAGTAAATGACCTGCAATTATATTAGCTGTTAATCGAACTGCTAAAGTTCTAGGTCGAATAATATTACTAATAGTTTCAATTAGTACTATAAAAGGTATTAAAATAGTTGGTGTTCTCTGAGGAATTATATGAATAAATATATGTTGTGTATTATTTAATCATTATAAATCTTAATCATAATGTTAAAGATAATGAAAGGGATATATTAAAATGACTTGTTCTAGTAAAAATATATGGGAATAAACCTAAAAAAATATTAAATAAAATAAAAAAGAATAATGAAATAAAAATAAAAGTTGATCCATTAATTCTATTTGGTCCTAATAAAGTTTTAAATTCATTATGAAGTTTATTAGAAATAAAATTTCATAATAAATAATGACGATTAGGAAAAAATCAGAAAGATAAAGGAATAAATAATAATCCAATAAATGTTCTAATTCAATTAAATGAGAAATTAAATAAATTTGTTGAAGGATCAAAAATTGAAAAAAGATTATTTATCATTTTCAAAAAAATTTTTTGAAATTATTTTTCTTATTTTTTTTAAAATTAAAATTATTTTTATAATTTAAAATAAAATAATTTATAATTATTAAACTAATAAAAATAGAAATAAAAAATAATAATGAAATTATTCAATTGATAGGTATTATTTGAGGAATGTGGTGTGAGTGGTGATGGTGGTGGTAGTGGTTGTCAACGAGTGGTTATGATTGTTCTATGTAAAACTTCATTTAATTAGCTATTATTTTTGTGCAAAGTTACATTTTGGTATATTGACAAGAACAAACATAAAAAGTATTCGGGTGAATTCGGAATCTCCCTTTTTTGAAGTTGGTTGAAAATGAGAACATCCTCTTTTTTGAGATTGGTTGAAAAGAAATGCAACGATCAGGAATCTCACTTCTGACATCAATTTAAAAAGTTTTTGCTTGTAACTATTACAGTATAATTAATTTTTGACCAACAAAAACAAACTTTCTCAATTTTCTCCGGATTCCATAATCGAAACCTAACCAAACTTTCACCAAATTATCCTTGAAGTGTATCCTTTCAAATAAAAAAAGAATCATCAAAATCGGTTGGCGCGACATTGAGTTATTCGGCTATTAGTCGCGCACATGCATAATGCAAATTTAAGACTTATGTGATTTTCTCATGGATACCATTGTCAGACATGGACAAAAAAAAAATATGACCATTCGGGAAGCTATACCTTTTAAATAAAAAAAAAATATTAAAATTGGTTCACCCAGTTAAAAGTTATGAGGTAACAAACATAAAAAAAAAAAAAAATACAGTCGAATTGATAACCTCCTTTTCTTACAGAAGTCGGTTAAAAAAGGATTATTATTCATTATAAGAATGTTCAGAAGGAGGTAAATTTTGATATCATTCAATAGAGGATGGTATATTTAATGAAAATAGGATTATTCGTTGATTAATTATTGATTCTCAAATAATAATAATAATTAAAATTATGGAAAATAATGAAATATATGAACCAAATGAAGAAATAATAGGCCTAGTGTCCGGGGAACCGGCAAGCCAGGCACGCACTGAGGAGGTGCGGGTAGCCGCAATGGAGTTGTGGGAAACTCGGCTGGCAACACCAACTGCCGGCCTGAGGACGATCGAGGCTGTTCGTCCAGTGTTCCGCCAGTGGTTAGCGCGGCGTCACGGCGTCCTAACCTTCCGCATGACACAGGTGCTCACGGGGCATGGCTGCTTCGGGGGTTACTTGCGTCGGATCGCCGGGAGGGAGCCCGACGCTCGCTGCCACCGCTGCGACGACTGCCTCGATGAGACGGCCCAGCACACGTTGGAGGTGTGCTCAGCCTGGGCGTCTCAACGTCGCGCTTTGCGCGACGTCATAGGGGACGACCTTTCCCTGCCGGCCGTGGTCAAGGCTATGGCCGGCAGCGAGACGTCGTGGGATGCGGTCTCATCCTTCTGCGAGGCAGTGGTGCTCGAGAAGGAGTCGGCGGAACGGGCGAGGGAGGCTTTTGCCGAAGTCGCCATCCGCCGTAAGAGACCGGGTCGCCGAAGGGCGGCACACGATCGCCGCCTTCCGCCCTAATGTGCTAGAGGGCGGTCAGCTTGGGGAAGCTGACCGCCTACCAACCTGGCCCGAGTAGGCACGCACAGGTTGCTCCCGCGCGCTACTCCGAGCAGGCCGTCGAGGGTGCCCACACACCCTTGACTCCGCGACGTGCCTTGCAGGCTCCCGCCGCCGCGTTTCGCGGAAGACTCACGTCCCCGTGTCTCGCGGCCAGTGGCGGTCGAGGAGGAGCACCGTGAGGTTTTAGTGGGTATTGGGATAATACTATCCAATTAGCAGAAAATGTTAAATTCTTAGGCATGATTCTCGATAAAAGACTGAACGGAATTGCCCATGCTGAACATGTCAGTAAAAAATGTGAAAACGGCATCAACGCTTTAAGAGCTGTGTCTGGTGTGTGGTGGCGTGCACACTCTTATACTCTCAAACTACTGTACAATGCCATTATCCGTAGTCACATTGACTACGGATTATTTGTTTTAGACCCCTTTAACAAAGTTGCTACTGAAAAACTCAATAGGATCCAATACAAATGCCTACGAATTATTATAGGTGCAATGAAGTCTTCTCCCACCAACGCACTGCAGGTTGAGTGTGTTGATCCTCCTTATCCTATCCGTCGCCAATTCCTGTCTGATCGGTTTGTTGGTAAAATGTTACAGCTGTCATCCCACCCTCTATGGTCCAAGCTATCTGATTTAGCGGACCTCATTCCTCCGGGCAGGCCCCTACACTACTTGCTCAATAGTTTCCTGAAATTTACCTCTCTTCCTCATCCCTTGTGCTCTTCTCCGTCTAATCCTTAATTTAAAAATTAAAAAAATAAAATTTATATTATAAGATAATAAAATTATTGGTGAATTTTTTTGTCATATTATTAAAATAAATCTATTAAATCATGATAATCCTTCTATAATATTAGGAAATCAAAAATGAAAAGGAACAGAACCTATTTTTATTAATATTGCAGAATTTATAATAATTGATAATAAATCATTAATAAATATTTTTATAAGAAATAAATTCAATAGGATAGAAAATAAAAAAATAATTGATGCAATAGATTGAGTTAAAAAATATTTTAAGGAAGCTTCTGAATTTAATAGATTATTGGGGGAAGAGATTAAGGGGATAAATCTAAGTAAATTAATTTCTAAGCCAATTCAGCATCCTAATCATGAATTTGATGAAATAGAAATTATAGTTCTGAAAAATAAAATAAATAAGAAAAATATTTTATTGGAATTATTAATTAATAAAATAAAAAATCAGAATAAAATATTCTAAAGATGAATTTAAATTCATGATAAAAAAATATATTTTAGTGTAAAATGCACAATAATTTTTGAAATTATTAGATATAGTTTAATTCTATAAAATATAATAAAGGTAAAAAATTACATTATTAAACGGTTTTATTTAGCTCACCCCGTTTGTTTGTTTGTTTGGGTCAAATTTAGTAATTGAAATTTAACCCTCTTCCCGTTAACCGATTAATCTGAAATTTGGTATACGCCTTTGATTCTGGTGACAATACAATTATCCATATTCAATATTATTGTGAATCCAAGATGGCCGCCGCTACAAGATGGCGGACAACTTAGTTTTTTTCAATCCCATCAATATGGATATCAAATGAAAGGGCTTGTCAAGTAGAATTCAGTGGACTATACAAAATCAAAATCCAAGATGGCCGCCACTATAAGATGGCGGACAAGTTAGTTTTTTTCAATCCTATCAATACGGGTATCAAATGAAAGGGCTTGTCAAGCAGAATTCAGTGGACTATACAAAATCAAAATCCAAGATGGCCGCCGCTACAAGATGGCGGACAAGTTAGTTTTTTCGATCCCATCAATATGGGTATCAAATGAAAGGGCTTGTCAAGTAGAATTCAGTGCACTATACAAAATCAAAATTAAAGATGGCCACTGCTACAAAATGGCGGATAATGTAGTTTTCAATCCCATCAATATGGGTATCAAAATAAAGGGCTTGGTAAGTATAATACAGTATACTATACATAATTACAATATGAATCTCCCACCTAAGTCAAGATCTGGTATCCTGTCGAGGACTGTGGCTATAGGGTGCCTAAAAATGATACGTCGCTAGGGGTACCACCCAAGGTAAAAGGTAAAAGCGCGCCGAGAACTGTATGGCACTAGGTGGATAAAAATGATATGTCGTTAGCGTTTTCCCCTCAAGATTCAGGCACATCTTGTTGTACATAGCCTTGTCCCTCTATTGGACCTCTGGGGGGGTCGTTCGTAACATTCTCCATTAACCTTGCAATAATGAGACATCGAGCCTCATTTCAACGAATTGAATAGCATGAGAAATAAAAACTAAAAACTTAAAAATAAAAAAGTAAAAAAAAATTTTTTAGTTAAACGGTTTTATATTGCAGATAAATGTACTAAAAGCTAAAAAATAATTTCATAGAAATTATGATTACTAAAATAAAATCGTGGGGACACTTGCTACTTACCACTAGGTGGGTGAAGACTCACGCTATGTCTTTCAATTGTAGATATTGGACGTGCCCCACGATTAAATTTTAGTAATCATAATTTCTATGAAATCATTTTTTAGCTTTTAGTACATTTATCTGCAATATAAAACCGTTTAACTAAAAATTTTTTTTTTACTTTTTTATTTATCCTATCAGAATAATCCTTTTATCAGGCACTTTATTTTAAAAAAAAAGGGATTTCCTTTATATTTGGGGTATGAACCCAAAAGCTTATTTTAGCTTTTTTTTATTTGTTAAGTAATACTTTTTGCGCCTTACGATAATTTCTTGCATAAGTCCTGCACTTTTAATGGTTGCCTGTAAGAGATCACTTGCAGTGATAAGGCCGCCATTGCACATGTTAATTTAAGTACCTATGTATCCTTCCTTTTCTTTTCTTTTCTATTTTTTTTTTCTGTGTAAATTTTATATATATATATATATATACTTTTTCAATGCAATAAAGTATTATTATTATTATTTTTTTTTTTAATTAATTAATTATTATTTAATTAATATTATATTTATAATATAATTTTTTAAATAATTATTAATCGTTTATTATATATTTTAATTTTTAATATGAATATTATAAAAATAAGAGAAAGAAAAATATTAAAAATTTAATAATTAATATTAATATATATATACATTAATTAAATTTATTATTATATATATATATACGTCGGAGTTGGGTGGATTTCCCTCGCACATAGTTTTGAGTGCCCGGTCTACTGTGTGCTTTAGTGGATAATGTTGGCATGAGTAAACACAATTTGTGATATTACGAATTAATTACAACACCGTAATCAATACACAAGAAAGCAGCTACCGCTATCCCAGTAGGTAGATACACAACACGGAACGCGGGACAGTTTCAGTGTCGTCTGCACCGGCTGACTGCCAAACACAAAGTGAGTCGATGTCCGTCGGCCACGCTTCGACTCGCCCCTTCCATACCAATGCATAACACTAACTCTGTCGTCACTTACCGCCGGCACCTTCCCACGCATTCCCGCGGGTTGTATACCACCTTGAAGGCCCCTCGGAGCCCGAACGATCGACACCAGTTTCAACTGAATCCGAGCGGGGAAAACTGAAAAAATCGGTTTTCGCCACTTACCGCCCGCACCTTCGGGGTCGGGGTCTTCTGGTGAAGAAGAGCCAGATAGACCGGCGCCAAAAGTGGTTGCCATGAGGAGACGGAAAGGTCTCGGTGAGGCAGAAAGGAAGGAGTAGCCGCTGAGGTCAGAACAGGAGGTGTCTGACAGCGCTGCGGCCGTACTGGCCAGGGCTAGCGGACGGATCAGGTGGTGGACAGCCTAGCGGTGATAAGGAAGGTTGCCAGCAGATCGGGCAACCTTAACCCTTTGTATGTCAATGACGTTTTTTTTACTTAAATGATGTTTTTCAGATGTGTTTTAATAAATAAAAAAACCCATATTTTTTAATTTTTGCGAAATTTGATTTATATACCTAGGAAATTAAAATAAAGGGAGTGTTACAGATATGTCACACTGTCTTATGAAGGCATAATAAAAATAAGATTTGTGAAAAGTTTTAAAACAGTTATTTTGCTTATTGTAACAAAATAAAACCAGCTTCATGCTGTATCCTGTACAGAGAAGGGTAGGCAGAGAGAACCTAGTGTTAAGTCATTCCGTTCCCCAATATCTTCCGCCAAATGCGATGACTTTCTGCCGAATTGAGAGAGGCATTGCGTGTTGAGTGGCAGAACTCAGCGCCGCGCTTTTTCTACGCATAATAACATAATGCTACGCCATATGTTTCACAAACTGTTGTGAACTCCAGAACATCAGAACATCAGAAATCTTGGGCATTCTTAATTTTTGCTTGGTCTCACAATGGTCTCACATTTCTTTTTTTTCATTTTATCGTATCTGGAAACTTGGGTCTTCGGCAGTTCATCCATGAAGGTTAATGAACGCGTGACTACTTTGTTATCTTTCCAGGCAACGCTGATGCTGCCAACATATTCTACAGAATACCCATGATCTTTTTTTGAGATGTCATTGTCAGCGGGCAGTTTGCAATTAGGTATGCGATATATGCGACGACGTACCGTTCTAATATTTCTCTAAAGGCACTTTTTGACTTGTATTATTCAGTATTTCAACGACAGGTCTAATCTTGAAGAGTCAATCCTGGTCAGCGCTTCGAAACTCTAGGAAGATGTACTAACGACATTATATACAGCAGCCCAATGTCTTGTTGAATAACCGTCTCCGTGGCACGAAAAGAAATATTTAGATCTTTCTGAACAATATAAAGATGTGTTTTATTAGTAATCTTGGCTATAGAACTTATAGAGATTAAGGAAATAGTTCGTTTTAGAACTGAAAAAGAGTATTAAGCTCTAAAAATTCTTACGGAAGCAACATCAGCGCCCGTAAATTGGAGTAGTTGCTCATTTAGTTTAAGTTCCTCTTTCTCCATGTAATATTCAGTTTTTCTCTATTTTGACGACGTGAAGAATTTTCTGGCTGCGAAGGTGTTGTAATAATGGCTAGTTGCTGGGAAACAATAGCATCGTACTCTATATTTTCAATAATATTGTCGATATCCAACTCCAGAGTTTCTTCAAATGAGATTTCTAGATTCGAAACGAAATCTGGATCTACAATTCTATCATCATCTTCGAAGCCATCTTCACTATCCTCATAGTTGAAGAGAATCTCCGTAATTTTGTCATCTATGAGATTTCGGGAAGCCATCCTGTCGAAAAGACAAAAGATCAATATACTGCACTATATGAACATAATAACACAATGTGACAGAAATGGTACATACAGAAAATTTAAAATTTTACCATCAATTATCAAATATTATGATACACAAATGTAATATAGAAATCAATATATACTTACCTGTTTATTCACAAAAATATTTTGTATTTAGACATGTTTTTGTATTTTTTTTTAATTTTTAAATATTTGGTTGTTAACGTGTGTTCCAAATCGGCGGCAACTGAAGTTCGATTTTATTTCACTACTTGTAACAACATTTAGTTGTCAAATATTATACTAAAATGTAATGATAGGTTCGTAACGGATAAGACATATTGAATTAAAAGTAAATAAAACATCAATTTGAGATTTTATAAGGAGTTGATCGGTTTGTTACAGTAATGTCACACGATCATACAAAGGGTTAAAGGAACTTTCACCAAGGCCTTTTGACGGATACCGGCCCGAGTGGGGACTCGAGCGGGTTATGTGGGACTCGTGGACCGGCTGAAGGCCAATCCCAATACCCACTAAAAAATTCACGATGCTCCTCCTCAACCACCACTGGCCGCGAGACGCGGGGACTATAATCGTCCACGAAACGCGGCGGCGGGAGCCTGCTAGGCACGTCGCGAAGTCAAGGGTGTGTGGGCACCCTCGACGGCCTGCTCGGAGTAGCGCGCGGGAGCAACCTGCGCGCGCCTACTCGGGCCAGGTTGGTAGGCGGCCAGCTTCCCCAAGCTGACCGCCCTCTGGCATATTAGGGCGGAAGGCGGCGATCGTGTGCCGCCCTCCGGCGACCCGGTCTCTTACGGCGGATGGCGACTTCGGCAAAAGCCTCCCTCGTCCGTTCCGCCCACTCCTTCTCGAGCACCACTGCCTCGCAGAAGGATGAGACCGCATCCCACGACGTCTCGCTGCCGGCCATAGCCTTGACCACGGCCGGCAGGGAAAGGTCGTCCCCTATGACGTCGCGCAAAGCGCGACGTTGAGACGCCCAGGCTGAGCACACCTCCAACGTGTGCTGGGCCGTCTCGTCGAGGCAGTCGTCGCAGTGGTGGCAGCGAGCGTCGGGCTCCCTCCTGGCGATCCGACACAGGTAACCCCCGAAGCAGCCATGCCCCGTGAGCACCTGTGTCGTGCGGAAGGTTAGGACGCCGTGACGCCGCGCTAACCACTGGCGGAACACTGGACGAACAGCCTCGATCTTCCTCAGGCCGGCAGATGGATTTGCCAGCCGAGTTTCCCACATTTCAACCGCGGCTACCCGCGCCTCCTCAGTGCGTGCTTGGCTTGCCGGTTCCCCGGACGCTAGGCCTCGACGCCGGCAATAGACCGACGCCAGAGAAAGAGCATCCAGGTCCCACGGTATGACTCCAGCCAGCACGCACGCCACTTCACCGGAGATGGTCCGGTACCCCCGTATCGCCCGGATGGCCATCACCCTCTGCGCACGTCGCAGCAGAGTGATATTGTGCCGGTCGGATCGGACCACTCCGGTGTACAGCAGACGGCTAGAGGCGCTCGGCCCATCCACATTGGGCAAAAGGCGCGCCAGTGCCGCCGCTGTCTTCAACAGTTTCGGGGCCAAAGATGTAAAGCGGCCCCGAAAACTCCACCGACCATCCAGAACAAGTCCGAGGTACTTCATGCTCCGGGCAACGTCAATTTTGACGCCACCGACGACGATGTGGGCATCTGCCGGTGGGCCCTTTCGAGGAGCATGGAAGTAGATTGCCTCGGACTTGTTGAGGGAGACTTCCAAGCCCAGCCGCTTTATGCGGCCGACTACCTCCGCAACTCCAGCAGTCGCGAGGACTGTCGCCTCTCGATAGGTCCACTGCTGCGCCAAGACCAGCGTGTCATCGGCGTAACAGAGGACCTTTATCCCCCTCAGGGTGCCGCCCCGCAGCACCCAGTCGTATCCGATGTTCCAGAGGAAAGAATTACGAATTAATTACGAATTAATTACAACACCGTAATCAATACACAAGAAAGCAGCTACCGCTATCCCAGTAGGTAGACACACAACACGGAACGCGGGACAGTTTCAGTGTCGTCTGCACCGGCCGACTGCCAAACACAAAGTGAGTCGATGTCCGTCGGCCACGCTTCGACTCGCCCCTTCCATACCAATGCATAACACTAACTCTGTCGAGCGCCAATAGATGGCGCTGGCGTTCCGGAACCACATCAATACTACAAATTCCGACACGGCCATCCTGCTAGCACACGTCCTCGTGTGTTGGTTAGCCTAGAAGAAAAAGCTGCAACAGTACCTCGTACCGCTCGGCCAACCTACATCAGAACCTTACCAACCAACTTCCAGAACCGTACACTAGAATTGTAATAGACGTACACTAGTAATTACACTAGTAATTGTATACCAGAACCTTATACCTGAACTGTATACCTGAACTGTGTACCTGAACTGTATACCTGAACCTTATACCTGAACCTTATACCTGAACAACTTGACCCTCGACACTAGATCAACTCGACACCAGATCAACTCGACACCAGATCAACTCGACACCAGATCAACTCGACACCAGATCAACTCGACACCAGATCAACTGGACACTACAATTTGACACCAATCTGGATCATAATTGTAACTAACCACTACACACAAATACCACAGCCATGTACCATCGACATCATAACCAAAACTTCACTTTACTTTACTTTACTTCACTTTACTTCAGCAACAAGTTACAACCAAATTAACAGAAACCTCCGAGTAAAGACCTCTAACGCCACAGCTCTCCAGCCGAACAGCAATCAAATTGCTCTCTCACATCTCAATACGCATATCAATCGAGTGGATCGCCCGTGTACGTCACCTCTGCGACAACACGCTACGGTCTCTGCAGACCACGACCTCAGTACGGTCGAAAACCTCTCAATACGCATATCCACCGCGTGGATAGCCCGTGTATGTCACACCTGCGACAACACGCTACGGTCTCTACAGACCACGACCTCCGCCAGAGTTAAACGCACACCGCGCACCCACGGACTACTTGAGTTGCCCCAAGAGATACCGATTTCTACCGGGCTACGACTACGAAATAACTACTGGTACGGTCGAACACATTACGGCCGATAGAATCATTTACTCGAGTCTCTTCAACTACTTAAGCTTGAACACCATCATATCATCAACAACATCATAAATTACACATTGATTTCGTCGGGTACATGACTTGCTGGCATTTTCCTCAACCTATCGTGAGCAAATTTGTACGTTACAAGACGTTTACAATTTACAGAACCAAAACTGACAACCTTAAATGAACCTTTAAATTTTGAATCGAATTTTTACACTTATTAACTTTACAATATTAACAATACGCCAACAGAAAACTTACTTACTTTCGTTTTTGTCATATCAAAACGGGACCTACCATATTCCGCACACTTCGTAATAATGTCTGATGCTACTTAACGAATTTCGTCAATGTCAACGACAGTCTATACCTCACTACTACACATAAATGATATAAATCAATGATACATACCAATGATACACATCAAAGATACACACCACAGATACACACCATTGACACACATTAACGACAAATCAATGACACACACCAATGATACACATCAATGACACATCAATGATACACACCACCGATACACATCAATGATAACGGTATCGTTATTTTATGAATTAAAATCTACCGGTTCATCGTACAATTTATCTCGAGTTGTACCCTCCTACAGATTCTTGCCACAACTTATTACCACCGCTAGTCTCAAACGTTGTCGACATGGACTTTAACACACTTCTGACGCGCTTTACCTGCCTGTTAGCACTGGGTAAGCCCGCCGCCGTAAGATGCCAACCTAAGTCTACTAGTGAAAACTACCACCAGTAAAACAATCTTCCCTGGTCAGCTATGATGCGAGTTGGAGCCCCAAACAAAGCCACAAGTCACCTCGTGAACACTCCAAGAGTCAATGCCTGCCGCACGAAACAAAAGAACACACTTCGCGAACGCGTCTGTCAGAATGAAAATGTACTCCTTATCGTTTCACCGCTGAGCCTATTCGCCACGTCTACACGAACCGTATTTCACGGCATCATTACCTTAGGGATTTGATGCAGGCCAGTTTGAACTGTTCCTGAGTGAGATTTCGCGACCCTACAAGTAACGCAGACATCCACAAATCCTCCAGCACACCATGACTGGAAACCAGCAAAAGTCAAAATGCTGTTCAATAGTCCCCTCAGCCTCGAGACGAACAACAGATTCAAAACTGACGGAAATAGGAAGCTAATCCGACGAACTGCTACTACTTAATCACAGTCTCTGGAGGCGATAGAGACCTGACTAGCCTCCACTTCAAAAGGAACACTTCACTAGGTTCAAAGAGAAACCAGCCCTTGTCACAGCTTCCAACACTGCATTAAGTCCTCCCATACTGGACCGCTAAATCGGTTGAGACAATGTCAATGTCAAAATGTCCTCAAAATACACCACCACGCAATCACGAACCAAATCACCCAACACGATCACAATTGTCTTCTGAAAAATCGAAATTGAATTCTTCAGACCAAAAGGCACAGTCAAGAATTCAAACTGCCCTTCAGCTGTTATGAAAGCAGTACTGTCTACAGAATTTTCGTTTACTGTGATCAAATGAAAACCGCTTGCGCTATAGAGTTTCAAAAAATAATTAGCACCCTGAAAACGTGAAGTTTGATCAGTAATTAATGGAAGCGGATAACTGTCAGGGTTGGTATTATTGTTAAGCTCACTATAGTCAATACAGATACGGTCTGAACCGTCATACTTCTTTACTAATAAAGCCGGACTTTCAAAAGGAGGACAGCTCGACCTAATGATATTCACGTGTAAACCTTCCTTTACTCTGTTGCGTATAACGCTACGTTCGTCCGGCGACATCCTATATGGACGCCGCTGTACTGTGCGATTCGAACCAACCCGGTCACTACCACCGGTCACTACCAGTAATATCAGCTGAGATATCAGTCAAAGTCAACTCACTCACACTATCGTTATTCACTGAATTTACATAAAGATTCCCGTCAAACAAAATGTCAGTCAGTTATGTTTACTGTACAACCCTGATTTAAAATCTCGCGACAATAATATCCTAAGAGGGCAATCGTTAATACTACAAAACACAGAATTTGTTCGGTACTGTATACTCGTGTTTGACTAATACCGGTCATAGTAACAACATTACTAAACCGTCGACCACTAAATGTAACAGAAAAACTTTCAACTAACGAGAATTTAGCACCAGAATCGTAAACAAAACAAAACAGTTCACCTTTTGTCTTGTACCCTACCCTTTGGAAATTGGACACTGCATACGTCCACACGCCGCTCCATCCACTCACCGTTGTGGCGATATGACCCGGTTTGCCACACTTGAAGCACACTAAAGGCCTCGCTGCCGGCTGCTGCACCGCTTGACTCAACGTTGAAGACACAGGTGTTCGTACCGTCGCATCGATAGGCTTGCTTCTGCATTCCGCTCACTTATGGCCAGCCATTTTTCCACCGCTCAAACACTTCAGTGTTGTAAACGCTATACGTTAAAGCCGCGGGTCAGACTGATGTGATGTGAGAGAGTACAGTAGCCACAGCAACCTCTTCTTTGCCCACATCACAATGTCCAGTGATTTGTGAGGGTAGCATGTCATACTCTCGTACGCTGTTTGAGACAGCCACAAAGATGCTTCACCTTCCAGTGCCTTACTTACAGCAAGCTCGAGTTGACTGCCTCTCGGGGAGTTTGTCAAAAGCACAAGTCAGCCGTTGCGCACCACGATCTCGCGTCCGTGTCTTCTTTGTCAGGATCATAAGTGGGTAACCACATATACCTCCCTGAATTAGCCTCGGTGTATACAGGGCTTCGAACATAGCACGCCAGTGGTTATCTCCATTGTTCTCTGTGCCAACACCGATCGCACTTCTGATGTCGGAGTTGGGTGGATTTCCCTCGCACATAGTTTTGAGTGCCCGGTCTACTGTGTGCTTTAGTAGATAATGTTGGCATGAGTAAACACAATTTGTGATATTACGAATTAATTACAACACCGTAATCAATACACAAGAAAGCAGCTACCGCTATCCCAGTAGGTAGATACACAACACGGAACGCGGGACAGTTTCAGTGTCGTCTGCACCGGCCGACTGCCAAACACAAAGTGAGTCGATGTCCGTCGGCCACGCTTCGACTCGCCCCTTCTATACCAATGCATAACACTAACTCTGTCGTCACTTACCGCCGGCACCTTCCCGCGCATTCCCGCGGGTTGTATACCACCTTGAAGGCCCCTCGGAGCCCGAACGATCGACACCAGTTTCAACTGAATCCGAGCGGGGAAAACTGAAAGAGGGGCCTTCAAGGTGGTATCCAACCCGCGGGAATGCGCGGGAAGGTGCGGGCGGTAAGTGGCGAAAAACGATTTTTTCACTTTTCCCCGCTCGGATTCAGTTTAAACTGGTGTGGATCGTTCGGGATCCGAGGGGCCTTCAAGGTGGTATACAACCCGCGGGAATGCGCGGGAAAGTGCGGGCGGTAAGTAGCGAAAACCGATTTTTTCAGTTTTCCCCGCTCGGATTCAGTTGAAACTGGTGTCGATCGTTCGGTCTCCGAGGGGCCTTCAAGGTGGTATACAACCCGCGGGAATGCGCGGGAAGGTGCGAGCGGTAAGTGGCGAAAACCGATTTTTTCAGTTTTCTTCGCTCGGATTCAGTTGAAACTGGTGTCGATCGTTGGATCGTTGGTGTCGCTGCGGAGGGGTCAGTTGGTGATGGCCAGAACGTAGGAGTGTGGAAGGAGCCGAGAGTGGTTCTGACCAGATTGGACGTTGATGACGGAATGTCGACTGTCGGTAGTGTCAGGTCGAGAGGAGGGTCCGGATCATCATATGGACGGTTGTGGGGAGCGTTGGAGTCAAAGGACTCAGATACTGAAAGTTTTGTGTCGATGGTGTCGGAGAAGTCAAGGACACGGGCACAATACCTGAAGGACAGGCGGAAGAGGCCTCGGAAGCCGATCGATCAGTCGGGGTCTTCTGGTGAAGGAGAGCCAGATAGACCGGCGCCAAAAGTGGTTGCCATGAGGAGACGGAAAGGTCTCGGTGAGGCAGAAAGGAAGGAGTTGCCGCTGAGGTCAGAACAGGAGGTGTCTGACAGCGCTGCGGCCGTACTGGCCAGGGCTAGCTCCAGGCTCTCGGACATGTCTCTACCATCCGAGAAAGAGCAGGACGAAGCCATACTTGCGTCTGACCTACAAAATCAGGTGGTGGACAGCCTAGCGGTGATAAGGAAGGTTGCCAGCAGATCGGGCAACCTTAAAGGAACTTTCACCAAGGCCTTTTGACGGATACCGGCCCGAGTGGGGACTCGAGCGGGTTATGTGGGACTCATGGACCGGCTGAAGGCCAATCCCAATACCCACTAAAACCTCACGATGCTCCTCCTCGACCACCACTGGCCGCGAGACGCGGGGACTATAATCGTCCACGAAACGCGGCGGCGGGAGCCTGCTAGGCACGTCGCGGAGTCAAGGGTGTGTGGGCACCCTCGACGGCCTGCTCGGAGTAGCGCGCGGGAGCAACCTGCGCGCGCCTACTCGGGCCAGGTTGGTAGGCGGCCAGCTTCCCCAAGCTCACCGCCCTCTGGCACATTAGGGCGGAAGGCGGCGATCGTGTGCCGCCCTCCGGCGACCCGGTCTCTTACGGCGGATGGCGACTTCGGCAAAAGCCTCCCTCGTCCGTTCCGCCGACTCCTTCTCGAGCACCACTGCCTCGCAGAAGGATGAGACCGCATCCCACGACGTCTCGCTGCCGGCCATAGCCTTGACCACGGCCGGCAGGGAAAGGTCGTCCCCTATGACGTCGCGCAAAGCGCGACGTTGAGACGCCCAGGCTGAGCACACCTCCAACGTGTGCTGGGCCGTCTCGTCGAGGCAGTCGTCGCAGTGGTGGCAGCGAGCGTCGGGCTCCCTCCCGGCGATCCGACACAGGTAACCCCCGAAGCAGCCATGCCCCGTGAGCACCTGTGTCGTGCGGAAGGTTAGGACGCCGTGACGCCGCGCAACCACTGGCGGAACACTGGACGAACAGCCTCGATCTTCCTCAGGCCGGCAGATGGATTTGCCAGCCGAGTTTCCCACATTTCAACCGCGGCTACCCGCGCCTCCTCAGTGCGTGCTTGGCTTGCCGGTTCCCCGGACGCTAGGCCTCGACGCCGGCAATAGACCGACGCCAGAGAAAGAGCATCCAGGTCCCACGGTATGACTCCAGCCAGCACGCACGCCACTTCACCGGAGATGGTCCGGTACCCCCGTATCGCCCGGATGGCCATCACCCTCTGCGCACGTCGCAGCAGAGTGATATTGTGCCGGTCGGATCGGACCACTCCGGTGTACAGCAGACGGCTAGAGGCGCTCGGCCCATCCACATTGGGCAAAAGGCGCGCCAGTGCCGCCGCTGTCTTCAACAGTTTCGGGGCCAAAGATGTAAAGCGGCCCCGAAAACTCCACCGACCATCCAGAACAAGTCCGAGGTACTTCATGCTCCGGGCAACGTCAATTTTGACGCCACCGACGACGATGTGGGCATCTGCCGGTGGGCCCTTTCGAGGAGCATGGAAGTAGATTGCCTCGGACTTGTTGAGGGAGACTTCCAAGCCCAGCCGCTTTATGCGGCCGACTACCTCCGCAACTCCAGCAGTCGCGAGGACTGCCGCCTCTCGATAGGTCCACTGCTGCGCCAAGACCAGCGTGTCATCGGCGTAACAGAGGACCTTTATCCCCCTCAGGGTGCCGCCCCGCAGCACCCAGTCGTATCCGATGTTCCAGAGGATCGGACCCAGCACCGATCCTTGTGGAGCACCGGCCGACACAACGAACTCCTTCCAACCTCCTCCAGGAGCTAGAAAGGTCACAGACCTACCGGACAGGTAAGCCCCGATGACGCGGCGCAGGTATGGAGGCACACGATAGTATAACAGTGCCTCCTTTATGCAGGGCCATGGCAGGGAGTTGAAGGCGTTGGCGATGTCTAAAGACACCGCCAAGACTCCATTGCCTCGGGCCACCGCATCCTGCGCATAGGACTTTACCTCCAGTATGGCATCCGCCGTCGATCGCCCCCTACGGAAGCCATACTGGTGGTCCGAGAGGTCCGGACCTGTCCCCTCCAAATGGTGTTGTAGCCTCCTGGCTACAACACGCTCAAGGAGCTTGGCGATCTCGCTCAAGAGCACGATGGGCCTGTAGGCGGAGGCTGAATCCGCCGGGCGACCCTCCTTCTTGATGAGGACTAACCTGCCTGTCTTCCACCGCTGTGGAATTATGGCTTGAGCCAGACAGGCAGTGAATAGTCCTCGCACTCTGGGCCCTAAGGTGTTGAGGGCCAGAGTTAGCGCCCGGCCGGGAATGCCATCCAAGCCCGGGGCGGTGCTCTTGAGCCGAGATCGGCGTACAGCTTCTTCGAGCTCCTCCTCCTCCACCGGTGGTGTGACGCTGTCCTCGTCGTCCTCCTCTTCCTCCTCACGCGCTGCAGGGCGGGCCATACTGGGTGGTGCAAAACTGGCCCGCTGCGGGAATAGCGACGACAGAACCCCTCAGAGTACGTCCGGTTGGAGTGCCTGCGTCAGTGGTGGTGCCCAAGCCCGTAACCTACCGAGCACCATTCGGTAAGGTGTGCCGTACGGGTCTAAGTCTATCCCCGCGATCAACCGGTCGTGCGACTCGCCTTTCACACGACCGATCTCCTCCTGCAGCTGCGTTCTCGCCTCGACATAGACGCGGTACAGTCGGTCTTCCTCCTCCTGCACCTTCTGTACCCGTCTGCGATAGTGGCTGTACTGGCGTCTCGCCGCAACGCAGGTGTTACGCAGTTGCGCGATCTCCCACGACCACCAGTACACTTGCCGCCGTTGAGGGCGGCGCCCGGAACGGGGCATTGACGCGTCACAGATACGCGTCAGCGCCCCCTGCGCCCAGGATGCGGCGTCTTCTGCAGACGCCAAGCTCTGGGGCCGCCAGGATTTCACTATCGCGGCCTCCTCCAACAACTCCCTGTCGAGACGACCCAGTTGCCACCGCGGTCCGTACTCTCGCGAGTTTGGACTGGGGGCTGGTGGCACCGCAGGATGTATGGAGATCTCGTACAAGATGTAGAGGTGATCCGAGAGAGTCTCCACATCATCCAGCACTCGCCAGCCCCGAACACGACATGCTAGGGCCGGGCTCGCGACCGAAACGTCCACGACGGATCCGCCCAGCCTTCGCACACACGTGTTCTTGGTCGCTCGGTTGAGCACAGACAAACCGGTGGCAACAACCCACTCCGACAGCGTCACACCACGCACATCCGTCGTTGCGAAGCCCCACACGCTGGACTTCGCGTTGAGATCGCCGGCCACCAACATCTCCGCCGGACGAAATCGCTCTACCATTTCCCCCAATCGTATAAGGAACTCTTCAAACTCCGCGAGAGTTCGATTGGGGGAAAAGTAGACCCCTACGACAACTAGGTTGCCGACAAGTGCGGCGACGCATCCCACACCTCTCTCTACACGTGAGAAAGGCGGGGAGCCCGCGGCGACCTGGGTGATAATAGTCACCACCCCGGTGTTGTCGGCTACACAGTTGTCTCTGTCGGGAACGCTGTAGGGCTCCGAAACAACCGCCACCTGGATAGACCACTGCGCCAGGCTTTGGACCAATAAGTCCTGGGCCCTAGCACAGTGGTTAATGTTCGCCTGCAACACACGGAGAGCCATTATTGGTCTTCCATGTGTTGCACCTCCTCAGGCCCAGCTGGGATATTAGACCTGGCCGATGTTGCCGGCACTCGTCTGCGCTTTCCACCGTTATTGATGCTAGCCTTTCCACAGGCAGCATTCCCCAACATGTGATTAGCGGGCCTTTGCGCCGCCTCACACACCGGACAATGAGGCTCTGCCGAACACGATCTCTGCTGATGCCCGGTCTGGCCACACTGGAAACACTGTTTGCTGCGGTCCACCTGGCTACTGCACTTCGCAGCCATGTGGCCCACTTCGTGGCAACGGAAACAACGTTGCGCACGGGGCATCAACAGCCTCACTCCAGCAGAGACGAAGCCAACAAGTAGTCTCGCCCCGCTAATCTTCTGCGCTGCGCCGACAGGACATCGGACCCATACTGGTCCTAGACCGGCCCGGTCCTGTCGGATCTCTCCGACTTTTATATTACCCGCAGCACAGCCGGAAACTCGGCTTATTGCCGCCGTCACGTCCTCAGCAGTGACGGAGTCATCGAGGCCAAACACCCTCAATTCCGCACATTTCACTGGCCTCGACACCTGGACCTCTTCGGGGCTGAGAACCCCACGCAACTTCTCAGCTAGCGCATCCGCCTTCTCAGCAGTGTTGGCGCCAGGCAATCTAGCGCCTAGCATTCTAGCGCCAGTAGACTTCCAACTTCCAAGAGTCTTCCAACTTTATACTTTCCTTGACCCGGGTAAGGACATCGCTATACGACATCTTGTCGGCGACGGCTGGCTGCAACTTAATCGTCACAACTTGCGATCTAGGACGACGCAACTTTGGCTCCTTTTGCGCTTTAGCCTTTTGCGCTTTCGGCTTAGGAGCTGGCTTTCTCTTCTTGGCCCCCTTCCGGGCTACTACAGTCCAGCCCTCAGACATATCAGCCGGAGCGGGTGGCAGAGGTCGAGGCTCAGTAGATGCGGTCATCACCGGGCCTTTCTTCTTCTTGGCCTTTTTAGACCTTTGCTCCTTTGGTGCCGGATTAGCCGGCGCCATCAAAGTGGATGCGACAGGGTCCACTTGCGCCTGCTTTGGGCTATCCACCTTGCGCTTGTCCGCCGCTAGCGGAGGTCGCAGATTTCTCTCCGGTGGTAGCCGATCTTTAAAGGCTTCCAGCCTGGTGGAGACCATAGTGCCCACTACGTCCTCCACAGCAATAGACTCCGTGGGAGTGGGTCGCAAGTCCGATGCTCTAGACCGCTCCAACTCCGCTCTCAAAAGGGCAAACTCCTCCCGCAACTCCACCAACTCCGACTGCAGTCGCGAGTTTGTTGCCTTGAGGATATCCACTTCCTCTGATGCCGTCCTCTTTGCCAGAGTATTAACGGCAGAAGAGATAACTCCGGCAGCGTCTTTAAGGGCCCTAGTAAATGTGCCCTTCAGATTCCCCGACTTACAGGCGACTCTATTGATTATAGCCAAGCTATCAGATACTTGGCTACGCAAGTCGGAGACCATGTGCTCCTCACCGCAAAGTTCCAGGGGCACATCCGAGAGCCTAGAACTTGTTCTAGTTTGTATCGCCGCGGAGATTTCAGCAACTTCCTCCTCCGCCCTCAGCCGGCGCTCCTCGCGCTTGGCATCGTTTAGCGCCTTCTTTCCAGCAGCTAACCCTATATTCTCATCAGGAATATTTGGTACGACCACGACTCCCTCTGGCCGAAGCAACCTTCGCTTTCGGCTTGTCTCTGTCTCCCCATCCGCATCCGAGGATTCAGAGTTACTCTTCCTGTGATGGCGCCTCTTTCTGTCCTTTCGGAACTGCGCTTTAGCCCCCTCGATAGCATTGGAGCCGTTCGACCCAACAGACATCACGCCATCGGCGTCTGACTCGGAAGCCGCACAGAAACGGCCTCGCGACGAAAGTGACGACCTGGACCTATCTCTTATAATAGAGGCAACCTCCTCATGGTCCAGACGCTCTAACACGACTCGCGCATCCTTCAACCCCCCTCCTATTGGCACAAGTGCCGGACTTTTGCCCCTTTCGAGCAAAGTACTCCCTACGCCTTTCTCGGGCACAACTACTACTCCGCCCATCTCGGGCAACAACAGATCACCGCCCTCCTCGGGCCTCCCTACGTCATCATTTTGGGTTTTTAAGTTAACATTTTCCATTTTGTTCCCACGAGTGTGGGGGAAAAACGGTCCATCCGAGCAGTGCCCCCTGTACTCGGATAAGCCTATTACGCCAGGGTGTCGGCCGGTACCCTGGCGGGACCAGCAGTAGCGACTGATCTCCCCATCAGCCATGAACCCCTCGCGCTGCTTCGCCGCTTGGGTTGGGGTAATTTTTTATAGAGGTTTTCTTCCTCGCAGCCCGGCCGGTAAAGGCAAGGCCCTCAGTTCCATTCCTGATTACGAGACATGACCGCAACCAAGAGTGGAGTTCCGATATTTTCGGCGCTGGCACATCACTGCACCTGCGTGGCGGTAGGGTGAGTACACACCACGCACGCCCTCCGGTTCCTCACACTGTGACCTCTGCATGACAGAGGACACGCGAAGAACCACGCCGGATTATTAGCCAGCGAGCAATCATTACCCAAGGACGAATCCTGTAGGCACCAATTACTCGCCGCCCAGGGTGCACCGGTCCGCAACACTGTTCGTCCCCCCCGAACGACAAGCATTCGAGAAAGGGCCAACAGCGGGTGAACACACGAGGAGGTCATCCGACCAAGCACCCCAACCTAACCTGACATTTTTTTTTTTTTTTTTTAACGTGAGGAAATCCTTTTACGGATACCGGCCCGAGTGGGGACTCGAGCGGGTTATGTGGGACTCATGGACCGGCTGAAGGCCAATCCCAATACCCACTAAAACCTCACGGTGCTCCTCCTCGACCGCCACTGACCGCGAGACGCGGGGACTAGAATCGTCCACGAAACGCGGCGGCGGGAGCCTGCTAGGCACGTCGCGGAGTCAAGTGTGTGTGGGCACCCTCGACGGCCTGCTCGGAGTAGCGCGCGGGAGCAACCTGCGCGCGCCTACTCGGGCCAGGTTGGTAGGCGGCCAGCTTCCCCAAGCTGACCGCCCTCTGGCACATTAGGGCGGAAGGCGGCGATCGTGTGCCGCCCTCCGGCGACCCGGTCTCTTACGGCGGATGGCGACTTCGGCAAAAGCCTCCCTCGCCCGTTCCGCCGACTCCTTCTCGAGCACCACTGCCTCGCAGAAGGATGAGACCGCATCCCACGACGTCTCGCTGCCGGCCATAGCCTTGACCACGGCCGGCAGGGAAAGGTCGGCCCCTATGAAGAAATGCAACGATCAGGAATCTCACTTCTGACATCAATTTAAAAAGTTTTTGCTTGTAACTATTACAGTATAATTAATTTTTGACCAACAAAAACAAACTTTCTCAATTTTCTCCGGATTCCATAATCGAAACCTAACCAAACTTTCACCAAATTATCCTTGAAGTGTATCCTTTCAAATAAAAAAAGAATCATCAAAATCGGTTGGCGCGACATTGAGTTATTCGGCTATTAGTCGCGCACATGCATAATGCAAATTTAAGACTTATGTGATTTTCTCATGGATACCATTGTCAGACATGGACAAAAAAAAAATATGACCATTCGGGAAGCTATACCTTTTAAATAAAAAAAAAATATTAAAATTGGTTCACCCAGTTAAAAGTTATGAGGTAACAAACATAAAAAAAAAAAAAAATACAGTCGAATTGATAACCTCCTTTTCTTACAGAAGTCGGTTAAAAAAGGATTATTATTCATTATAAGAATGTTCAGAAGGAGGTAAATTTTGATATCATTCTATAGAGGATGGTATATTTAATGAAAATAGGATTATTCGTTGATTAATTATTGATTCTCAAATAATAATAATAATTAAAATTATGGAAAATAATGAAATATATGAACCAAATGAAGAAATAATAGGCCTAGTGTCCGGGGAACCGGCAAGCCAGGTACGCACTGAGGAGGTGCGGGTAGCCGCAATGGAGTTGTGGGAAACTCGGCTGGCAACACCAACTGCCGGCCTGAGGACGATCGAGGCTGTTCGTCCAGTGTTCCGCCAGTGGTTAGCGCGGCGTCACGGCGTCCTAACCTTCCGCACGACACAGGTGCTCTCGGGGCATGGCTGCTTCGGGGGTTACTTGTGTCGGATCGCCGGGAGGGAGCCCGACGCTCGCTGCCACCACTGCGACGACTGCCTCGACGAGACGGCCCAGCACACGTTGGAGGTGTGCTCAGCCTGGGCGTCTCAACGTCGCGCTTTGCGCGACGTCATAGGGGACGACCTTTCCCTGCCGGCCGTGGTCAAGGCTATGGCCGGCAGCGAGACGTCGTGGGATGCGGTCTCATCCTTCTGCGAGGCAGTGGTGCTCGAGAAGGAGTGGGCGGAACGGACGAGGGAGGCTTTTGCCGAAGTCGCCATCCGCCGTAAGAGACCGGGTCGCCGGAGGGCGGCACACGATCGCCGCCTTCCGCCCTAATATGCCAGAGGGCGGTCAGCGCCCTAATATGTCAGGAGTAGGCGCGCGCAGGTTGCTCCCGCGCGCTACTCCGAGCAGGCCGTCGAGGGTGCCCACACACCCTTGACTCCGCGACGTGCCTAGCAGGCTCCCGCCGCCGCGTTTCGTGGACGATTAGAGTCCCCGCGTCTCGCGGCCAGTGGTGGTTGAGGAGGAGCATCGTGAGGTTTTAGTGGGTATTGGGATTGGCCTTCAGCCGGTCCACGAGTCCCACATAACCCGCTCGAGTCCCCACTCGGGCCGGTATCCGTCAAAAGGCCTTGGTGAAAGTTCCTTTAAGGTTGCCCGATCTGCTGGCAACCTTCCTTATCACCGCTAGGCTGTCCACCACCTGATTTTGTAGGTCAGACGCAAGTATGGCTTCGTCCTGCTCTTTCTCGGATGGTAGAGACATGTCCGAGAGCCTGGAGCTAGCCCTGGCCAGTACGGCCGCAGCGCTGTCAGACACCTCCTGTTCTGACCTCAGCGGCAACTCCTTCCTTTCTGCCTCACCGAGACCTTTCCGTCTCCTCATGGCAACCACTTTTGGCGCCGGTCTATCTGGCTCTCCTTCACCAGAAGACCCCGACCCCGAAGGTGCGGGCGGTAAGTGGCGAAAACCGATTTTTTCAGTTTTCCCCGCTCGGATTCAGTTGAAACTGGTGTCGATCGTTCGGGCTCCGAGGGGCCTTCAAGGTGGTATACAACCCGCGGGAATGCGTGGGAAGGTGCCGGCGGTAAGTGACGACAGAGTTAGTGTTATGCATTGGTATGGAAGGGGCGAGTCGAAGCGTGGCCGACGGACATCGACTCACTTTGTGTTTGGCAGTCGGCCGGTGCAGACGACACTGAAACTGTCCCGCGTTCCGTGTTGTGTATCTACCTACTGGGATAGCGGTAGCTGCTTTCTTGTGTATTGATTACGGTGTTGTAATTAATTCGTAATATCACAAATTGTGTTTTCTCATGCCAACATTATCCACTAAAGCACACAGTAGACCGGGCACTCAAAACTATGTGCGAGGGAAATCCACCCAACTCCGACGTATATATATATATATATAATAATAAATTTAATTAATGTATATATATATTAATATTAATTATTAAATTTTTAATATTTTTCTTTCTCCTATTTTTATAATATTCATATTAAAAATTAAAATATATAATAAACGATTAATAATTATTTAAAAAATTATATTATAAATATAATATTAATTAAATAATAATTAATTAATTAAAAAAAATAATAATAATAATAATACTTTATTGCATTGAAAAAAAATATATATATATATAAAATTTACACAGAAAAAAAAAATAGAAAAGAAAAGAAAAGGAAGGATACATAGGTACTTAAATTAACATGTGCAATGGCGGCCTTATCACTGCAAGTGATCTCTTACAGGCAACCATTAAAAGTGCAGGACTTATGCAAGAAATTATCGTAAGGCGCAAAAAGTATTACTTAACAAATAAAAAAAAGCTAAAATAAGCTTTTGGGTTCATACCCCAAATATAAAGGAAATCCCTTTTTTTTAAAAATAAAGTGCCTGATAAAAGGATTATTCTGATAGGATAAATAAAAAAGTAAAAAAAAAATTTTTAGTTAAACGGTTTTATATTGCAGATAAATGTACTAAAAGCTAAAAAATGATTTCATAGAAATTATGATTACTAAAATTTAATCGTGGGGCACGTCCAATATCTACAATTGAAAGACATAGCGTGAGTCTTCACCCACCTAGTGGTAAGTAGCAAGTGTCCCCACGATTTTATTTTAGTAATCATAATTTCTATGAAATTATTTTTTAGCTTTTAGTACATTTATCTGCAATATAAAACCGTTTAACTAAAAATTTTTTTTTTACTTTTTTATTTTTAAGTTTTTAGTTTTTATTTCTCATGCTATTCAATTCGTTGAAATGAGGCTCGATGTCTCATTATTGCAAGGTTAATGGAGAATGTTACGAACGACCCCCCCAGAGGTCCAATAGAGGGACAAGGCTATGTACAACAAGATGTGCCTGAATCTTGAGGGGAAAACGCTAACGACATATCATTTTTATCCACCTAGTGCCATACAGTTCTCGGCGCGCTTTTACCTTTTACCTTGGGTGGTACCCCTAGCGACGTATCATTTTTAGGCACCCTATAGCCACAGTCCTCGACAGGATACCAGATCTTGACTTAGGTGGGAGATTCATATTGTAATTATGTATAGTATACTGTATTATACTTACCAAGCCCTTTATTTTGATACCCATATTGATGGGATTGAAAACTACATTATCCGCCATTTTGTAGCAGTGGCCATCTTTGATTTTGATTTTGTATAGTGCACTGAATTCTACTTGACAAGCCCTTTCATTTGATACCCATATTGATGGGATCGAAAAAACTAACTTGTCCGCCATCTTGTAGCGGCGGCCATCTTGGATTTTGATTTTGTATAGTCCACTGAATTCTGCTTGACAAGCCCTTTCATTTGATACCCGTATTGATAGGATTGAAAAAAACTAACTTGTCCGCCATCTTATAGTGGCGGCCATCTTGGATTTTGATTTTGTATAGTCCACTGAATTCTACTTGACAAGCCCTTTCATTTGATATCCATATTGATGGGATTGAAAAAAACTAAGTTGTCCGCCATCTTGTAGCGGCGGCCATCTTGGATTCACAATAATATTGAATATGGATAATTGTATTGTCACCAGAATCAAAGGCGTATACCAAATTTCAGATTAATCGGTTAACGGGAAGAGGGTTAAATTTCAATTACTAAATTTGACCCAAACAAACAAACAAACGGGGTGAGCTAAATAAAACCGTTTAATAATGTAATTTTTTACCTTTATTATATTTTATAGAATTAAACTATATCTAATAATTTCAAAAATTATTGTGCATTTTACACTAAAATATAATTCTTTTATCATGAATTTAAATTCATCTTTAGAATATTTTATTCTGATTTTTTATTTTATTAATTAATAATTCCAATAAAATATTTTTCTTATTTATTTTATTTTTCAGAACTATAATTTCTATTTCATCAAATTCATGATTAGGATGCTGAATTGGCTTAGAAATTAATTTACTTAGATTTATCCCCTTAATCTCTTCCCCCAATAATCTATTAAATTCAGAAGCTTCCTTAAAATATTTTTTAACTCAATCTATTGCATCAATTATTTTTTTATTTTCTATCCTATTGAATTTATTTCTTATAAAAATATTTATTAATGATTTATTATCAATTATTATAAATTCTGCAATATTAATAAAAATAGGTTCTGTTCCTTTTCATTTTTGATTTCCTAATATTATAGAAGGATTATCATGATTTAATAGATTTATTTTAATAATATGACAAAAAAATTCACCAATAATTTTATTATCTTATAATATAAATTTTATTTTTTTAATTTTTAAATTAAGGATTAGACGGAGAAGAGCACAAGGGATGAGGAAGAGAGGTAAATTTCAGGAAACTATTGAGCAAGTAGTGTAGGGGCCTGCCCGGAGGAATGAGGTCCGCTAAATCAGATAGCTTGGACCATAGAGGGTGGGATGACAGCTGTAACATTTTACCAACAAACCGATCAGACAGGAATTGGCGACGGATAGGATAAGGAGGATCAACACACTCAACCTGCAGTGCGTTGGTGGGAGAAGACTTCATTGCACCTATAATAATTCGTAGGCATTTGTATTGGATCCTATTGAGTTTTTCAGTAGCAACTTTGTTAAAGGGGTCTAAAACAAATAATCCGTAGTCAATGTGACTACGGATAATGGCATTGTACAGTAGTTTGAGAGTATAAGAGTGTGCACGCCACCACACACCAGACACAGCTCTTAAAGCGTTGATGCCGTTTTCACATTTTTTACTGACATGTTCAGCATGGGCAATTCCGTTCAGTCTTTTATCGAGAATCATGCCTAAGAATTTAACATTTTCTGCTAATTGGATAGTATTATCCCAATACCCACTAAAACCTCACGGTGCTCCTCCTCGACCGCCACTGGCCGCGAGACACGGGGACGTGAGTCTTCCGCGAAACGCGGCGGCGGGAGCCTGCAAGGCACGTCGCGGAGTCAAGGGTGTGTGGGCACCCTCGACGGCCTGCTCGGAGTAGCGCGCGGGAGCAACCTGTGCGTGCCTACTCGGGCCAGGTTGGTAGGCGGTCAGCTTCCCCAAGCTGACCGCCCTCTAGCACATTAGGGCGGAAGGCGGCGATCGTGTGCCGCCCTTCGGCGACCCGGTCTCTTACGGCGGATGGCGACTTCGGCAAAAGCCTCCCTCGCCCGTTCCGCCGACTCCTTCTCGAGCACCACTGCCTCGCAGAAGGATGAGACCGCATCCCACGACGTCTCGCTGCCGGCCATAGCCTTGACCACGGCCGGCAGGGAAAGGTCGTCCCCTATGACGTCGCGCAAAGCGCGACGTTGAGACGCCCAGGCTGAGCACACCTCCAACGTGTGCTGGGCCGTCTCATCGAGGCAGTCGTCGCAGCGGTGGCAGCGAGCGTCGGGCTCCCTCCCGGCGATCCGACGCAAGTAACCCCCGAAGCAGCCATGCCCCGTGAGCACCTGTGTCATGCGGAAGGTTAGGACGCCGTGACGCCGCGCTAACCACTGGCGGAACACTGGACGAACAGCCTCGATCGTCCTCAGGCCGGCAGTTGGTGTTGCCAGCCGAGTTTCCCACAACTCCATTGCGGCTACCCGCACCTCCTCAGTGCGTGCCTGGCTTGCCGGTTCCCCGGACACTAGGCCTATTATTTCTTCATTTGGTTCATATATTTCATTATTTTCCATAATTTTAATTATTATTATTATTTGAGAATCAATAATTAATCAACGAATAATCCTATTTTCATTAAATATACCATCCTCTATTGAATGATATCAAAATTTACCTCCTTCTGAACATTCTTATAATGAATAATAATCCTTTTTTAACCGACTTCTGTAAGAAAAGGAGGTTATCAATTCGACTGTATTTTTTTTTTTTTTATGTTTGTTACCTCATAACTTTTAACTGGGTGGACCGATTTTAATATATTTTTTTTTATTTAAAAGGTATAGCTTCCCGAATGGTTCCATTTTTTTTTTGTCCATGTCTGACAATGGTATCCATGAGAAAATCACATAAGTCTTAAATTTGCATTATGCATGTGCGCGACTAATAGCCGAATAACTCAATGTCGCGCCAACCGATTTTGATGATTCTTTTTTTATTTGAAAGGATACACTTCAAGGATAATTTGGTGAAAGTTTGGTTAGGTTTCGATTATGGAATCCGGAGAAAATTGAGAAAGTTTGTTTTTGTTGGTCAAAAATTAATTATACTGTAATAGTTACAAGCAAAAACTTTTTAAATTGATGTCAGAAGTGAGATTCCTGATCGTTGCATTTCTTTTCAACCAATCTCAAAAAAGAGGATGTTCTCATTGTCAACCAACTTCAAAAAAGGGAGATTCCGAATTCACCCGAATACTTTTTATGTTTGTTCTTGTCAATATACCAAAATGTAACTTTGCACAAAAATAATAGCTAATTAAATGAAGTTTTACATAGAACAATCATAACCACTCGTTGACAACCACTACCACCACCATCACCACTCACACCACATTCCTCAAATAATACCTATCAATTGAATAATTTCATTATTATTTTTTATTTCTATTTTTATTAGTTTAATAATTATAAATTATTTTATTTTAAATTATAAAAATAATTTTAATTTTAAAAAAAATAAGAAAAATAATTTCAAAAAATTTTTTTGAAAATGATAAATAATCTTTTTTCAATTTTTGATCCTTCAACAAATTTATTTAATTTCTCATTTAATTGAATTAGAACATTTATTGGATTATTATTTATTCCTTTATCTTTCTGATTTTTTCCTAATCGTCATTATTTATTATGAAATTTTATTTCTAATAAACTTCATAATGAATTTAAAACTTTATTAGGACCAAATAGAATTAATGGATCAACTTTTATTTTTATTTCATTATTCTTTTTTATTTTATTTAATATTTTTTTAGGTTTATTCCCATATATTTTTACTAGAACAAGTCATTTTAATATATCCCTTTCATTATCTTTAACATTATGATTAAGATTTATAATGATTAAATAATACACAACATATATTTATTCATATAATTCCTCAGAGAACACCAACTATTTTAATACCTTTTATAGTACTAATTGAAACTATTAGTAATATTATTCGACCTAGAACTTTAGCAGTTCGATTAACAGCTAATATAATTGCAGGTCATTTACTTTTAACTTTATTAAGTAATACAGGTATTAAAATACTTAATTATTTATTAATTATTTTAATTATTGTTCAAATTTTATTATTAATTCTTGAATCTGCCGTAGCAATTATTCAATCTTATGTAATTTCTATTTTAAGAACACTTTATTCTAGAGAAGTAAATTAATGTCTAATCATAATCATCCCTATCACTTAGTTGACTATAGACCTTGACCCTTAACAGGAGCTATTGGAGTAATAACCTTAGTAACTGGTTTAGTAAAATAATTTCATAATTTTAATATAAACTTATTATTTATTGGATATATTATCGTATTATTAAACGGTTTTATTTAGCTCACCCCGTTTGTTTGTTTGTTTGGGTCAAATTTAGTAATTGAAATTTAACCCTCTTCCCGTTAACCGATTAATCTGAAATTTGGTATACGCCTTTGATTCTGGTGACAATACAATTATCCATATTCAATATTATTGTGAATCCAAGATGGCCGCCGCTACAAGATGGCGGACAACTTAGTTTTTTTCAATCCCATCAATATGGATATCAAATGAAAGGGCTTGTCAAGTAGAATTCAGTGGACTATACAAAATCAAAATCCAAGATGGCCGCCACTATAAGATGGCGGACAAGTTAGTTTTTTTCAATCCTATCAATACGGGTATCAAATGAAAGGGCTTGTCAAGCAGAATTCAGTGGACTATACAAAATCAAAATCCAAGATGGCCGCCGCTACAAGATGGCGGACAAGTTAGTTTTTTCGATCCCATCAATATGGGTATCAAATGAAAGGGCTTGTCAAGTAGAATTCAGTGCACTATACAAAATCAAAATCAAAGATGGCCACTGCTACAAAATGGCGGATAATGTAGTTTTCAATCCCATCAATATGGGTATCAAAATAAAGGGCTTGGTAAGTATAATACAGTATACTATACACAATTACAATATGAATCTCCCACCTAAGTCAAGATCTGGTATCCTGTCGAGGACTGTGGCTATGGGGTGCCTAAAAATGATACGTCGCTAGGGGTACCACCCAAGGTAAAAGGTAAAAGCGCGCCGAGAACTGTATGGCACTAGGTGGATAAAAATGATATGTCGTTAGCGTTTTCCCCTCAAGATTCAGGCACATCTTGTTGTACATAGCCTTGTCCCTCTATTGGACCTCTGGGGGGGTCGTTCGTAACATTCTCCATTAACCTTGCAATAATGAGACATCGAGCCTCATTTCAACGAATTGAATAGCATGAGAAATAAAAACTAAAAACTTAAAAATAAAAAAGTAAAAAAAAAATTTTTAGTTAAACGGTTTTATATTGCAGATAAATGTACTAAAAGCTAAAAAATAATTTCATAGAAATTATGATTACTAAAATAAAATCGTGGGGACACTTGCTACTTACCACTAGGTGGGTGAAGTCTCACGCTATGTCTTTCAATTGTAGATATTGGACGTGCCCCACGATTAAATTTTAGTAATCATAATTTCTATGAAATTATTTTTTAGCTTTTAGTACATTTATCTGCAATATAAAACCGTTTAACTAAAAATTTTTTTTTTACTTTTTTATTAACTATATTTCAATGATGACGAGATATTTGTCGAGAAAGAACATTCCAAGGAAAACATACTATTATAGTATCAAAAGGTTTACGGTGAGGAATAATTTTATTTATTATTTCTGAAATCTTTTTTTTCAAATAATTTGTTCTATTAATGGAGAAGCTCTATTTTGGTAATTTAAATTAGATCAGGTTGCCATTTCTAAAAAAAGGATATTCCTTTATAAATGGGGTTTAAATCCATTACATATAATCTGCCATATTAGAAATTTCTTAAAATAGGAAGTTCATTATAAGAATGTTCAGAAGGAGGTAGGATTTTGATATCATTCAATAGAGGATGGTATATTTAATGAAAATAGGATTATTCGTTGATTAATTATTGATTCTCAAATAATAATAATAATTAAAATTATGGAAAATAATGAAATATATGAACCAAATGAAGAAATAATAGGCCTAGTGTCCGGGGAACCGGCAAGCCAGGCACGCACTGAGGAGGTGCGGGTAGCCGCAATGGAGTTGTGGGAAACTCGGCTGGCAACACCAACTGCCGGCCTGAGGACGATCGAGGCTGTTCGTCCAGTGTTCCGCCAGTGGTTAGCGCGGCGTCACGGCGTCCTAACCTTCCGCATGACACAGGTGCTCTCGGGGCATGGCTGCTTCGGGGGTTACTTGTGTCGGATCGCCGGGAGGGAGCCCGACGCTCGCTGCCACCACTGCGACGACTGCCTCGATGAGACGGCCCAGCACACGTTGGAGGTGTGCTCAGCCTGGTCGTCCCCTATGACGTCGCGCTTTGCGCGACGTCATAGGGGACGACCTTTCCCTGCCGGCCGTGGTCAAGGCTATGGCCGGCAGCGAGACGTCGTGGGATGCGGTCTCATCCTTCTGCGAGGCAGTGGTGCTCGAGAAGGAGTCGGCGGAACGGGCGATCCCTCGCCCGTTCCGATGGTGTTGTGTCGATGGTGTCAGAGAAGTCAAGGACACGGGCACAATACCTGAAGGACAGGCGGAATAGGCCTCGGAAGCCGATCGATCAGTCGGGGTCTTCTGGTGAAGGAGAGCCAGATAGACCGGCGACAAAAGTGGTTGCCTTGAGGAGACGGAAAGGTCTCGGTGAGGCAGAAAGGAAGGAGTTGCCGCTGAAGTCAGAACAGGAGGTGTCTGACAGCGCTGCGGCCGTACTGGCCAGGGCTAGCTCCAGGCTCTCGGACATGTCTCTACCATCCGAGAAAGAGCAGGACGAAGCCATACTTGCGTCTGACCTACAAAATCAGGTGGTGGACAGCTTAGCGGTGATAAGGAAGGTTGCCAGCAGATCGGGAAACCTTAAAGGAACTTTCACCAAGGCCTTTTGACGGATACCGGCCCGAGTGGGGACTCGAGCGGGTTATGTGGGACTCGTGGACCGGCTGAAGGCCAATCCCAATACCCACTAAAACCTCACGGTGCTCCTCCTCGACCGCCACTGGCCGCGAGACACGGGGACGTGAGTCTTCCGCGAAACGCGGCGGCGGGAGCCTGCAAGGCACGTCGCGGAGTCAAGGGTGTGTGGGCACCCTCGACGGCCTGCTCGGAGTAGCGCGCGGGAGCAACCTGTGCGCGCCTACTCGGGCCAGGTTGGTAGGCGGTCAGCTTCCCCAAGCTGACCGCCCTCTAGCACATTAGGGCGGAAGGCGGCGATCGTGTGCCGCCCTCCGGCGACCCGGTCTCTTACGGCGGATGGCGACTTCGGCAAAAGCCTCCCTTGCCCGTTCCGCCGACTCCTTCTCGAGCACCACTGCCTCGCAGAAGGATGAGACCGCATCCCACGACGTCTCGCTGCCGGCCATAGCCTTGACCACGGCTTGTCACGCCACTTACCGCCAGCACCTTCCCGCGCATTCCCGCGCGTTGGAAAAAATCGGTTTTCGCCACTTACCGCCGGCACCTTCCCGCGCATTCCCGCAGGTTGGAAAAAATCGGTTTTCGCCACTTACCGCCGGCACCTTACCGCGCATTCCCGCGGGTTGGAAAAAATCGGTTTTCGTCACTTACCGCCCGCACCTTCCCGCGCATTCCCGCGGGTTGGAAAAAATCGGTTTTCGCCACTTACCGCTGGCACCTTCCCGCGCATTCCCGCGGGTTGGAAAAAATCGGTTTTCGTCACTTACCGCCCGCACCTTCCCGCGCATTCCCGCGGGTTGGAAAAAATCGGTTTACGCCACTTACCGCCGGCACCTTGTGTTGCGTCTACTGGCGCTAGAATGCTAGGCGCTAGAATGCCTGGCGCCAACACTGCTGAGAAGGCGGATGCGCTAGCTGAGAAGTTGCGTGGGGTTCTCAGCCCCGAAGAGGTCCAGGTGTCGAGGCCAGTGAAATGTGCGGAATTGAGGGTGTTTGGCCTCGATGACTCCGTCACTGCTGAGGACGTGACGGCGGCAATAAGCCGAGTTTCCGGCTGTGCTGCGGGTAATATAAAAGTCGGAGAGATCCGACAGGACCGGGCCGGTCTAGGACCAGTATGGGTCCGATGTCCTGTCGGCGCAGCGCAGAAGATTAGCGGGGCGAGACTACTTGTTGGCTTCGTCTCTGCTGGAGTGAGGCTGTTGATGCCCCGTGCGCAACGTTGTTTCCGTTGCCACGAAGTGGGCCACATGGCTGCGAAGTTGAGTCAAGCGGTGCAGCAGCCGGCAGCGAGGCCTTTAGTGTGCTTCAAGTGTGGCAAACCGGGTCATATCGCCATCTGGTGTACGAGCGAAGGCGGCGGGCCAAGCGATGGCAGCAGGGACGGCGCAGCGCGTGATGAACGGTGAGTGGATGGAGCGGCGTGTGGACGTATGCAGTGTCCAATTTCCAAAGGGTAGGGTACAAGACAAAAGGTGAACTGTTTTGTTTTGTTTACGATTCTGGTGCTAAATTCTCGTTAATTGAAAGTTTTTCTGTTACATTTAGTGGTCGACGGTTTAGTAATGTTGTTACTATGACCGGTATTAGTCAAACACGAGTATACAGTACCGAACAAATTCTGTGTTTTGTAGTATTAACGATTGCCCTCTTAGGATATTATTGTCGCGAGATTTTAAATCAGGGTTGTACAGTAAACATAACTGACTGACATTTTGTTTGACGGGAATCTTTATGTAAATTCAGTGAATAACGATAGTGTGAGTGAGTTGACTTTGACTGATATCTCAGCTGATATTACTGGTAGTGACCGGTGGTAGTGACCGGGTTGGTTCGAATCGCACAGTACAGCGGCGTCCATATAGGATGTCGCCGGACGAACGTAGCGTTATACGCAACAGAGTAAAGGAAGGTTTACACGTGAATATCATTAGGTCGAGCTGTCCTCCTTTTGAAAGTCCGGCTTTATTAGTAAAGAAGTATGACGGTTCAGACCGTATCTGTATTGACTATAGTGAGCTTAACAATAATACCAACCCTGACAGTTATCCGCTTCCATTAATTACTGATCAAACTTCACGTTTTCAGGGTGCTAATTATTTTTTGAAACTCTATAGCGCAAGCGGTTTTCATTTGATCACAGTAAACGAAAATTCTGTAGACAGTACTGCTTTCATAACAGCTGAAGGGCAGTTTGAATTCTTGACTGTGCCTTTTGGTCTGAAGAATTCAATTTCGATTTTTCAGAAGACAATTGTGATCGTGTTGGGTGATTTGGTTCGTGATTGCGTGGTGGTGTATTTTGAGGACATTTTGACATTGACATTGTCTCAACCGATTTAGCGGTCCAGTATGGGAGGACTTAATGCAGTGTTGGAAGCTGTGACAAGGGCTGGTTTCTCTTTGAACCTAGTGAAGTGTTCCTTTTGAAGTGGAGGCTAGTCAGGTCTCTATCGCCTCCAGAGACTGTGATTAAGTAGTAGCAGTTCGTCGGATTAGCTTCCTATTTCCGTCAGTTTTGAATCTGTTGTTCGTCTCGAGGCTGAGGGGACTATTGAACAGCATTTTGACTTTTGCTGGTTTCCGGTCATGGTGTGCTGGAGGATTTGTGGATGTCTGCGTTACTTGTAGGGTCGCGAAATCTCACTCAGGAAGAGTTCAAACTGGCCTGCATCAAATCCCTAAGGTAATGATGCCGTGAAATACGGTTCGTGTAGACGTGGCGAATAGGCTCAGCGGTGAAACGATAAGGAGTACATTTTCATTCTGACAGACGCGTTCGCGAAGTGTGTTCTTTTGTTTCGTGCGGCAGGCATTGACTCTTGGAGTGTTCACGAGGTGACTTGTGGCTTTGTTTGGGGCTCCAACTCGCATCATAGCAGACCAGGGAAGATTGTTTTACTGGTGGTAGTTTTCACTAGTAGACTTAGGTTGGCATCTTACGGCGGCGGGCTTACCCAGTGCTAACAGGCAGGTAAAGCGCGTCAGAAGTGTGTTAAAGTCCATGTCGACAACGTTTGAGACTAGCGGTGGTAATAAGTTGTGGCAAGAATCTGTAGGAGGGTACAACTCGAGATAAATTGTACGATGAACCGGTAGATTTTAATTCATAAAATAACGATACCGTTATCATTGATGTGTATCGGTGGTGTGTATCATTGATGTGTCATTGATGTTGACAACTGACAACCTTAAATGAACCTTTAAATTTTGAATCGAATTTTTACACTTATTAACTTTACAATATTAACAATACGCCAACAGAAAACTTACTTACTTTCGTTTTTGTCATATCAAAACGGGACCTACCATATTCCGCACACTTCGTAATAATGTCTGATGCTACTTAACGAATTTCGTCAATGTCAACGACAGTCTATACCTCACTACTACACATAAATGATATAAATCAATGATACATACCAATGATACACATCAAAGATACACACCACAGATACACACCATTGACACACATTAACGACAAATCAATGACACACACCAATGATACACATCAATGACACATCAATGATACACACCACCGATACACATCAATGATAACGGTATCGTTATTTTATGAATTAAAATCTACCGGTTCATCGTACAATTTATCTCGAGTTGTACCCTCCTACAGATTCTTGCCACAACTTATTACCACCGCTAGTCTCAAACGTTGTCGACATGGACTTTAACACACTTCTGACGCGCTTTACCTGCCTGTTAGCACTGGGTAAGCCCGCCGCCGTAAGATGCCAACCTAAGTCTACTAGTGAAAACTACCACCAGTAAAACAATCTTCCCTGGTCAGCTATGATGCGAGTTGGAGCCCCAAACAAAGCCACAAGTCACCTCGTGAACACTCCAAGAGTCAATGCCTGCCGCACGAAACAAAAGAACACACTTCGCGAACGCGTCTGTCAGAATGAAAATGTACTCCTTATCGTTTCACCGCTGAGCCTATTCGCCACGTCTACACGAACCGTATTTCACGGCATCATTACCTTAGGGATTTGATGCAGGCCAGTTTGAACTGTTCCTGAGTGAGATTTCGCGACCCTACAAGTAACATGTTATCTCTCTGAGATATTATTTGAGAATCAATAATTAATCAACGAATAATCCTATTTTCATTAAATATACCATCCTCTATTGAATGATATCAAAATTTACCTCCTTCTGAACATTCTTATAATGAATAATAATCCTTTTTTAACCGACTTCTGTAAGAAAAGGAGGTTATCAATTCGACTGTATTTTTTTTTTTTTTTATGTTTGTTACCTCATAACTTTTAACTGGGTGGACCGATTTTAATATTTTTTATTTTTATTTAAAAGGTATAGCTTCCCGAATGGTTCCATTTTTTTTTTGTCCATGTCTGACAATGGTATCCATGAGAAAATCACATAAGTCTTAAATTTGCATTATGCATGTGCGCGACTAATAGCCGAATAACTCAATGTCGCGCCAACCGATTTTGATGATTCTTTTTTTATTTGAAAGGATACACTTCAAGGATAATTTGGTGAAAGTTTGGTTAGGTTTCGATTATGGAATCCGGAGAAAATTGAGAAAGTTTGTTTTTGTTGGTCAAAAATTAATTATACTGTAATAGTTACAAGCAAAAACTTTTTAAATTGATGTCAGAAGTGAGATTCCTGATCGTTGCATTTCTTTTCAACCAATCTCAAAAAAGAGGATGTTCTCATTTTCAACCAACTTCAAAAAAGGGAGATTCCGAATTCACCCGAATACTTTTTATGTTTGTTCTTGTCAATATACCAAAATGTAACTTTGCACAAAAATAATAGCTAATTAAATGAAGTTTTACATAGAACAATCATAACCACTCGTTGACAACCACTACCACCACCATCACCACTCACACCACATTCCTCAAATAATACCTATCAATTGAATAATTTCATTATTATTTTTTATTTCTATTTTTATTAGTTTAATAATTATAAATTATTTTATTTTAAATTATAAAAATAATTTTAATTTTAAAAAAAATAAGAAAAATAATTTCAAAAAATTTTTTTGAAAATGATAAATAATCTTTTTTCAATTTTTGATCCTTCAACAAATTTATTTAATTTCTCATTTAATTGAATTAGAACATTTATTGGATTATTATTTATTCCTTTATCTTTCTGATTTTTTCCTAATCGTCATTATTTATTATGAAATTTTATTTCTAATAAACTTCATAATGAATTTAAAACTTTATTAGGACCAAATAGAATTAATGGATCAACTTTTATTTTTATTTCATTATTCTTTTTTATTTTATTTAATATTTTTTTAGGTTTATTCCCATATATTTTTACTAGAACAAGTCATTTTAATATATCCCTTTCATTATCTTTAACATTATGATTAAGATTTATAATGATTAAATAATACACAACATATATTTATTCATATAATTCCTCAGGGAACACCAACTATTTTAATACCTTTTATAGTACTAATTGAAACTATTAGTAATATTATTCGACCTGGAACTTTAGCAGTTCGATTAACAGCTAATATAATTGCAGGTCATTTACTTTTAACTTTATTAAGTAATACAGGTTTAATACTTAATTATTTATTAATTATTTTAATTATTGTTCAAATTTTATTATTAATTCTTGAATCTGCCGTAGCAATTATTCAATCTTATGTAATTTCTATTTTAAGAACTCTTTATTCTAGAGAAGTAAATTAATGTCTAATCATAATCATCCCTATCACTTTTTTTTCTGAGGGTAGGTGCCAAAAAGTAAATACGTTTTTAAAGTTGCTCCCAAATAATTTTCTTTTAAAAATAGTTAAAACAAATTATAAGTGAAATGTGTTATGTATAAGTGATGTATTAACAGTCACCAACCTGCCAGCAGTTATTCGTGCAATAATTTCTACACCAAAACTTTTTATCCATAATCACTAGTCTTTTGAACTCAATTACATCAACATGGAAGCTATTAAGCAATCAATACAAGAACTGTCACTACACTTCAATTCGCAAATGGCTGACTTTCAGCAAAATTTGAGTTCTGCGCTTCCTGCGGCAAGCCCCACTTCCCACATTGCAGCTCAATTTAGTGCATTTCGATCTTTTGTATTGAGTGCACTGGAGGGGCTTCAGCTGCAGGTAAATATACTGTCAAAACAGTTAGACCTTCTTGACTTGCGGACCAGAAAGAAGATACTGTTGGTGCATGGTGTGCCCGAGGAGAGAAGTACAGCTGATTCTGCCATTGCGGTGAAGGTCCTGTCCCAACATCTGAAGTTGCCTGATCTGGAGCTGGGTGACATTAGCAGATGTCAACGCCTGGGTACTGTAACATCTGATAAACCAAGACCCATACTTGTAAAATTCCGAGAGTTATCTATGCGAAATCAAATATGGTATGCTAAAACCAATTTGAAAAATACAGGCATCACTTTATCGGAATTCCTCACTAAATCCAGGCACGAGACTTTCATGGCAGCCCGAAAACGTTTTGGCATAAATAAATGTTGGACGAAGGAGGGCTACATCATTGTCATTGGGCCAGATGGGAAGCGCCATACTATTTCCACATGCAGTGAGCTAGACAATATCCACGACACGGCTGGGGCTCAACCTCTTAAAGCACCTATGGCGAGCTCAAGTGCTGGTGATTCTAAGACAAAGCCAGTTCCTCAGGTTACACGAATGAAGAGGATCGTAAACTCGAAGAAGTAAACAACTTCCTTAATGCATTAGTTTGTTCAATTAATGTTGATAGAATACTTTTAACCTTATATCTAATAACTTATGAGCTAGTGTCCTATAAATCACTAATATATTCACTAAAATGTACAAATTACCCACAACTTAAATCGTTAATATACTTATCCATTAAAATATATAATTTACCCACAATTTTAAAACGTAATATTAAATGTTGTAATGTTCGGTCCGGTTCGGTTCTTTATTTATGGCGCTTCGAGCGTGCCAGTTGAGCACTATTCACTTCGCCAATGTCACGTTGTATGGAAAACACACAAAGGAGATTGTACGGTAAAAAAGAGATTATATTACACAATAGGAGAATGCATGTCAAAAAGAGTCCAGTTAAAGTGTTGCCTTCACCTATAAAATAAAAAATCATAAAATAAATATATACATGAACATGAGTTTGTAATGTTTACTTTTTGTTAGTTATTTTGACAGGCTTATTGACACTTAATCTGTCAATGGCCGGAACTGTCTTAAACGTTTCTTTTCACGATAACTCCTAGATTACGGACTTAGTTGTATTTATCGTGTTTTACCTCTTTTTTTTTTTTGTTATTGTAAGTGATTATTTGTTTATTTTATTTTTTTTATTTTTATTTTTCTAATTTTATCACTAATATTTATTTTGCTAATTTATTTATTTATTTGGACATACATATATTATATAGCTCTTATTATTATTATCATTAACATTCTGCATATACACACATTTTATTTTAATCTTATTTTTATTTATTATATATATTTATTATCTTATTAATTTTTACTTGATTATTATATTTTGGTACTGCACTATGTTCAACAACGCTAACTCAAACAGTGACACCTCCGATAATGATATATTTTGTCAGTCTACATCGTTATCATCAGATTCTAGTTTCCATAGCACTTCCGCGTCGCTAAGCACTGTTTTGGGCACGACTTTTGCGAACTCTGCCAAGCACTTCAACGTGGTGCATATCAATGCACAAAGTGTTCCCGCTCATTATCCTGATCTCCTAGCTTCCTTCGATGCCAAAAACGTTCACGCGATCCTAGTTTCCGAAACTTTCCTAAAACCTTCCTTACCATCCACATCCTATGCTTTACCCGGCTTCCATCTTATTCGTAATGACCGTACAGGGAAAGGCGGTGGTGGAGTTGCTATCTACTTACGCAGCCACATCCCTTTTTCTATTCTTGACAAATCTCCTACACTGTACTCAAATACTTCTGAGCATATTTTTATTGAAGTGTTATTTGGCACATTAAAACTATTACTTGGTGTACTTTACAGCCCTTCACTTCATATAAATTATTTTGACACCTTTGAAACTTTACTAGATAAGTATGTTCCAGGTGTTGATCACACCATCATAATGGGAGATTTTAATACTTGTCTAATTAAAAATGACTGGCGTGCTATTCGATTACAAAATATTATTAAAAGTGCTAATCTTAATCTTCTACCCACTAACGCTACCCACTTCTTTCCTAATACCGCTCCGTCACAATTAGACTTAATGATCGTTTCGTCGAATGAGCAAGTCGCTACTTATGGTCAGTTGTGTGCAGAAGCGTTCTCATATCACGATCTCATATATATGAGTTATAAAATTCGTACACCCAAAATTAAACCTACTATAATCATGCGTAGAAGCTTTAAAAATTTTAACAACGAAGCTTTCTTAGAAGATCTAGATAATATAGATTGGGAGAGTGTATTAAATGCTCCAACTGTTAATGAAAAAATTATTATATTTAACTCTCTTTTAACTGAGCTTTTTGACCTGCACGCTCCACTTCGACCAATAAAACTCAAGCACCTTCCTGCCCCCTGGTTAACGGAAGATATTAAAAAACTTATGGTAAAACGTAACTCGGCTAAATCGAAGTACAAGAGAAATCCTACTGAGGAAAACCTTAACAGGTTCAAAATACTACGGAACCGATGTAACAAAACTTGCAGGGATGCTCAACGCACTTTTATTTATAATTCTATCGAAAATTGCAATTCTGCTAGTATTTGGAAATTCCTTGACTCAATGGGTATTGGACGCTCACGAAAAACTACCGCGTTAGGCGATAGAACGGATATCAACGAAATGAATAAGCACTTCGCGAATGTCAACTTATTAAGTCAAAATGTTAAAATTAATACTATTAAGTCTATCCCTTCAATCTCTGGTCCTTCTCCCTTTCATTTCACTTCTATTTCTCCTGACGAAGTGAAGAAGCATGTTCTTGCCATTAAGTCCGATGCTATTGGCAGTGATCGAATCAGTCGGAAAATGATTCTTTTAACCATGAAGACTGTACTTCCTATCCTGTGCCATATTTTCAACTATTCCCTTTCCTCAAATACTTTCCCTGATATCTGGTGCCAGGCGATAGTTGTTCCTATACCTAAAGTGTCTAGCCCCACTTCCTTTACAGACTATCGCCCGATATCTATCCTCCCGTTCCTGTCCAAAATACTAGAACGTATAGTCCATAAACAACTCTCCTCCTTCCTTACCAGAAATCATATCCTATCTCCCTTCCAGTCTGGTTTCCGCCCTGGTCACAGCACTGTCACTGCGCTCAATAAGGTCAATGATGATATAAGATATGGAATCGATAACCAACAAGTCACTATTCTCGCTCTCCTAGACTTTTCTAACGCTTTTAATACAGTAGATTTCGAAATCCTTTTAGCTGTTCTAAAGTCTATTAATATTTCATCAGAGGCTACTGAATGGTTTTATTCCTATCTACATAATCGAGAGCAGTACATTCGTTTAAATGAAAAACTGTCAACTGTTTGCCGCCTTAATGCTGGTGTTCCCCAGGGTGGTGTACTTTCTCCTTTACTTTTCTCCATCTTCATAAATTCCGTCACCAAGCTTTTATCCTTGCCTTTTCACTTATACGCTGATGACTTACAGATTTATACAACCACGGACGTTCAAGACATTGCGAGGGCTATTAGTCTAATTAATTCCAACCTGCTAACAATTAGTACCTGGAGCAAGTCTTACGGTTTATCTATAAATCCTAAAAAGTCTCAAGTGTGTATTCTCGGCAATCCTAAACAACTATCCAAGATCTATTCTCCTTCCCTTCCTCCTACAGTCTTCGACACCTGTAACTTGAAATACTGTTGCACTGTCAAAACTCTAGGTATCATGGTGGACAGCAAACTCTCCTGGGCTCCTCAAGTTTCCGAGTTGAGCCGCAAGTTGTACTGCGCTATAGGTAGGTTAAAAAGATGGAAAAATATTCTGCCAATCAAAACCAAAATAACCCTAGCCCACTCACTTTTGCTACCTATCCTAGATTATGCAGACACCTGTTACCTGGATTTATCGCAGCAACTACTTAACAAGTTGGAACGTCTCCAAAACCTGGTTATTAGATTCATTTTCGGACTGAAAAAGTTCGATCATGTCAGTGAGTATCGTACTAGACTTGGCTGGCTTCCTATTAAAGACCGTCGAAATCTTCACACTCTTTCTCTTCTCTACTCTATCCTCTTCCACCCTAAAACTCCAACCTACCTTAAGCAGCGTTTTTCCTTTCTCGATTCCAACTCCCGTCTCACACTAAGTCTCCGCTCCCAAAAAGATAATAAGCTGGAGATACCTTTGTGCCGTACTCGTTGTTACAGTAAATCGTTCACGGTGCAAGCAGCGAAACTATGGAATGCCCTACCACGTACTATCAGGCAGTCTAAGTCTAAGAAAGCATTCAAATATAAAGTAAAAAACTATTATCTTCAATTGTAGTGTATATTTACTAATATTTATATATATTATTTATTATATTTGTGTATTATACTATATTTATTTATTTATTTATTTATTTTATATACTTATAGTATATATATTTATGTTATGTGTGTTGTATACATCGTTTTTAATTCTCGTGTATTGACATAATTATTTTTTCCCACGCACTATGCCCGCACCCCTGTCTATCTATTCCTACAATTCGGTTGCCTGGAAGAGATCACTTTTAGTGATAAGGCCGCCTTTTTCACATTTTATTATTTGTTGTTTTTTTTTTTTCTTAAGCATTGTAAATTTTAATTTTGCTATGTATTATGGTGTGAAATAAAGAGTTTATTATTATTATTATTATTAGTTGACTATAGACCTTGACCCTTAACAGGAGCTATTGGAGTAATAACCTTAGTAACTGGTTTAGTAAAAGTAAACAAGTTTAATAACTTCCCTAAAAATTTTAATGTTGTGCATATCAATGCACAGAGCGTGCCAGCGCATTATCCAGACTTGCTCGACTCATTTAATTTAAAAAACATTCACGCTATTCTAGTATCTGAGACATTTCTTAAGCCTGCTTTGCCATCTACTGCATTTTCTCTGCCAGGTTTTCACTTAATCCGCAATGATAGGACTGAGAAGGGTGGGGGGGGGAGTGGCTATTTACCTACGCAGTCATTTTCCTTTCTCGGTATTACACAAGTCACCCTCTGTCTTCTCAAACTCGTCGGAACATATCTTAATAGAAGTCCTTTTTGGCACTCTCAAAGTTTTACTTGGTGTCTTTTATAGTCCCAATCTACATATAAATTACTTTGATGCTTTTGAGGATCTATTAGAAAGGTATGCTCCGGGGGCTGATCACTCCATCATAATGGGTGATTTCAACACGTGCTTGATTAAGAACGACTTCCGTACAAATCGATTAAAAAATATTATCAACAGTGCCAACTTAAATATCCTTCCTACGACCGCTACCCACTTCTTTCCTGGTTGTGCGCCATCTTTGTTAGACCTTATGATCGTATCATCAACAGAACGTGTTGCAAGCTTTGGTCAGATGTCAGCTGAAGCATTTTCGTACCACGACCTCGTCTACCTGTCATATAAAATACGTCCACCAAAATTGAAGCCGACAGTTGTGATGCGAAGATGTTTTAGCGACATCGACAACGAAAAGTTCATGAACGATCTTGCTGGTATTGACTGGGACTGCATATTTAATGCCGGTAATATCAATGACAAATTGAATATTTTTAATTCTATTTTGACAGAGCTCTTCGATATTCACGCACCGCTCCGGCCTATTAAAATTAAACATCTCCCCGCTCCGTGGTTAACTTCAGATATCAAGGTGCTTATGTCCAAACGTAATACTGCAAAGTCTAAATACAAGAAAAATCCTACGGACGCCAATATGCAAAGGTACAAAACACTACGGAACCGATGTAACAAGACTTGCAGAGACGCACGTCGTAATTTTATTCTCTCGTCAATTAACAATAGCAATCCTGCAAAAACTTGGAAATTCCTGAACGCGATGGGAATAGGGAACCGGCGTTCCAGTGACTCGGCTACCTTAAACAACTGCACGGATTTAGACTCGCTGAATAAATTCTTTACAGCTGTCAATGTATTGGATAATAGCACTAAAGTAAAAACTCTATACTCCTTGTCACTACAATCTAATCCTGCAATCAAACCCTTCCTTTTCTCTCCTACTTCACAAGCAGAGGTTCGCAAGCATGTGTTGTCAATTAAATCTGACGCTACTGGCTCTGATGATATTAGTCGACGGATGATCCTCCTTACACTTAATTCAATTCTTCCTGTCCTGTGTCATATTTATAACTTTTCCCTTTCCTATAATGAATTCCCTGATGCCTGGCGTCATGCAATTGTGATCCCAATACCTAAAGTACCAAACCCAGCATCCTTCTCAAGCTATCGCCCTATTTCCTTACTACCTTTCCTATCTAAGGTTCTTGAACGCATTGTGCATGACCAAATCTATCTTTTCCTACACAACAATAACATACTGTCTCCTTTCCAATCTGGTTTCCGTCCTGGGCATAGCACAGTTACAGCTCTTAACAAAGTCTATTAGCAATTTTAAAATCTATTAACTTCTCCTTGAAAGCTACTGAATGGTTTTCCTCTTACCTTCACGGACGCAGACAAAGCATCAAGCTTGACGGAAAAGTTTCATCAACATGTAGTATTAACGCCGGCGTCCCACAAGGTAGTGTATTATCACCGTTACTCTTTTCCATTTTCATTAACACTCTCACTCAACACATATCGTCTTCGTACCACCTCTACGCCGATGACTTGCAAATTTACACAACTGCAGCTATAAGCGATATACCTAATGCAGTTAATAAAATAAATTCAGATTTACAAATTATTAGTGCCTGGAGTAAATCGTTTGGACTTGCTATCAATCCCAGCAAGTCTCAGGTGTGTATGTTTGGTAGCTCCAACCAACTGTCTAAATTACGTTCTCCCTTACCCTCAATTTTATATGATAATGTTTGCTTGGAGGTTAGTGAGAGTGTTAAGAATCTGGGAATCAGGATGGACGGTGCTTTTTGCTGGTCGCCTCACGTATCAGAGCTTAGTCGGAAGGTTTTTTGTTCCATAGGTAGATTGAGAGGGTGGAAGAACATTTTATCGATAAAGACTAAAATCTCTCTGGCCCACGCTCTCCTTCTACCTATCCTAGACTATGCAGATTCGTGCTACTTAAATCTGTCCCAGCAACTACTAAATAAACTAGAGCGTCTGCAAAATCTTATAATTCGATTTATTTTTGGGTTAAGGAAACATGACCATGTGTCTCAGTACCGAAGTCAACTTAAATGGTTGTCAATAGAATATAGGCGTAACTTGCATGCTCTCACTCTCCTTTATGGCATCCTTTTCAATCCTGTTACTCCATCATACCTCAAGGAGCGCTTTAAGTTTCTGGGGTCCGATATCCTACATTCCCAAAACCTCCGTTCCCGCCATAACCATATCCTTGAAATTCCTTTATGCCGCACCAAATGCTATAGTGACTCTTTTACTGTTAAAACAGTAAAACTATGGAATGAGCTGCCACTGGAAGTAAGACGGTCCCAGTCGATTGGGCTATTTAAACGACGCCTTAAACAGTACTATCTTCAACTTAATCTTTAAAAGGACAATATTATAAGAGTATGTATATTTATCTTTAATTGTTTATTTATGTATTTATATATATATATATGTATGTATTTATTTATGTATGTATGTTATGTTTCTTTATATATATGTATATATAAAGCTATTTGGTATTCGCTATTTATGTATTGGTTTATATATATCGTAGTACTTTTTGCACCTTTCTGCTTTCTTTACTAGATTTAATCCTTTCGTTTTTCTTTTGGTTGCCTGTAAGAAATCGCTTTTAGTGATAAGGCCGCCATTGCACTGTTAATAATATTTATCATGTACTGTATTTTATTCCCTTCTTATTCGTGCAATAAAGTGTTATATTATTATTATTATTATTATTATTATTATGATTTCATAATTTTAATATAAACTTATTATTTATTGGATATATTATCGTATTATCCTATATCTTATAAAACAAAGTCGCTTTTCGTGTCTGTCTGTTGTTTCTAACTCTTCTTCTTCTAAACCACCCAACGGATTTTGATGCGGTCTTCACCATTAAGTCGAGTGTTTTTCGTAGAAGGTTTATATATAGTTTATTATTTGTACATTCTTATGTAAATTAACATAAATACGATAAATGTGTATAAAGTCCTACCCGTTGAGACACTTTCGCGCATGCGCTGCTCTAATGGTAAGTACTACATGAAAAAATGTACTGGAGCATTGTTCCTCTTAATAAGATCTACAAAAAAGTCCGCGACAGCATATTTTTATCTTTTAAGGATAACGTGTAGTGATCATATTTCTGTCTAAAAATAATAATTTCAATATATTTTTTATTGTGAGGGATATTTTTCCATAATGGTATTAATCCTTATCCTTTAAAATACTTTATTAATTTTCTACGTTAAACGAAGATAAAATTTGCTTTTACAATATTTCGAAATTGCGAATAGTTTTACAGAAAAACGCATTTAATTGTTGACACATCCCGCCGTTGACAAATCAGCTGTATGTTACTCAAGTTTCACTTATCCCTTACTCTCAGCATATAAATAAGTACATTAGTTACGTTGGCCATTTAATGTAGACCAAAACTGTCTTTTACTGTTTTTCATTTTAATAAGTACTTTAGAAGTTGTTACAATATCAAAAAAAACCTTGCTGTGAAACGGCTCGCCACTCGCCATGCGTCTCGCCATGCGTCCGCCGTGCCCGCTTGCCTTACACGCATCGGTGGTTCAGTGGTAGAATGCTCGCCTGCCACGCGGGCGGCCCGGGTTCGATTCCCGGCCCATGCATTCTATTTAATTTTCCTCACAGGCAGCCACGTCGTGCTTGCTTTTCATTAGGGACAGAATACCCCCTTCAGCATTAACCACAAGCTTGAAAAAAAAAACCCGGCTGCCTCTATAGCAACGAAGATTTTGAGTTGAATGTATTATTTAAGCGCGATATATTTGGTTACACATTTTTTGTAGTAGTTAGTAGTAGGTAGGTTTTTGTTTATAATTTCTTCCGTTTAAAAATAGTCATTTAACTATCTAAAAATAGTCATTTAAATATATTTTAATAAGTACTTGAAAAGATTTGTAGCGCAGATTTAAAATTATAGTACCTACTAAAAAATCCTTATTGAAACGACAAAAATGAGGGTTGCATTAGGGTTTTATTAATTTTCACATTATCTTAAGTGCTTTGCAAACATACATTACATGAATAATCCAGTAGTAAAAGCGGGCGAAGCCGCAAGAGGGTCGCTAGTTAACTATATTTCAATGATGACGAGATATTTGTCGAGAAAGAACATTCCAAGGAAAACATACTATTATAGTATCAAAAGGTTTACGGTGAGGAATAATTTTATTTATTATTTCTGAAATCTTTTTTTTCAAATAATTTGTTCTATTAATGGAGAAGCTCTATTTTGGTAATTTAAATTAGATCAGGTTGCCATTTCTAAAAAAAGGATATTCCTTTATAAATGGGGTTTAAATCCATTACATATAATCTGCCATATTAGAAATTTCTTAAAATAGGAAGTTCATTATAAGAATGTTCAGAAGGAGGTAAATTTTGATATCATTCAATAGAGGATGGTATATTTAATGAAAATAGGATTATTCGTTGATTAATTATTGATTCTCAAATAATAATAATAATTAAAATTATGGAAAATAATGAAATATATGAACCAAATGAAGAAATAATAGGCCTAGTGTCCGGGGAACCGGCAAGCCAGGCACGCACTGAGGAGGTGCGGGTAGCCGCAATGGAGTTGTGGGAAACTCGGCTGGCAACACAAACTGCCGGCCTGAGGACGATCGAGGCTGTTCGTCCAGTGTTCCGCCAGTGGTTAGCGCGGCGTCACGGCGTCCTAACCTTCCGCATGACACAGGTGCTCACGGGGCATGGCTGCTTCGGGGGTTACTTGTGTCGGATCGCCGGGAGGGAGCCCGACGCTCGCTGCCACCACTGCGACGACTGCCTCTATGAGACGGCCCAGCACACGTTGGAGGTGTGCTCAGCCTGGGCGTCTCAACGTCGCGCTTGGCGCGACGTCATAGGGGACGACCTTTCCCTGCCGGCCGTGGTCAAGGCTATGGCCGGCAGCGAGACGTCGTGGGATGCGGTCTCATCCTTCTGCGAGGCAGTGGTGCTCGAGAAGGAGTCGGCGGAACGGGCGAGGGAGGCTTTTGCCGAAGTCGCCATCCGCCGTAAGAGACCGGGTCGCCGGAGGGCGGCACACGATCGCTGCCTTCCGCCCTAATGTGCCAGAGGGCGGTCAGCTTGGGGAAGCTGGCCGCCTACCAACCTGGCCGAGTAGGCGCGCGCAGGTTGCTCCCGCGCGCTACTCCGAGCAGGCCGTCGAGGGTGCCCACACACCCTTGACTCCGCGACGTGCCTAGCAGGCTCCCGCCGCCGCGTTTCGTGGACGATTCTAGTCCCCGCGTCTCGCGGTCAGTGGCGGTCGAGGAGGAGCACCGTGAGGTTTTAGTGGGTATTGGGATAATACTATCTAATTAGCAGAAAATGTTAAATTCTGAGGCATGATTCTCGATAAAAGACTGAACGGAATTGCCCATGCTGAACATGTCAGTAAAAAATGTGAAAACGGCATCAACGCTTTAAGAGCTGTGTCTGGTGTGTGGTGGCGTGCACACCCTTATACTCTCAAACTACTGTACAATGCCATTATCCGTAGTCACATTGACTACGGATTATTTGTTTTAGACCCCTTTAACAAAGTTGCTACTGAAAAACTCAATAGGATCCAATACAAATGCCTACGAATTATTATAGGTGCAATGAAGTCTTCTCCCACCAACGCACTGCAGGTTGAGTGTGTTGATCCTCCTTATCCTATCCGTCGCCAATTCCTGTCTGATCGGTTTGTTGGTAAAATGTTACAGCTGTCATCCCACCCTCTATGGTCCAAGCTATCTGATTTAGCGGACCTCATTCCTCCGGGCAGGCCCCTACCCTACTTGCTCAATAGTTTCCTGAAATTTACCTCTCTTCCTCATCCCTTATCCTCTTCTCCGTCTAATCCTTAATTCAAAAATTAAAAAAATAAAATTTATATTATAAGATAATAAAATTATTGGTGAAATTTTTTGTCATGTTATTAAAATAAATCTATTAAATCATGATAATCCTTCTATAATATTAGGAAATCAAAAATGAAAAGGAACAGAACCTATTTTTATTAATATTGCAGAATTTATAATAATTGATAATAAATCATTAATAAATATTTTTATAAGAAATACATTCAATAGGATAGAAAATAAAAAAAAAAAATTAATTGATGCAATAGATTGAGTTAAAAAATATTTTAAGGAAGCTTCTGAATTTAATAGATTATTGGGAGAAGAGATTAAGGGGATAAATCTAAGTAAATTAATTTCTAAGCCAATTCAGCATCCTAATCATGAATTTGATGAAATAGAAATTATAGTTCTGAAAAATAAAACAAATAAGAAAAATATTTTATTGGAATTATTAATTAATAAAATAAAAAATAAAATAAGAATAAAATATTCTAAAGATTATAGAAGAAATCCGGTTCCGGTTGTGCTCGTAACAACAAGTGATATTTGTGTCCTGACTTTTTAAATTCAAAGATGGTGTGATTAAGTAGCTAATTAACGTAAAAACGTATACAAACTGTTAATAGTGACACAAATTTGATCGTGACGTAATAATTTTATAAAATTAGTAGCATATACGAAAAAAGAACAATATTTTTCGAATAAATAAGGTTATCTGTCAAAGTCTCAACTTCTTTTACAATAGTGACAGTTTGGTGCCAACATCATAATATAATACGAATACAGATACATAACGTCGAAACAATCAACGTTTCGTTTTTACAAAGTTGAATAAATACGTTATTAATACCAACTAAACAAAATGAGTAATTTTGAAGAATTTTTCGAAAAGATAAAAGTAGAAATGTCGATTCAAACAAAAGACATTATCTCGCAAATAGATGGAAAATTGCAACCTATAAAAGAAGAATTAGAAAATCTGAAATTAGAAAATAATGAGTTGAAAATAAAAATTAATAATTTAGAAAAAAATAAAAAATCCAATAACATCATTTTTTATGGACTTGAAGAAAAAGAACACTCGCAATCAGAACTGCTGGACGAAGTGGTAAAAAAAATAAAAAAGGATTTAAGTATTAATCTTGATAACAGAGACATAAATATAATACAAAGAATTGGAAAACTTAACAAAGAAAATAATAAAGGAAGACCAGTATTGATATCTTTTATTAATAATTGGAAAAAAAAGGAAATCATGAAAAACAAGAAACATTTAAAAGATATTTATGCCTCCGAAGATTATCCTAAAGAAGTACAGGAAAAAAGGAAAGAGTTACAGGTAAAGCTTATAGAAGAGAGGAAAAAAGGGAACTATGCCATCATAAATTATGACAAGTTAATTATTAAGGAAGGAACATCTAACATACCAACTCGTAAACGAAATTTAACAATATCCCCTGATAAACCACGAAAGCAAGCTTCATTATCTACTAATAACAAAAAAAATGCATTTGATATAATGAGAGTCAGAAGCAACTCACTGTCCTCTTCTCCAGCAGTGAAACTTTTATAGGATACGGACGTTAGCCACCGGAACAAGCAAAAACTAAACCAAAATAATTTTAACAAAACATTTCCCAAGACGACTGGTCATCGTGGGAAATTAGACTACCACCCTCCACTCGCAAATATTAGAAATACCACCAAAACAGATACAAAACATAATAAAAATATATTAAAAATTTGTACTTTAAATGTAAGATCTTTGGCATCAATAGAACGATACCTGCAATTAACCTATGCCCTTGAAACTATTGAATTTGATATTTTAGGGATGTCAGAAGTTCGAAGAATGGGTCAGGCAATAGAAGAATATCAGGATTATATTTTATGCTACACAGGAAAACGCAAGGGTCATCATGGAGTTGGATTTTTAATAAAGAAAAATTACAGAAACAATATAACCAACTTCCTTGGGATATCAGACCGAGTTGCAATATTGCAATTAAAATTTGAAGAAACAAGCATGTCAATAATTCAGCTTTATGCACCCACAGAGAGATCAAGTGAAGAAGAAATAGATTCCTTCTACAACGATGTAAAAAAAGCACATCTACTTGCTGATGGCTTGGTAATAGTTATAGGTGATCTAAATGCCAAAATAGGATACCGAAAAGAAGAAGAAGATCTGATAATGGGTAAATACGGTTACGGCGAACGAAATGAAAGGGGCGAAAAATTAATAGAATATGCCTTTGAATACAAATTAGCAATTATGAATACGTTTTTCAAAAAGAAAGCTAATAGAAGATGGACCTGGATTTCTCCTAATCAAAAAATTAAAAATGAGATAGATTTCATAATGACAAACAAACCAAAGTCCATTACAAACATAGAAGTCCTAAATAGGATAAATTTTGCTTCTGATCATAGGCTAGTGAGGGCAACAGTAATTTTAAATACGCCAAAAAAAATCAGGACGACTTTCAGACCCACATTTAGTAAGTTAAAATCGTCAGAAGAAATAGAAAGTTACACTAATCAATTGAAAATTAGCATTGAAAACCTAACAATGAACCAAAACGATGTACAAATGTACTATAATTTGCTTGAAGGAATAATATTAAATAGTTTAAAAAAGAAAAACGCGAAGAGAAATGTTAAAGAAAATTCTATTTTTAGCAGAAGTACGAAAGAACTTATAAAACAACGCACTGAACTAATTTTAATTAATAACAAAGACAAAAACACAAGAAATAAACTTACAGTACTATTTAAAGACACAAATAAATCAATTAGAAAAGACTACGCCAAGCACAGGCACAATGTAATTACAAAAAATTTAAACAATTATAGAAGTACAAAAAGAGCTGTAAAAGAATTGAATATGCAGAAACCCTGGATACTAAAACTCAAACATAATTCAAAAGAAACAAGAACGAGGAAAGACGTGACAAACCTTGCGACAACATTTTACAAAGAACTATATAGAAGAAGGGGTGATGACAAACTAGTGGAAGGAAAGATACAATATGAGATGACATCCAATATAACGATTGAACCAATCAGTATGAAAGAGGTTTACGATAACATTAAACACTTAAAACCAGAAAGAAGTCCTGGGCCTGATGGTATAACAAATGAGGCTTTAAAATTGGGTGCCACTATCCTGATACCTCATCTTACTCTACTATTCAATCTGATACTTAACACAGAATCCATCCCAAAGCAATGGTGTACATCGGACATTATTTTATTGTACAAAAAAGGGAACCCACTGGATATAGTAAATTACAGGCCCATCAGTCTGCTTGCAACTATGTATAAACTTTTTACATCAATTCTATTAAAACGCATAACCCACGATATTGACATACAACAACCTATAGAACAAGCCGGTTTTCGCTCGGGATTCAGCACAATTGATCACATACAAGCATTGGAACAATTGATAGAAAAGTATAGAGAATTTAATAGAAGCCTATACATAGCTTTTATTGACTATACTAAGGCGTTTGACAGCATTAGCCACAGTTCAATTTGGAAGGCACTAGAAATGTCCAACGTTTGTAAAACATATATAAATATAATAAAAAACATATATAGAAACAGCACAAGTAAAGTGAAATTAGAAAACAGGGGAAATCAGATAGAAATTCAAAGAGGGGTGAGACAGGGCGATCCACTATCGCCAAAGCTTTTTATTTCTGTTTTAGAATATGTATTTAGAAGAATAACCTGGGGACAAGGGGGAATCGATATAGACGGAAAGTATATGAGCCACCTTAGGTTTGCTGATGACATTGTTTTATTATCTGAACAACCTAATGAATTAGAAACAATGATAAACACTCTAAATCAAGAAAGTCACAAAGTTGGTTTGGAAATGAACCCTTGTAAAACGAAAATAATGACAAACAGCTTTAAGAGAGATATTACAATAGATGGAATTGACATAGAATATGTAGATAACTATATTTACTTAGGAAAACAAATATCGTTTAGAAAAACAAGTAATGAAGAAGAAATAGAAAGAAGAATTAAATTAGCTTGGAAAAAGTTTTGGACACTTAAAGATTTTTTAAAAGGTAAATTTAGTATGAAAATGAAAAAAACTATCATGGACACTTGCATCTCACCCACTCTTTTATATGGATGTCAAACCTGGAATTATACAAACACAATAAAACAAAAAATTAACGTAACGCAGCGAAAAATGGAGAGAAATATATTGAAAGTCAGAAAAACACAAAAAGTTAACAATCATAAGATAAGACAAAAAACAAATATATTGGATGCATTCACCCAAGCCCTAATATTAAAATGGCGGTGGGCTGGGCACATATCACGTTACATTGATAATAGATGGACAATTCAAACAACACGATGGAAGGGCCCAGTTGGGAAAAGATATGTTGGTAGACCAATTAGCCGGTGGGCTGACGGTATAGCAAAAACTGCTGGAAAAAATTGGATGACTCTGGGGAAAAACAGAAAATTGTGGAGCGAAATGGAGGAGGCCTATACTCAAGAAAATGGGATCCATATCACCAAAACAAGATCTAACATTAATATTAATAACTAACAAACTAATTTACTTACTACTAAGATATTTAATTATTTACTTTTTACTACTAATATCTAACTAACAATATTTGTAAAAAAGTGATATGTGAAATAAAAGGCTTATTATTATTATTATTATTATTATTATTATTAATATTATAGAAGCAGTGGTCTATCCAGGTGGCGGTTGTTTCGGAGCCCTACAGCGTTCCCGACAGAGACAACTGGGTAGCCGACAACACCGGGGTGGTGACTATTATCACCCAGGTCGCCGCGGGCTCCCCGCCTTTCTCACGTGTAGAGAGAGGTGTGGGATGCGTCGCCGCACTTGTCGGCAACCTAGTTGTCGTAGGGGTCTACTTTTCCCCCAATCGAACTCTCGCGGAGTTTGAAGAGTTCCTTATACGATTGGGGGAAATGGTAGAGCGATTTCGTCCGGCGGAGATGTTGGTGGCCGGCGATCTCAACGCGAAGTCCAGTGTGTGGGGCTTCGCAACGACGGATGTGCGTGGTGTGACGCTGTCGGAGTGGGTTGTTGCCACCGGTTTGTCTGTGCTCAACCGAGCGACCAAGAACACGTGTGTGCGAAGGCTGGGCGGATCCGTCGTGGACGTTTCGGTCGCGAGCCCGGCCCTAGCATGTCGTGTTCGGGGCTGGCGAGTGCTGGATGATGTGGAGACTCTCTCGGATCACCTCTACATCTTGTACGAGATCTCCATACATCCTGCGGTGCCACCAGCCCCCAGTCCAAACTCGCGAGAGTACGGACCGCGGTGGCAACTGGGTCGTCTCGACAGGGAGTTGTTGGAGGAGGCCGCGATAGTGGAATCCTGGCTGCCCCAGAGCTTGGCGTCTGCAGAAGACGCCGCATCCTGGGCGTAGGGGGTGCTGACGCGTATCTGTGACGCGTCAATGCCCCGTTCCGGGCGCCGCCCTCAACGGCGGCAAGTGTACTGGTGGTCGTGCACCACCCAGTATGGCCCGCCCTGCAGCGCGTGAGGAGGAAGAGGAGGACGACGAGGACAGCGTCACACCACCGGTGGAGGAGGAGGAGCTCGAAGAAGCTGTACGCCGATCTCGGCTCAAGAGCACCGCCCCGGGCTTGGATGGCATTCCCGGCCGGGCGCTAACTCTGGCCCTCAACACCTTAGGGCCCAGAGTGCGAGGACTATTCACTGCCTGTCTGGCTCAAGCCATAATTCCACAGCGGTGGAAGACAGGCAGGTTAGTCCTCATCAAGAAGGAGGGTCGCCCGGCGGATTCAGCCTCCGCCTACAGGCCCATCGTGCTCTTGAGCGAGATCGCCAAGCTCCTTGAGCGTGTTGTAGCCAGGAGGCTACAACACCATTTGGAGGGGACAGGTCTGGACCTCTCGGACCACCAGTATGGCTTCCGTAGGGGGCGATCGACGGTGGATGCCATACTGGAGGTAAAGTCCTATGCGCAGGATGCGGTGGCCCGAGGCAATGGAGTCTTGGCGGTGTCTTTAGACATCGCCAACGCCTTCAACTCCCTGCCATGGCCCTGCATAAAGGAGGCACTTTTATACTATCGTGTGCCTCCATACCTGCGCCGCGTCATCGGAGCTTACCTGTCCGGTAGGTCTGTGACCTTTCCAGCTCCTGGAGGAGGTTGGAAGGAGTTCGTTGTGTCGGCCGGTGCTCCACAAGGATCGGTGCTGGGTCCGATCCTCTGGAACATCGGATACGACTGGGTGCTGCGGGGCGGCACCCTGAGGGGGATAAAGGTCCTCTGTTACGCCGATGACACGCTGGTCTTGGCGCAGCAGTGGACCTATCGAGAGGCGGCAGTCCTCGCGACTGCTGGAGTTGCGGAGGTAGTCGGCCGCATAAAGCGGCTGGGCTTGGAAGTCTCCCTCAACAAGTCCGAGGCAATCTACTTCCATGCTCCTCGAAAGGGCCCACCGGCAGATGCCCACATCGTCGTCGGTGGCGTCAAAATTGACGTTGCCCGGAGCATGAAGTACCTCGGACTTGTTCTGGATGGTCGGTGGAGTTTTCGGGGCCGCTTTACATCTTTGGCCCCGAAACTGTTGAAGACAGCGGCTGCACTGGCGCGCCTTTTGCCCAATGTGGATGGGCCGAGCGCCTCTAGCCGTCGGCTGTACACCGGAGTGGTCCGATCCGACCGGCACAACATCACTCTGCTGCGACGTGCGCAGAGGGCGATGGCCATCCGGGCGATACGGGGGTACCGGACCATCTCCGGTGAAGTGGCGTGCGTGCTGGCTGGAGTCATGCCGTGGGACCTGGATGCTCTTTCTCTGGCGTCGGTCTATTGCCGGCGTCGAGGCCTAGCGTCCGGGGAACCGGCAAGCCAAGCACGCACTGAGGAGGCGCGGGTAGCCGCGGTTGAAATGTGGGAAACTCGGCTGGCAAATTCATCTGCCGGCCTGAGGAAGATCGAGGCTGTTCGTCCAGTGTTCCGCCAGTGGTTAGCGCGGCGTCACGGCGTCCTAACCTACCGCACGACACAGGTGCTCACGGGGCATGGCTGCTTCGGGGGTTACCTGTGTCGGATCGCCGGGAGGGAGCCCGACGCTCGCTGCCACCACTGCGACGACTGCCTCGACGAGACGGCCCAGCACACGTTGGAGGTGTGCTCAGCCTGGGCGTCTCAACGTCGCGCTTTGCGCGACGTCATAGGGGACGACCTTTCCCTGCCGGCCGTGGTCAAGGCTATGGCCGGCAGCGAGACGTCGTGGGATGCGGTCTCATCCTTCTGCGAGGCAGTGGTGCTCGAGAAGGAGTCGGCGGAACGGACGAGGGAGGCTTTTGCCGAAGTCGCCATCCGCCGTAAGAGACCGGGTCGCCGGAGGGCGGCACACGATCGCCGCCTTCCGCCCTAATGTGCCAGAGGGCGGTCAGCTTGGGGAAGCTGGCCGCCTACCAACCTGGCCCGAGTAGGCGCGCGCAGGTTGCTCCCGCGCGCTACTCCGAGCAGGCCGTCGAGGGTGCCCACACACCCTTGACTCCGCGACGTGCCTAGCAGGCTCCCGCCGCCGCGTTTCGTGGACGATTATAGTCCCCGCGTCTCGCGGCCAGTGGTGGTCGAGGAGGAGCATCGTGAGGTTTTAGTGGGTATTGGGATTGGCCTTCAGCCGGTCCACGAGTCCCACATAACCCGCTCGAGTCCCCACTCGGGCCGGTATCCGTCAAAAGGCCTTGGTGAAAGTTCCTTTAAGGTTGCCCGATCTGCTGGCACCCTTCCTTATCACCGCTAGGCTGTCCACCACCTGATTTTGTAGGTCAGACGCAAGTATGGCTTCGTCCTGCTCTTTCTCGGATGGTAGAGACATGTCCGAGAGCCTGGAGCTAGCCCTGGCCAGTACGGCCGCAGCGCTGTCAGACACCTCCTGTTCTGACCTCAGCGGCAACTCCTTCCTTTCTGCCTCACCGAGACCTTTCCGTCTCCTCATGGCAACCACTTTTGGCGCCGGTCTATCTGGCTCTCCTTCACCAGAAGACCCCGACTGATCGATCGGCTTCCGAGGCCTCTTCCGCCTGTCCTTCAGGTATTGTGCCCGTGTCCTTGACTTCTCCGACACCATCGACACAAAACTTTCAGTATCTGAGTCCTTTGACTCCAACGCTCCCCACAACCGTCCATATGATGATCCGGACCCTCGTCTCGACCTGACACTACCGACAGTCGACATTCCGTCATCAACGTCCAATCTGGTCAGAACCACTCTCGGCTCCTTCCACACTCCTACGTTCTGGCCATCACCAACTGACCCCTCCGCAGCGACACCAACGATCCAACGATCGACACCAGTTTCAACTGAATCCGAGCGAAGAAAACTGAAAAAATCGGTTTTCGCCACTTACCGCCCGCACCTTTCCGCGCATTCCCGCGGGTTGTATACCACCTTGAAGGCCCCTCGGAGACCGAACGATCGACACCAGTTTCAACTGAATCCGAGCGGGGAAAACTGAAAAAATCGGTTTTCGCCACTTTTATTTCTATTCGTAATATCACAAATTGTGTTTACTCATGCCAACATTATCTACTAAAGCACACAGTAGACCGGGCACTCAAAACTATGTGCGAGGGAAATCCACCCAACTCCGACATCAGAAGTGCGATCGGTGTTGGCACAGAGAACAATGGAGATAACCACTGGCGTGCTATGTTCGAAGCCCTGTATACACCGAGGCTAATTCAGGGAGGTATATGTGGTTACCCACTTATGATCCTGACAAAGAAGACACGGACGCGAGATCGTGGTGCGCAACGGCTGACTTGTGCTTTTGACAAACTCCCCGAGAGGCAGTCAACTCGAGCTTGCTGTAAGTAAGGCACTGGAAGGTGAAGCATCTTTGTGGCTGTCTCAAACAGCGTACGAGAGTATGACATGCTACCCTCACAAATCACTGGACATTGTGATGTGGGCAAAGAAGAGGTTGCTGTGGCTACTGTACTCTCTCACATCACATCAGTCTGACCCGCGGCTTTAACGTATAGCGTTTACAACACTGAAGTGTTTGAGCGGTGGAAAAATGGCTGGCCATAAGTGAGCGGAATGCAGAAGCAAGCCTATCGATGCGACGGTACGAACACCTGTATCTTCAACGTTGAGTCAAGCGGTGCAGCAGCCGGCAGCGAGGCCTTTAGTGTGCTTCAAGTGTGGCAAACCGGGTCATATCGCCATCTGGTGTACGAGCGAAGGCGGCGGGCCAAGCGATGGCAGCAGGGACGGCGCAGCGCGTGATGAACGGTGAGTGGATGGAGCGGCGTGTGGACGTATGCAGTGTCCAATTTCCAAAGGGTAGGGTACAAGACAAAAGGTGAACTGTTTTGTTTTGTTTACGATTCTGGTGCTAAATTCTCGTTAGTTGAAAGTTTTTCTGTTACATTTAGTGGTCGACGGTTTAGTAATGTTGTTACTATGACCGGTATTAGTCAAACACGAGTATACAGTACCGAACAAATTCTGTGTTTTGTAGTATTAACGATTGCCCTCTTAGGATATTATTGTCGCGAGATTTTAAATCAGGGTTGTACAGTAAACATAACTGACTGACATTTTGTTTGACGGGAATCTTTATGTAAATTCAGTGAATAACGATAGTGTGAGTGAGTTGACTTTGACTGATATCTCAGCTGATATTACTGGTAGTGACCGGTGGTAGTGACCGGGTTGGTTCGAATCGCACAGTACAGCGGCGTCCATATAGGATGTCGCCGGACGAACGTAGCGTTATACGCAACAGAGTAAAGGAAGGTTTACACGTGAATATCATTAGGTCGAGCTGTCCTCCTTTTGAAAGTCCGGCTTTATTAGTAAAGAAGTATGACGGTTCAGACCGTATCTGTATTGACTATAGTGAGCTTAACAATAATACCAACCCTGACAGTTATCCGCTTCCATTAATTACTGATCAAACTTCACGTTTTCAGGGTGCTAATTATTTTTTGAAACTCTATAGCGCAAGCGGTTTTCATTTGATCACAGTAAACGAAAATTCTGTAGACAGTACTGCTTTCATAACAGCTGAAGGGCAGTTTGAATTCTTGACTGTGCCTTTTGGTCTGAAGAATTCAATTTCGATTTTTCAGAAGACAATTGTGATCGTGTTGGGTGATTTGGTTCGTGATTGCGTGGTGGTGTATTTTGAGGACATTTTGACATTGACATTGTCTCAACCGATTTAGCGGTCCAGTATGGGAGGACTTAATGCAGTGTTGGAAGCTGTGACAAGGGCTGGTTTCTCTTTGAACCTAGTGAAGTGTTCCTTTTGAAGTGGAGGCTAGTCAGGTCTCTATCGCCTCCAGAGACTGTGATTAAGTAGTAGCAGTTCGTCGGATTAGCTTCCTATTTCCGTCAGTTTTGAATCTGTTGTTCGTCTCGAGGCTGAGGGGACTATTGAACAGCATTTTGACTTTTGCTGGTTTCCGGTCATGGTGTGCTGGAGGATTTGTGGATGTCTGCGTTACTTGTAGGGTCGCGAAATCTCACTCAGGAAGAGTTCAAACTGGCCTGCATCAAATCCCTAAGGTAATGATGCCGTGAAATACGGTTCGTGTAGACGTGGCGAATAGGCTCAGCGGTGAAACGATAAGGAGTACATTTTCATTCTGACAGACGCGTTCGCGAAGTGTGTTCTTTTGTTTCGTGCGGCAGGCATTGACTCTTGGAGTGTTCACGAGGTGACTTGTGGCTTTGTTTGGGGCTCCAACTCGCATCATAGCTGACCAGGGAAGATTGTTTTACTGGTGGTAGTTTTCACTAGTAGACTTAGGTTGGCATCTTACGGCGGCGGGCTTACCCAGTGCTAACAGGCAGGTAAAGCGCGTCAGAAGTGTGTTAAAGTCCATGTCGACAACGTTTGAGACTAGCGGTGGTAATAAGTTGTGGCAAGAATCTGTAGGAGGGTACAACTCGAGATAAATTGTACGATGAACCGGTAGATTTTAATTCATAAAATAACGATACCGTTATCATTGATGTGTATCGGTGGTGTGTATCATTGATGTGTCATTGATGTGTATCATTGGTGTGTGTCATTGATTTGTCGTTAATGTGTGTCAATGGTGTGTATCTGTGGTGTGTATCTTTGATGTGTATCATTGGTATGTATCATTGATTTATATCATTTATGTGTAGTAGTGAGGTATAGACTGTCGTTGACATTGACGAAATTCGTTAAGTAGCATCAGACATTATTACGAAGTGTGCGGAATATGGTAGGTCCCGTTTTGATATGACAAAAACGAAAGTAAGTAAGTTTTCTGTTGGCGTATTGTTAATATTGTAAAGTTAATAAGTGTAAAAATTCGATTCAAAATTTAAAGGTTCATTTAAGGTTGTCAGTTTTGGTTCTGTAAATTGTAAACGTCTTGTAACGTACAAATTTGCTCACGATAGGTTGAGGAAAATGCCAGCAAGTCATGTACCCGACGAAATCAATGTGTAATTTATGATGTTGTTGATGATATGATGGTGTTCAAGCTTAAGTAGTTGAAGAGACTCGAGTAAATGGTTCTATCGGCCGTAATGTGTTCGACCGTACCAGTAGTTATTTCGTAGTCGTAGCCCGGTAGAAATCGGTATCTCTTGGGGCAACTCAAGTAGTCCGTGGGTGCGCGGTGTGCGTTTAACTCTGGCGGAGGTCGTGGTCTGTAGAGACCGTAGCGTGTTGTCGCAGGTGTGACATACACGGGCTATCCACGCGGTGGATATGCGTATTGAGAGGTTTTCGACCGTACTGAGGTCGTGGTCTGCAGAGACCGTAGCGTGTTGTCGCAGAGGTGACGTACACGGGCGATCCACTCGATTGATATGCGTATTGAGATGTGAGAGAGCAATTTGATTGCTGTTCGGCTGGAGAGCTGTGGCGTTAGAGGTCTTTACTCGGAGGTTTCTGTTAATTTGGTTGTAACTTGTTGCTGAAGTAAAGTGAAGTAAAGTAAAGTAAAGTGAAGTTTTGGTTATGATGTCGATGGTACATGGCTGTGGTATTTGTGTGTAGTGGTTAGTTACAATTATGATCCAGATTGGTGTCAAATTGTAGTGTCCAGTTGATCTGGTGTCGAGTTGATCTGGTGTCGAGTTGATCTGGTGTCGAGTTGATCTAGTGTCGAGGGTCAAGTTGTTCAGGTATAAGGTTCAGGTATAAGGTTCAGGTATACAGATCAGGTACACAGTTCAGGTATACAGTTCAGGTATAAGGTTCTGGTATACAATTACTAGTGTAATTACTAGTGTACGTCTATTACAATTCTAGTGTACGGTTCTGGAAGTTGGTTGGTAAGGTTCTGATGTAGGTTGGCCGAGCGGTACGAGGTACTGTTGTAGCTTTTTCTTCTAGGCTAACCAACACACGAGGACGTGTGCTAGCAGGATGGCCGTGTCGGAATTTGTAGTATTGATGTGGTTCCGGAACGCCAGCGCCATCTATTGGCGCTCGAAAGAGTTAGTGTTATGCATTGGTATGGAAGGGGCGAGTCGAAGCGTGGCCGACGGACATCGACTCACTTTGTGTTTGGCAGTCGGCCGGTGCAGACGACACTGAAACTGTCCCGCGTTCCGTGTTGTGTATCTACCTACTGGGATAGCGGTAGCTGCTTTCTTGTGTATTGATTACGGTGTTGTAATTAATTCGTAATATCACAAATTGTGTTTACTCATGCCAACATTATCCACTAAAGCACACAGTAGACCGGGCACTCAAAACTATGTGCGAGGGAAATCCACCCAACTCCGACGTATATATATATATAATAATAAATTTAATTAATGTATATATATATTAATATTAATTATTAAATTTTTAATATTTTTCTTTCTCCTATTTTTATAATATTCATATTAAAAATTAAAATATATAATAAACGATTAATAATTATTTAAAAAATTATATTATAAATATAATATTAATTAAATAATAATTAATTAATTTAAAAAAAAAAAATAATAATAATACTTTATTGCATTGAAAAAATATATATATATATAAAATTTACACAGAAAAAAAAAAATAGAAAAGAAAAGAAAACGAAGGATACATAGGTACTTAAATTAACATGTGCAATGGCGGCCTTATCACTGCAAGTGATCTCTTACAGGCAACCATTAAAAGTGCAGGACTTATGCAAGAAATTATCGTAAGGCGCAAAAAGTATTACTTAACAAATAAAAAAAAGCTAAAATAAGCTTTTGGATTCATACCCCAAATATAAAAGAAATCCCTTTTTTTTAAAAATAAAGTGCCTGATAAAAGGATTATTCTGATAGGATAAATAATGTAATTTTTTACCTTTATTATATTTTATAGAATTAAACTATATCTAATAATTTCAAAAATTATTGTGCATTTTACACTAAAATATAATTTTTTTATAATGAATTTAAATTCATCTTTAGAATATTTTATTCTTATTTTTTATTTTATTAATTAATAATTCCAATAAAATATTTTTCTTATTTATTTTATTTTTCAGAACTATAATTTCTATTTCATCAAATTCATGATTAGGATGCTGAATTGGCTTAGAAATTAATTTACTTAGATTTATCCCCTTAATCTCTTCCCCCAATAATCTATTAAATTCAGAAGCTTCCTTAAAATATTTTTTAACTCAATCTATTGCATCAATTATTTTTTTATTTTCTATCCTATTGAATTTATTTCTTATAAAAATATTTATTAATGATTTATTATCAATTATTATAAATTCTGCAATATTAATAAAAATAGGTTCTGTTCCTTTTCATTTTTGATTTCCTAATATTATAGAAGGATTATCATGATTTAATAGATTTATTTTAATAACATGACAAAAAATTTCACCAATAATTTTATTATCTTATAATATAAATTTTATTTTTTTAATTTTTGAATTAAGGATTAGACGGAGAAGAGGACAAGGGATGAGGAAGAGAGGTAAATTTCAGGAAACTATTGAGCAAGTAGGGTAGGGGCCTGCCCGGAGGAATGAGGTCCGCTAAATCAGATAGCTTGGACCATAGAGGGTGGGATGACAGCTGTAACATTTTACCAACAAACCGATCAGACAGGAATTGGCGACGGATAGGATAAGGAGGATCAACACACTCAACCTGCAGTGCGTTGGTGGGAGAAGACTTCATTGCACCTATAATAATTCGTAGGCATTTGTATTGGATCCTATTGAGTTTTTCAGTAGCAACTTTGTTAAAGGGGTCTAAAACAAATAATCCGTAGTCAATGTGACTACGGATAATGGCATTGTACAGTAGTTTGAGAGTATAAGGGTGTGCACGCCACCACACACCAGACACAGCTCTTAAAGCGTTGATGCCGTTTTCACATTTTTTACTGACATGTTCAGCATGGGCAATTCCGTTCAGTCTTTTATCGAGAATCATGCCTAAGAATTTAACATTTTCTGCTAATTGGATAGTATTATCCCAATACCCACTAAAACCTCACGGTGCTCCTCCTCGACCGCCACTGGCCGCGAGACACGGGGACGTGAGTCTTCCGCGAAACGCGGCGGCGGGAGCCTGCAAGGCACGTCGCGGAGTCAAGGGTGTGTGGGCACCCTCGACGGCCTGCTCGGAGTAGCGCGCGGGAGCAACCTGTGCGTGCCTACTCGGGCCAGGTTGGTAGGCGGTCAGCTTCCCCAAGCTGACCGCCCTCTAGCACATTAGGGCGGAAGGCGGCGATCGTGTGCCGCCCTCCGGCGACCCGGTCTCTTACGGCGGATGGCGACTTCGGCAAAAGCCTCCCTCGCCCGTTCCGCCGACTCCTTCTCGAGCACCACTGCCTCGCAGAAGGATGAGACCGCATCCCACGACGTCTCGCTGCCGGCCATAGCCTTGACCACGGCCGGCAGGGAAAGGTCGTCCCCTATGACGTCGCGCAAAGCGCGACGTTGAGACGCCCAGGCTGAGCACACCTCCAACGTGTGCTGGGCCGTCTCATCGAGGCAGTCGTCGCAGTGGTGGCAGCGAGCGTCGGGCTCCCTCCCGGCGATCCGACACAAGTAACCCCCGAAGCAGCCATGCCCCGTGAGCACCTGTGTCATGCGGAAGGTTAGGACGCCGTGACGCCGCGCTAACCACTGGCGGAACACTGGACGAACAGCCTCGATCGTCCTCAGGCCGGCAGTTGGTGTTGCCAGCCGAGTTTCCCACAACTCCATTGCGGCTACCCGCACCTCCTCAGTGCGTGCCTGGCTTGCCGGTTCCCCGGACACTAGGCCTATTATTTCTTCATTTGGTTCATATATTTCATTATTTTCCATAATTTTAATTATTATTATTATTTGAGAATCAATAATTAATCAACGAATAATCCTATTTTCATTAAATATACCATCCTCTATTGAATGATATCAAAATTTACCTCCTTCTGAACATTCTTATAATGAACTTCCTATTTTAAGAAATTTCTAATATGGCAGATTATATGTAATGGATTTAAACCCCATTTATAAAGGAATATCCTTTTTTTAGAAATGGCAACCTGATCTAATTTAAATTACCAAAATAGAGCTTCTCCATTAATAGAACAAATTATTTTTTTTCATGACCATGTAGGGAACATTACTTATTCAAAATTAATATTAATATATTTACTAGAATCATCCGGACGCAGCGCATTGGAACAATTCAAACCTGTTCCGAGTTTTTTTGCTATGCGTGTCGTAGGCTGCTAGCCAGCATCGCCACGTTTAAAGAGTCGGCTAGAATCGCTTGCGACATTCACTTGTGTATCCATTGCTCTCTTAGCTTGCATTCAATTCTCAACCTTAACTTCTTGCTATTACGTGCTAGTTTAGCTTGTATTTTCTATTGGTATTTATTTAAATTTCTTTATTTCCTTCTGTGATTATTTTCTCTTCACGTATCTGTGAGTTAAATAAATTTGGACAATTTCTCCACAAAATTTGGATTTTTAATTTTACTCATTTAGTGTAAAATAAATAAGATCATATTAAATAGTGGTATCACATCTCAACCGCTATATTGGTGACCCCTAAATTGGTGAGCACTACAATAAATACCTACGTTTACTGCTGGCAAGAAGATTTAAAACGGCAGGAGGCCATTTTAACGACCTTGGCAAGTGACCTCTGATACAAGATGGAGGACGCGACTACATCCAACGTGTGCAGAATTGGCGTGCGTATTCCACCATTCTGGCCGGAAGAACCAGCCCTTTGGTTTTCACAAATTGAAGGTCAGTTTGCTTTATCTAATATAACAAGTGATACTACAAAATTTTATTACGTTGCCGCTCAGTTAGATAATCAATTTGCTGTCGAGGTGAAGGATATTATCATTTCTCCTCCCGAGACGGATAAATACATCACTCTTAAAACGCAACTGATTAAAAGATTGTCTGCGTCTCAAGAAAAGAAAGTGATGCAGTTGCTGAGGCACGAGCAGCTAGGTGATCGCAAGCCATCACAGTTTCTGCGATACATGCAAGATCTTGCGGGTTCATCTGTCCCCAAGGATTTTTTAAAAACATTATGGTCGAGTAGGTTACCACAAAACATTCAAACAGTTATAGCTTCACAGCCTGATCTGCCTATCGAAAAATTAGCTGACCTGGCAGACAAGGTGCATGAGATAGCACCCTCATCACCACAGGTCGCAAGCACATCTGCGATGGCCACACCCCCTGCATCCTCCATGTTGGAAGAAATGGCCAAGCAGATCCAACTCCTGACCAAGCAGGTATCGGAACTCTCGACCCAGGTACGTCACAACTCGGTCTCATCAAAATTTAGAGAGCGTTCCCGGAGCCATTCCAGACATCGCAGGAAGTCGACTACCCGGCAAAAGTGTTGGTACCATTTTAAATTTGGTTCAAATGCTAAAAAATGTGTGCAGCCATGTAATTACGGAGAGTCGGAAAACTCTCTGGGCAGCCGGAAGTAGCGGCCAACGTCTGCCCTTTACCTACAGGCCGTCTTTTCATTACCGACCGTATTTCAAAAATGCTTTTCCTCATTGATACTGGCTCGGATCTCTGCGTTTTTCCACGGTTGGCTACCAAGGCGCCCTGTACCAAGACAAAGTATGAACTCATGGCGGCGAACGGTACAGTCATTCATACTTACGGTCCTACATTGTTACACTTAGACCTAGGACTAAAGCGTACTTTCACCTGGAAATTTACCATCGCTGATGTTTCAAAGCCCATTATCGGCGTAGATTTTTTGATATTTTACAATCTTCTTGTAGATTGCAGATGTCAGCGACTCGTCGATGGAAATACCACTCTGTCAGTGCAAGCAATAAAAGAAAATATCTCCGATGACCTTGCGTCAGTCAAAGCCATTTCGGGAGAATCAAAATATCATCAGCTGCTTCATGAGTTTCCAGAGGTAACGAGACCATCAGGTACGTCTTCCTTACCTAAGCATAACACCGTGCATTACATCAAAACCATTCCCGGACCACCGGTTACCAGTAGACCTCGTCGTTTAGACCCAGTTAGACTGAAAGCAGCCAAAAAAGAATTTGACGATATGCTGTCACAGGGAACTGCCCGCTCCTCTAACAGTTCGTGGTCGTCCGCTCTGCACTTAGTTCAGAAGAAGGACGACGGATGGAGACCATGTGGTGATTACAGAGCACTCAATGCTCGCACAGTACCTGACAGGTATCCGATACGCCATATCCAAGATTTTTCCTACCAACTCTCTGGTTGTTCAGTATTTTCAACTATCGATCTAGTCAAGGTGGTGGGGATTTTATGTAGTATTTAAGGGGAGATAAATTAAACCACGTAGTACTCAGTACACTCGTACAACAGGAAGACGCTTTATTCATAGACAATATAGACAACCGGAAACTTCACAGATTATGCGCATGGAGGATCGAAATGTACTCATGAATGAATGACTCGGCGTTTTGCGTAAACATATCCCCGCGCGTTGAAAGTCTCTCTTTCAACCAGATTCTTCTTCCTCAGAATAGGCAGGTAATGGGCAAATTTTACTGAAGGATCTGCGAAGGATACCACTGGACGTCCGTACGTCAGCAACTCGGATGACTCCATCTGGGCCAGGATGCACAGCAATCACTCGACCCATCTTCCATTTTAAGGGGGGTAAATTATCTTCTTTTAGGAGCACCAATGAATTGAGTTGTAGCACACCCTTACATGATCTCCATTTAGTTCTGACCTGCAGTTCTGAGATGTACTCCTTATTCCACCGAGCCCAAAAATGTTGTCTTAGCTGCTCGATGCGTTGAAATCGGGTTAAGGAAGTTATGGAGAAGTCTATTAAATTACTTGATGGCAACGAAGTCAAGGGACGCCCAATCAAAAAATGACCAGGTGTTAATGGCATTAAATCTTCAGGATTAGATGTAATCGGCGTCAGTGGTCTGGAGTTTAAAATTGCCTCAATTTGTACTAAAGTAGTATACAATTCCTCAAACGTGAGATTACAAAGGCCCAGCACTCTAACTAAATGATGTTTGGTTGACTTGACACCAGCTTCCGCAAGACCAGCAAAATGAGGAGAATAAGGCGGAATGAAGTGGAATTTAATACCTTCCTTTGCCATTTCTTCCGTAATTGAATCACAGCTTGATTTAAGAAATCTCGAGAGGTCATTGTACGCACCAACAAACGCAGTACCGTTATCGGAGTATATATTAATGGGTTTACCCCTGCGTGCAATAAGCCTTCTTAATGCTAAGATAAAACTATTACTGGATAAATCACCTATTAATTCGAGGTGAATTGATTTTGTTGTAAAGCAAACAAAAATCGCAATGTAAACCTTAACTAACTTAGAACCTCGGCCCTGACGAACCACTGATTGAATCGGACCCGCATAATCCAACCCTATATTTTGAAAGGGAAAACTCGCTAGAAGCCGCTGCTGTGGTAAATAACCCATAGTGGGAGTAATAGTATCTCCCTTTATCCGACAACAACGTGTACATTTAAGGTAACACTTTCTAGCTAAATTTCTACCTCGGATTGGCCAATATGTGTCTCTGATAGACCGGGCATCAGCAGAGATCGTGTTCGGCAGAGCCTCATTGTCCGGTGTGTGAGGCGGCGCAAAGGCCCGCTAATCACATGTTGGGGAATGCTGCCTGTGGAAAGGCTAGCACCAATAACGGTGGAAAGCGCAGACGAGTGCCGGCAACATCGGCCAGGTCTAATATCCCAGCTGGGCCTGAGGAGGTGCAACACATGGAAGACCAATAATGGCTCTCCGCGTGTTGCATGCGAACATTAACCACTGTGCTAGGGCCCAGGACTTATTGGTCCAAAGCCTGGCGCAGTGGTCTATCCAGGTGGCGGTTGTTTCGGAGCCCTACAGCGTTCCCGACAGAGACAACTGGGTAGCCGACAACACCGGGGTGGTGACTATTATCACCCAGGTCGCCGCGGGCTCCCCGCCTTTCTCACGTGTAGAGAGAGGTGTGGGATGCGTCGCCGCACTTGTCGGCAACCTAGTTGTCGTAGGGGTCTACTTTTCCCCCAATCGAACTCTCGCGGAGTTTGAAGAGTTCCTTATACGATTGGGGGAAATGGTAGAGCGATTTCGTCCGGCGGAGATGTTGGTGGCCGGCGATCTCAACGCGAAGTCCAGCGTGTGGGGCTTCGCAACGACGGATGTGCGTGGTGTGACGCTGTCGGAGTGGGTTGTTGCCACCGGTTTGTCTGTGCTCAACCGAGCGACCAAGAACACGTGTGTGCGAAGGCTGGGCGGATCCGTCGTGGACGTTTCGGTCGCGAGCCCGGCCCTAGCATGTCGTGTTCGGGGCTGGCGAGTGCTGGATGATGTGGAGACTCTCTCGGATCACCTCTACATCTTGTACGAGATCTCCATACATCCTGCGGTGCCACCAGCCCCCAGTCCAAACTCGCGAGAGTACGGACCGCGGTGGCAACTGGGTCGTCTCGACAGGGAGTTGTTGGAGGAGGCCGCGATAGTGAAATCCTGGCGGCCCCAGAGCTTGGCGTCTGCAGAAGACGCCGCATCCTGGGCGCAGGGGGCGCTGACGCGTATCTGTGACGCGTCAATGCCCCGTTCCGGGCGCCGCCCTCAACGGCGGCAAGTGTACTGGTGGTCGTGGGAGATCGCGCAACTGCGTAACACCTGCGTTGCGGCGAGACGCCAGTACAGCCACTATCGCAGACGGGTACAGAAGGTGCAGGAGGAGGAAGACCGACTGTACCGCGTCTATGTCGAGGCGAGAACGCAGCTGCAGGAGGAGATCGGTCGTGTGAAAGGCGAGTCGCACGACCGGTTGATCGCGGGGATAGACTTAGACCCGTACGGCACACCTTACCGAATGGTGCTCGGTAGGTTACGGGCTTGGGCACCACCACTGACGCAGACACTCCAACCGGACGTACTCTGAGGGGTTCTGTCGTCGCTATTCCCGCAGCGGGCCAGTTTTGCACCACCCAGTATGGCCCGCCCTGCAGCGCGTGAGGAGGAAGAGGAGGACGACGAGGACAGCGTCACACCACCGGTGGAGGAGGAGGAGCTCGAAGAAGCTGTACGCCGATCTCGGCTCAAGAGCACCGCCCCGGGCTTGGATGGCATTCCCGGCCGGGCGCTAACTCTGGCCCTCAACACCTTAGGGCCCAGAGTGCGAGGACTATTCACTGCCTGTCTGGCTCAAGCCATAATTCCACAGCGGTGGAAGACAGGCAGGTTAGTCCTCATCAAGAAGGAGGGTCGCCCGGCGGATTCAGCCTCCGCCTACAGGCCCATCGTGCTCTTGAGCGAGATCGCCAAGCTCCTTGAGCGTGTTGTAGCCAGGAGGCTACAACACCATTTGGAGGGGACAGGTCCGGACCTCTCGGACCACCAGTATGGCTTCCGTAGGGGGCGATCGACGGCGGATGCCATACTGGAGGTAAAGTCCTATGCGCAGGATGCGGTGGCCCGAGGCAATGGAGTCTTGGCGGTGTCTTTAGACATCGCCAACGCCTTCAACTCCCTGCCATGGCCCTGCATAAAGGAGGCACTGTTATACTATCGTGTGCCTCCATACCTGCGCCGCGTCATTGGGGCTTACCTGTCCGGTAGGTCTGTGACCTTTCCAGCTCCTGGAGGAGGTTGGAAGGAGTTCGTTGTGTCGGCCGGTGTTCCACAAGGATCGGTGCTAGGTCCGATCCTCTGGAACATCGGATACGACTGGGTGCTGCGGGGCGGCACCCTGAGGGGGATAAAGATCCTCTGTTACGCCGATGACACGCTGGTCTTGGCGCAGCAGTGGACCTATCGAGAGGCGGCGGTCCTCGCGACTGCTGGAGTTGCGGAGGTAGTCGGCCGCATAAAGCGGCTGGGCTTGGAAGTCTCCCTCAACAAGTCCGAGGCAATCTACTTCCATGCTCCTCGAAAGGGCCCACCGGCAGATGCCCACATCGTCGTCGGTGGCGTCAAAATTGACGTTGCCCGGAGCATGAAGTACCTCGGACTTGTTCTGGATGGTCGGTGGAGTTTTCGGGGCCGCTTTACATCTTTGGCCCCGAAACTGTTGAAGACAGCGGCGGCACTGGCGCGCCTTTTCCCCAATGTGGATGGGCCGAGCGCCTCTAGCCGTCGGCTGTACACCGTAGTGGTCCGATCCGACCGGCACAACATCACTCTGCTGCGACGTGCGCAGAGGGTGATGGCCATCCGGGCGATACGGGGGTACCGGACCATCTCCGGTGAAGTGGCGTGCGTGCTGGCTGGAGTCATGCCGTGGGACCTGGATGCTCTTTCTCTGGCGTCGGTCTATTGCCGGCGTCGAGGCCTAGCGTCCGGGGAACCGGCAAGCCAAGCACGCACTGAGGAGGCGCGGGTAGCCGCGGTTGAAATGTGGGAAACTCGGCTGGCAAATCCATCTGCCGGCCTGAGGAAGATCGAGGCTGTTCGTCCAGTGTTCCGCCAGTGGTTAGCGCGGCGTCACGGCGTCCTAACCTTTCGCATGACACAGGTGCTCACGGGGCATGGCTGCTTCGGGGGTTACTTGTGTCGGATCGCCGGGAGGGAGCCCGACGCTCGCTGCCACCACTGCGACGACTGCCTCGATGAGACGGCCCAGCACACGTTGGAGGTGTGCTCAGCCTGGGCGTCTCAACGTCGCGCTTTGCGCGACGTCATAGGGGACGACCTTTCCCTGCCGGCCGTGGTCAAGGCTATGGCCGGCAGCGAGACGTCGTGGGATGCGGTCTCATCCTTCTGCGAGGCAGTGGTGCTCGAGAAGGAGTCGGCGGAACGGGCGAGGGAGGCTTTTGCCGAAGTCGCCATCCGCCGTAAGAGACCGGGTCGCCGGAGGGCGGCACACGATCGCCGCCTTCCGCCCTAATGTGCTAGAGGGCGGTCAGCTTGGGGAAGCTGACCGCCTACCAACCTGGCCCGAGTAGGCACGCACAGGTTGCTCCCGCGCGCTACTCCGAGCAGGCCGTCGAGGATGCCCACACACCCTTGACTCCGCGACGTCCGTCGCCAATTCCTGTCTGATCGGTTTGTTGGTAAAATGTTACAGCTGTCATCCCACCCTCTATGGTCCAAGCTATCTGATTTAGCGGACCTCATTCCTCCGGGCAGGCCCCTACCCTACTTGCTCAATAGTTTCCTGAAATTTACCTCTCTTCCTCATCCCTTGTCCTCTTCTCCGTCTAATCCTTAATTCAAAAATTAAAAAAATAAAATTTATATTATAAGATAATAAAATTATTGGTGAAATTTTTTGTCATGTTATTAAAATAAATCTATTAAATCATGATAATCCTTCTATAATATTAGGAAATCAAAAATGAAAAGGAACAGAACCTATTTTTATTAATATTGCAGAATTTATAATAATTGATAATAAATCATTAATAAATATTTTTATAAGAAATAAATTCAATAGGATAGAAAATAAAAAATTAATTGATGCAATAGATTGAGTTAAAAAATATTTTAAGGAAGCTTCTGAATTTAATAGATTATTGGGGGAAGAGATTAAGGGGATAAATCTAAGTAAATTAATTTCTAAGCCAATTCAGCATCCTAATCATGAATTTGATGAAATAGAAATTATAGTTCTGAAAAATAAAATAAATAAGAAAAATATTTTATTGGAATTATTAATTAATAAAATAAAAAATAAGAATAAAATATTCTAAAGATGAATTTAAATTCATGATAAAAAAATTATATTTTAGTGTAAAATGCACAATAATTTTTGTCTCGTGTGTGTCTCACTGTCGTGTGTGTTCTCTGTCATGCAGAGGTCACAGTGTGAGGAACCGGAGGGCGTGGTGTGTACTCACCCTACCGCCACGCAGGTGCAGTGATGTGATAGAAGCTGTATTTGCTATTTTAGGGGGTTTTGTTCATTGATATTCTCTAGTTATCTTTCTAGTTCCGAACTATACACACGTTGCCCCTATTTGTGCGCTAACTACCCTCAAGATGCCAATATCAAAGTGTAATACGTGTAACAAAAATATTACGAAAAAAAGACTCGGTATAACATGTAGCCGTTGTGAGAAGTGTGTTCATGGTACTACTACTTGTGCTAAACTCTCTGCAAAGCAATTAGCAACTCTTCGTAACGCCCCCGGACTGGAATGGAGCTGTGAAGAATGCTTGTGTAATGCCTCGCATAGATCATCTATCTCAATACAAGGCGATGATTCCGATGATGAAGAAGAAGAGGAACTTGTGTCCAGTAACAAAGCTGGATCGAAATTGATTCGCGAAATTTCCGCAGAAATGAAAAGAATAATAAAAAATGAGTTTGAAACATTAAAAAAAGAATTTGAAGTTTCGCTTAATTTTCTAAGTGATCAAATTTCAAGTATCGAGGAGTCTTTTAAAAAACATGAAAACAAAATAAAAATGCTAGAGAATAAAAATATTGAACTTCAAAACAGTAACAAACATCTTGAACTCCGCGTTGCGTCCGCGGAATTCAAACTACATGAAATAGAACAAAAGTCCCTCGGGAGTTCCTTGGAAATATCGGGATTACCAGAATCTGCACTACAAAAATCCAAAGAAGTCATAAAATCCATTGCTGTAAATTTAAAAATGGACGACGGTGACGTTAAATGCACACGTGTCGTGCAACCGCATAAAGAACGACCCGGATCGCTTATGGTGGAAATGAAGAACCAGCACATCAGGGATCAATGGTTAGCGGCAAATAAGCAGACACGGTCTACACTCGGTGACATTGTGCAAAGTGCGCCGCGTGAACTTACAAACACTCCGATATTTATTCGTGAAGCACTAACGCCCTATAATAAAATGTTATTATATAACAGTAAAAAACAGCTGAGTAATAATTTTGAATTCGTATGGTGCAGGAATGGCAAAATTTATGCAAGGAAAACAAAAGTGAGTAAAGTCCATATTATAAGATGTTTACTAGATATTGAAGCAATTTCAAAAATTGAAAAATAATTTTTCCTTGTGTAAATTTTGCTTTTTCTCATAATAAATATTAATAAGATGGATAACACAAATAACTCATCAGGAATAATAAAACTAAATAATTGTATAAATTGCAATAGCTTTATTAAAAAAATACCTAGCAGTCATATAAATCTTTTATGTATACATATAAATATTCGATCAATAGTTAAAAATTATTCAAAATTATTACAAATTCTAGACGTAACATTATATCCTATTGATATTATAATTTTAACGGAGGTAGGAGTGTCAGATGAAACTAGTAATTTATTTAACATTCCGGGATATAAAATGTACACAAAATTACGCAAAAATAAAAAAGGTGGCGGTATAATTACTTATATAAAAGATTATTTAAAGTTCACAGTTTATAACTATAATACATATTTGTTCGAGTCACTAGTAGGCACGATTAAAACTCCTTGTAACCAAGCTGTCACAATATGTGCTATTTATAGACCTCCCTCATATAATAAGCAACTTTTTGTATCTGAACTTTCACTACTTTTAAAAAATGTACCTACGTCATTAAATATTGTAATAGCAGGGGATATGAACCTTGACTTAAAAATATCATCAAGTATAAGAGATAATTATCTTGATCTGATGGCGGAGAACGGACTGTTTTGTGGTATTACAGAATATACGCGTATTGAAAAGAGATTAGAAACAATTACGAAATCGTGTATAGATCACATATTTGTAAGGTCGCGCGGGATCAGTCCGTTCACCGCTGCAGTCGACACTGTACTAGCGGACCATAGGCTTACCGTCGTTGCACTTTGCAACGTCTATGAATCACCGGTTAATAATTGTCAATTTAACAAACAAATGAATGTTTACGACTCTGTAATATTAAGAAAGGAACTATGTAATGCAAACTGGGAGCGCGTTGATGATTTAGGCACACCACTGGAAATATATACATATATTAAAGATTTATTTCAATCCGCATACTCGAAAGCTAGAAAAACTATTTGTAAAACTAAAAATAACTTACGCGTTGCACCCTGGATTAATAAAAACATTATTAATCTGTCTAAAAAAAGAGATAAGTTATTTAACAGGTGGAGACGTAATCCGTATAATGCTTACCTAAGACTACAATATAATAAGACGAGGAATAAAGTTCATAAAGTTATTGAATACTATAGAAATTTATATTATAAAAACAAAATAAATATGAATTATGGGAATACTAAAAAACTGTGGAATATACTAAATAAAATCTCGGGCAGAATATGCAAGTCAATTGACGAAGTAGTGTTGTCGGCATTTAATTGTACTAATTTGTCACCGAAAAAGATTGCGCAAATCTTCGCAGTAGGTTTTTCAGATGCCGTTAAAAAAATTATCCCAAATTGTAAATTAAAATTACTAGATAGTACAATAGATAATAATTATTCATCCATTTGTAGCATAAAATTTAAAAAAGCATCTGAAAATGACGTGTTAAAATTAATTAAAAATTTAAATGCTAATAAAGCCCCAGGTATTGATAGTATAAGAGGGTTTGAAGTTAAAGCATTGATGAAAAAAATCTGTAAACCTTTGGCCAAACTTATTAATACTAGCGTTGAAATGGGCACCTACCCGGATGAATTAAAAGCTGGTTGTGTGAGACCTGTCTATAAAAAAGGAAAACAAGATGATGTCAGCAATTATAGACCGATCTCGGTAACTTCTGTGTTAAATAAAATTACTGAAAAATTTATAAGTAATCAAATTCATTCTTTTTACGGAAAAAATGATATACTGAACAATACACAGTATGGTTTTCGACCAGGTAAAAATACGACAATGTTATTGTCAACATTTACGGACCAAGTAAATACGTGGTTGGATCAGAAACTACATGTTTTGGCGCTGTTTATTGACTTTTCCCGTGCTTTTGACACATTAAATCACAAAATACTTGCACGAAGATTAGAAAACACCAGAATACGGAGTCCATTGTTTAAATGGTGTGAAAATTACCTTAGAGATAGGAATTATTGCGTAAAAATAGGCGACAGTTTTAGCACTAGCATAAAAGTCTCGGAGGGCACGGCTCAAGGCTCTGTATTGGGGCCTTTACACTTTATAGCTTATATAAATAATATGAGTAAATTTTTTAACAATTGTATAACTTATCAATATGCTGACGATACTTGTTTGCTTGTAGCTGCTAAAGACGTGAATGAAGGAATAACATTATTACAGGAAGATTTCGATATGTTAAACAAATGGTGTCATGATAGTCATTTAGTATTAAATCCGCAAAAAACTAAATTGATACATATTCATTCTCCAAACCTCAAAGCAGGTAGCGATATGAATTGTAGTCTTATAGCTCACACTCACTGCTGCTTGCACAACCCCAGTAGCCACTGTGGCTGTCCTTCAATTGAAGTAGCACTATCCCATAAATATTTAGGATTAACTATTGATCACAACTTCAACTGGCATAAGCATATTAATTATGTATGTGATAAGCTAAGATCATTTTTGGCAAATATTTTTATTGTCAAGAATAGATTAACGTATAAGACTAAGATGATGCTTTATAACGCATTAGCTGACTCAATTATGTCATATGGACTTAGTAGTTACGGCAGAACGGACAAAACATACTTGAGTTACATATACCGGCTGCAGGTTAGAATATTGAAGAACATCGTCCCTTTAAAAATTAAATTGCAAGCGGCAACTGATGAAAACCTTCTCTTTAAATACTGCCAAGTTATTCCCCTTTATGATAAAATTAATTTTACAATATTAAAAGAAAATTATTTCGACTTGCAGTTTCAAAATAAAATCTCTCATAAAATTGCAACACGTAATATCACACAAAACAGATTAGTTTCACTATCAGCTAGTAACAAATACGGACAGCGCACCCGGGCATACATGGTTCCTAACTTAATAAATAATTTAGACCCTAGAATAAGAAGTATAATTACTGAGAGGAGCTTAAATCAATTATTAAAAAAATATTATTTAAATCTATAATTTAGACGAGTTTTGGTACTCGAGACAAACCTTCGTGGTTTTTTGTAGTGCCTTCATCAATGTAAATATATAGTTGTATGGATATTTGATAGAAATAAATAAAAAAAAAAAAAAATTTACTGGATTATTATTAAATCCTTATTTATTAAAAATTCAATTTATTTCCATATTTATTGGTGTTAATTTAACATTTTTTCCTCAACATTTTTTAGGATTAGCTGGTATACCCCGTCGTTATTCTGATTACCCAGATAATTTTATATCATAAAACTATGAAAAAATGCTCAGAAAAAAGAAATGAAGAAAAAGATTTCAGAAATAATAAATAAAATGAATGAATGAAAAACTTAAGCCCACGTAAGTTGTGGAAATTTCTGGAATGGCTAGGCATTGGCCGGCAACGTAAGGATTTGAATTGCAATCTAGACGTTGATGCCTTGAATAAACACTTTGCCTCGATAACATCTATGGACAACACAATTAAAGCAAATACATTGAATTATATCAACTCCTTGCCGTCTCCCACAATCGTTCCTTTTAACTTTGCTTCTATAACCTCATCCCAGGTAAGAAACAGTATCCTAGCCATCAAATCTGATGCTTCTGGTTATGATGGCATCAACCGCAAAATGATTATTTTGCCCTTGGAAGTCTTAGTTCCAGTCATTACCCATATTTAAAATTTTTCTATTTCCCATAACACTTTTCCCAGTTTGTGGCGCATTGCCCGCGTTATATTTATTATCAATTATTATAAATTCTGCAATATTAATAAAAATAGGTTCTGTTCCTTTTCATTTTTGATTTCCTAATATTATAGAAGGATTATCATGATTTAATAGATTTATTTTAATAACATGACAAAAAATTTCTATTGAGCAAGTAGGGTAGGGGCCTGCCCGGAGGAATGAGGTCCGCTAAATCAGATAGCTTGGACCATAGGGGGTGGGATGACAGCTGTAACATTTTACCAACAAACCGATCAGACAGGAATTGGCGACGGATAGGATAAGGAGGATCAACACACTCAACTTGCAGTGCGTTGGTGGGAGAAGACTTCATTGCACCTATAATAATTCGTAGGCATTTGTATTGGATCCTATTGAGTTTTTCAGTAGCAACTTTGTTAAAGGGGTCTAAAACAAATAATCCGTAGTCAATGTGACTACGGATAATGGCATTGTACAGTAGTTTGAGAGTATAAGGGTGTGCACGCCACCACACACCAGACACAGCTCTTAAAGCGTTGATGCCGTTTTCACATTTTTTACTGACATGTTCAGCATGGGCAATTCCGTTCAGTCTTTTATCGAGAATCATGCCTCAGAATTTAACATTTTCTGCTAATTGGATAGTATTATCCCAATACCCACTAAAACCTCACGGTGCTCCTCCTCGACCGCCACTGGCCGCGAGACGCGGCGGCGGGAGCCTGCAAGGCACGTCGCGGAGTCAAGGGTGTGTGGGCACCCTCGACGGCCTGCTCGGAGTAGCGCGCGGGAGCAACCTGTGCGTGCCTACTCGGGCCAGGTTGGTAGGCGGTCAGCTTCCCCAAGCTGACCGCCCTCTAGCACATTAGGGCGGAAAGCGGCGATCGTGTGCCGCCCTCCGGCGACCCGGTCTCTTACGGCGGATGGCGACTTCGGCAAAAGCCTCCCTCGCCCGTTCCGCCGACTCCTTCTCGAGCACCACTGCCTCGCAGAAGGATGAGACCGCATCCCACGACGTCTCGCTGCCGGCCATAGCCTTGACCACGGCCGGCAGGGAAAGGTCGTCCCCTATGACGTCGCGCAAAGCGCGACGTTGAGACGCCCAGGCTGAGCACACCTCCAACGTGTGCTGGGCCGTCTCATCGAGGCAGTCGTCGCAGTGGTGGCAGCGAGCGTCGGGCTCCCTCCCGGCGATCCGACACAAGTAACCCCCGAAGCAGCCATGCCCCGAGAGCACCTGTGTCATGCGGAAGGTTAGGACGCCGTGACGCCGCGCTAACCACTGGCGGAACACTGGACGAACAGCCTCGATCGTCCTCAGGCCGGCAGTTGGTGTTGCCAGCCGAGTTTCCCACAACTCCATTGCGGCTACCCGCACCTCCTCAGTGCGTGCCTGGCTTGCCGGTTCCCCGGACACTAGGCCTATTATTTTTTCATTTGGTTCATATATTTCATTATTTTCCATAATTTTAATTATTATTATTATTTGAGAATCAATAATTAATCAACGAATAATCCTATTTTCATTAAATATACCATCCTCTATTGAATGATATCAAAATTTACCTCCTTCTGAACATTCTTATAATGAATAATAATCCTTTTTTAACCGACTTCTGTAAGAAAAGGAGGTTATCAATTCGACTGTATTTTTTTTTTTTTATGTTTGTTACCTCATAACTTTTAACTGGGTGGACCGATTTTAATATTTTTTTTTATTTAAAAGGTATAGCTTCCCGAATGGTCATATTTTTTTTTTGTCCATGTCTGACAATGGTATCCATGAGAAAATCACATAAGTCTTAAATTTGCATTATGCATGTGCGCGACTAATAGCCGAATAACTCAATGTCGCGCCAACCGATTTTGATGATTCTTTTTTTATTTGAAAGGATACACTTCAAGGATAATTTGGTGAAAGTTTGGTTAGGTTTCGATTATGGAATCCGGAGAAAATTGAGAAAGTTTGTTTTTGTTGGCCAAAAATTAATTATACTGTAATAGTTACAAGCAAAAACTTTTTAAATTGATGTCAGAAGTGAGATTCCTGATCGTTGCATTTCTTTTCAACCAATCTCAAAAAAGAGGATGTTCTCATTTTCAACCAACTTCAAAAAAGGGAGATTCCGAATTCACCCGAATACTTTTTATGTTTGTTCTTGTCAATATACCAAAATGTAACTTTGCACAAAAATAATAGCTAATTAAATGAAGTTTTACACAGAACAATCATAACCACTCGTTGACAACCACTACCACCACCATCACCACTCACACCACATTCCTCAAATAATACCTATCAATTGAATAATTTCATTATTATTTTTTATTTCTATTTTTATTAGTTTAATAATTATTTTATTTTTATTATAAAAATAATTTTAATTTTTAAAAAAATAAGAAAAATAATTTCAAAAAATTTTTTTGAAAATGATAAATAATCTTTTTTCAATTTTTGATCCTTCAACAAATTTATTTAATTTCCCATTTAATTGAATTAGAACATTTATTGGATTATTATTTATTCCTTTATCTTTCTGATTTTTTCCTAATCGTCATTATTTATTATGAAATTTTATTTCTAATAAACTTCATAATGAATTTAAAACTTTATTAGAACCAAATAGAATTAATGGATCAACTTTTATTTTTATTTCATTATTCTTTTTTATTTTATTTAATATTTTTTTAGATTTATTCCCATATATTTTTACTAGAACAAGTCATCTTAATATATCCCTTTCATTATCTTTAACATTATGATTAAGATTTATAATGATTAAATAATACACAACATATATTTATTCATATAATTCCTCAGGGAACACCAACTATTTTAATACCTTTTATAGTACTAATTGAAACTATTAGTAATATTATTCGACCTGGAACTTTAGCAGTTCGATTAACAGCTAATATAATTGCAGGTCATTTACTTTTAACTTTATTAAGTAATACAGGTATTAATATACTTAATTATTTATTAATTATTTTAATTATTGTTCAAATTTTATTATTAATTCTTGAATCTGCCATAGCAATTATTCAATCTTATGTAATTTCTATTTTAAGAACTCTTTATTCTAGAGAAGTAAATTAATGTCTAATCATAATCATCCCTATCACTTAGTTGACTATAGACCTTGACCCTTAACAGGAGCTATTGGAGTAATAACCTTAGTAACTGGTTTAGTAAAATGATTTCATAATTTTAATATAAACTTATTATTTATTGGATATATTATCGTATTATTAACTATATTTCAATGATGACGAGATATTTGTCGAGAAAGAACATTCCAAGGAAAACATACTATTATAGTATCAAAAGGTTTACGGTGAGGAATAATTTTATTTATTATTTCTGAAATCTTTTTTTTCAAATAATTTGTTCTATTAATGGAGAAGCTCTATTTTGGTAATTTAAATTAGATCAGGTTGCCATTTCTAAAAAAAAAAGGATATTCCTTTATAAATGGGGTTTAAATCCATTACATATAATCTGCCATATTAGAAATTTCTTAAAATAGGAAGTTCATTATAAGAATGTTCAGAAGGAGGTAAATTTTGATATCATTCAATAGAGGATGGTATATTTAATGAAAATAGGATTATTCGTTGATTAATTATTGATTCTCAAATAATAATAATAATTAAAATTATGGAAAATAATGAAATATATGAACCAAATGAAAAAATAATAGGCCTAGTGTCCGGGGAACCGGCAAGCCAGGCACGCACTGAGGAGGTGCGGGTAGCCGCAATGGAGTTGTGGGAAACTCGGCTGGCAACACCAACTGCCGGCCTGAGGACGATCGAGGCTGTTCGTCCAGTGTTCCGCCAGTGGTTAGCGCGGCGTCACGGCGTCCTAACCTTCCGCATGACACAGGTGCTCTCGGGGCATGGCTGCTTCGGGGGTTACTTGTGTCGGATCGCCGGGAGGGAGCCCGACGCTCGCTGCCACCACTGCGACGACTGCCTCGATGAGACGGCCCAGCACACGTTGGAGGTGTGCTCAGCCTGGGCGTCTCAACGTCGCGCTTTGCGCGACGTCATAGGGGACGACCTTTCCCTGCCGGCCGTGGTCAAGGCTATGGCCGGCAGCGAGACGTCGTGGGATGCGGTCTCATCCTTCTGCGAGGCAGTGGTGCTCGAGAAGGAGTCGGCGGAACGGGCGAGGGAGGCTTTTGCCGAAGTCGCCATCCGCCGTAAGAGACCGGGTCGCCGGAGGGCGGCACACGATCGCCGCTTTCCGCCCTAATGTGCTAGAGGGCGGTCAGCTTGGGGAAGCTGACCGCCTACCAACCTGGCCCGAGTAGGCACGCACAGGTTGCTCCCGCGCGCTACTCCGAGCAGGCCGTCGAGGGTGCCCACACACCCTTGACTCCGCGACGTGCCTTGCAGGCTCCCGCCGCCGCGTCTCGCGGCCAGTGGCGGTCGAGGAGGAGCACCGTGAGGTTTTAGTGGGTATTGGGATAATACTATCCAATTAGCAGAAAATGTTAAATTCTGAGGCATGATTCTCGATAAAAGACTGAACGGAATTGCCCATGCTGAACATGTCAGTAAAAAATGTGAAAACGGCATCAACGCTTTAAGAGCTGTGTCTGGTGTGTGGTGGCGTGCACACCCTTATACTCTCAAACTACTATACAATGCCATTATCCGTAGTCACATTGACTACGGATTATTTGTTTTAGACCCCTTTAACAAAGTTGCTACTGAAAAACTCAATAGGATCCAATACAAATGCCTACGAATTATTATAGGTGCAATGAAGTCTTCTCCCACCAACGCACTGCAGGTTGAGTGTGTTGATCCTCCTTATCCTATCCGTCGCCAATTCCTGTCTGATCGGTTTGTTGGTAAAATGTTACAGCTGTCATCCCACCCCCTATGGTCCAAGCTATCTGATTTAGCGGACCTCATTCCTCCGGGCAGGCCCCTACCCTACTTGCTCAATAGAAATTTTTTGTCATGTTATTAAAATAAATCTATTAAATCATGATAATCCTTCTATAATATTAGGAAATCAAAAATGAAAAGGAACAGAACCTATTTTTATTAATATTGCAGAATTTATAATAATTGATAATAAATATAACGCGGGCAATGCGCCACAAACTGGGAAAAGTGTTATGGGAAATAGAAAAGTTTTAAATATGGGTAATGACTGGAACTAAGACTTCCAAGGGCAAAATAATCATTTTGCGGTTGATGCCATCATAACCAGAAGCATCAGATTTGATGGCTAGGATACTGTTTCTTACCTGGGATGAGGTTATAGAAGCAAAGTTAAAAGGAACGATTGTGGGAGACGGCAAGGAGTTGATATAATTCAATGTATTTGCTTTAATTGTGTTGTCCATAGATGTTATCGAGGCAAAGTGTTTATTCAAGGCATCAACGTCTAGATTGCAATTCAAATCCTTACGTTGCCGGCCAATGCCTAGCCATTCCAAAAATTTCCACAACTTACGTGGGCTTAAGTTTTTCATTCATTCATTTTATTTATTATTTCTGAAATCTTTTTCTTCATTTCTTTTTTCTGAGCATTTTTTCATAGTTTCATGATATAAAATTATCTGGGTAATCAGAATAACGACGGGGTATACCAGCTAATCCTAAAAAATGTTGAGGAAAAAATGTTAAATTAACACCAATAAATATGGAAATATATTGAATTTTTAATAAATAAGGATTTAATAATAATCCAGTAAATTTTTTTTTTTTTTTTATTTATTTCTATCAAATATCCATACAACTATATATTTACATTGATGAAGGCACTACAAAAAACCACGAAGGTTTGTCTCGAGTACCAAAACTCGTCTAAATTATAGATTTAAATAATATTTTTTTAATAATTGATTTAAGCTCCTCTCAGTAATTATACTTCTTATTCTAGGGTCTAAATTATTTATTAAGTTAGGAACCATGTATGCCCGGGTGCGCTGTCCGTATTTGTTACTAGCTGATAGTGAAACTAATCTGTTTTGTGTGATATTACGTGTTGCAATTTTATGAGAGATTTTATTTTGAAACTGCAAGTCGAAATAATTTTCTTTTAATATTGTAAAATTAATTTTATCATAAAGGGGAATAACTTGGCAGTATTTAAAGAGAAGGTTTTCATCAGTTGCCGCTTGCAATTTAATTTTTAAAGGGACGATGTTCTTCAATATTCTAACCTGCAGCCGGTATATGTAACTCAAGTATGTTTTGTCCGTTCTGCCGTAACTACTAAGTCCATATGACATAATTGAGTCAGCTAATGCGTTATAAAGCATCATCTTAGTCTTATACGTTAATCTATTCTTGACAATAAAAATATTTGCCAAAAATGATCTTAGCTTATCACATACATAATTAATATGCTTATGCCAGTTGAAGTTGTGATCAATAGTTAATCCTAAATATTTATGGGATAGTGCTACTTCAATTGAAGGACAGCCACAGTGGCTACTGGGGTTGTGCAAGCAGCAGTGAGTGTGAGCTATAAGACTACAATTCATATCGCTACCTGCTTTGAGGTTTGGAGAATGAATATGTATCAATTTAGTTTTTTGCGGATTTAATACTAAATGACTATCATGACACCATTTGTTTAACATATCGAAATCTTCCTGTAATAATGTTATTCCTTCATTCACGTCTTTAGCAGCTACAAGCAAACAAGTATCGTCAGCATATTGATAAGTTATACAATTATTAAAAAATTTACTCATATTATTTATATAAGCTATAAAGTGTAAAGGCCCCAATACAGAGCCTTGAGCCGTGCCCTCCGAGACTTTTATGCTAGTGCTAAAACTGTCGCCTATTTTTACGCAATAATTCCTATCTCTAAGGTAATTTTCACACCATTTAAACAATGGACTCCGTATTCCGGTGTTTTCTAATCTTCGTGCAAGTATTTTGTGATTTAATGTGTCAAAAGCACGGGAAAAGTCAATAAACAGCGCCAAAACATGTAGTTTCTGATCCAACCACGTATTTACTTGGTCCGTAAATGTTGACAATAACATTGTCGTATTTTTACCTGGTCGAAAACCATACTGTGTATTGTTCAGTATATCATTTTTTCCGTAAAAAGAATGAATTTGATTACTTATAAATTTTTCAGTAATTTTATTTAACACAGAAGTTACCGAGATCGGTCTATAATTGCTGACATCATCTTGTTTTCCTTTTTTATAGACAGGTCTCACACAACCAGCTTTTAATTCATCCGGGTAGGTGCCCATTTCAACGCTAGTATTAATAAGTTTGGCCAAAGGTTTACAGATTTTTTTCATCAATGCTTTAACTTCAAACCCTCTTATACTATCAATACCTGGGGCTTTATTAGCATTTAAATTTTTAATTAATTTTAACACGTCATTTTCAGATGCTTTTTTAAATTTTATGCTACAAATGGATGAATAATTATTATCTATTGTACTATCTAGTAATTTTAATTTACAATTTGGGATAATTTTTTTAACGGCATCTGAAAAACCTACTGCGAAGATTTGCGCAATCTTTTTCGGTGACAAATTAGTACAATTAAATGCCGACAACACTACTTCGTCAATTGACTTGCATATTCTGCCCGAGATTTTATTTAGTATATTCCACAGTTTTTTAGTATTCCCATAATTCATATTTATTTTGTTTTTATAATATAAATTTCTATAGTATTCAATAACTTTATGAACTTTATTCCTCGTCTTATTATATTGTAGTCTTAGGTAAGCATTATACGGATTACGTCTCCACCTGTTAAATAACTTATCTCTTTTTTTAGACAGATTAATAATGTTTTTATTAATCCAGGGTGCAACGCGTAAGTTATTTTTAGTTTTACAAATAGTTTTTCTAGCTTTCGAGTATGCGGATTGAAATAAATCTTTAATATATGTATATATTTCCAGTGGTGTGCCTAAATCATCAACGCGCTCCTAGTTTGCATTACATAGTTCCTTTCTTAATATTACAGAGTCGTAAACATTCATTTGTTTGTTAAATTGACAATTATTAACCGGTGATTCATAGACGTTGCAAAGTGCAACGACGGTAAGCCTATGGTCCGCTAGTACAGTGTCGACTGCAGCGGTGAACGGACTGATCCCGCGCGACCTTACAAATATGTGATCTATACACGATTTCGTAATTGTTTCTAATCTCTTTTCAATACGCGTATATTCTGTAATACCACAAAACAGTCCGTTCTCCGCCATCAGATCAAGATAATTATCTCTTATACTTGATGATATTTTTAAGTCAAGGTTCATATCCCCTGCTATTACAATATTTAATGACGTAGGTACATTTTTTAAAAGTAGTGAAAGTTCAGATACAAAAAGTTGCTTATTATATGAGGGAGGTCTATAAATAGCACATATTGTGACAGCTTGGTTACAAGGAGTTTTAATCGTGCCTACTAGTGACTCGAACAAATATGTATTATAGTTATAAACTGTGAACTTTAAATAATCTTTTATATAAGTAATTATACCGCCACCTTTTTTATTTTTGCGTAATTTTGTGGACATTTTATATCCCGGAATGTTAAATAAATTACTAGTTTCATCTGACACTCCTACCTCCGTTAAAATTATAATATCAATAGGATATAATGTTACGTCTAGAATTTGTAATAATTTTGAATAATTTTTAACTATTGATCGAATATTTATATGTATACATAAAAGATTTATATGACTGCTAGGTATTTTTTTAATAAAGCTATTGCAATTTATACAATTATTTAGTTTTATTATTCCTGATGAGTTATTTGTGTTATCCATCTTATTAATATTTATTATGAGAAAAAGCAAAATTTACACAAGGAAAAATTATTTTTCAATTTTTGAAATTGCTTCAATATCTAGTAAACATCTTATAATATGGACTTTACTCACTTTTGTTTTCCTTGCATAAATTTTGCCATTCCTGCACCATACGAATTCAAAATTATTACTCAGCTGTTTTTTACTGTTATATAATAACATTTTATTATAGGGCGTTAGTGCTTCACGAATAAATATCGGAGTGTTTGTAAGTTCACGCGGCGCACTTTGCACAATGTCACCGAGTGTAGACCGTGTCTGCTTATTTGCCGCTAACCATTGATCCCTGATGTGCTGGTTCTTCATTTCCACCATAAGCGATCCGGGTCGTTCTTTATGCGGTTGCACGACACGTGTGCATTTAACGTCACCGTCGTCCATTTTTAAATTTACAGCAATGGATTTTATGACTTCTTTGGATTTTTGTAGTGCAGATTCTGGTAATCCCGATATTTCCAAGGAACTCCCGAGGGACTTTTGTTCTATTTCATGTAGTTTGAATTCCGCGGACGCAACGCGGAGTTCAAGATGTTTGTTACTGTTTTGAAGTTCAATATTTTTATTCTCTAGCATTTTTATTTTGTTTTCATGTTTTTTAAAAGACTCCTCGATACTTGAAATTTGATCACTTAGAAAATTAAGCGAAACTTCAAATTCTTTTTTTAATGTTTCAAACTCATTTTTTATTATTCTTTTCATTTCTGCGGAAATTTCGCGAATCAATTTCGATCCAGCTTTGTTACTGGACACAAGTTCCTCTTCTTCTTCATCATCGGAATCATCGCCTTGTATTGAGATAGATGATCTATGCGAGGCATTACACAAGCATTCTTCACAGCTCCATTCCAGTCCGGGGGCGTTACGAAGAGTTGCTAATTGCTTTGCAGAGAGTTTAGCACAAGTAGTAGTACCATGAACACACTTCTCACAACGGCTACATGTTATACCGAGTCTTTTTTTCGTAATATTTTTGTTACACGTATTACACTTTGATATTGGCATCTTGAGGGTAGTTAGCGCACAAATAGGGGCAACGTGTGTATAGTTCGGAACTAGAAAGATAACTAGAGAATATCAATGAACAAAACCCCCTAAAATAGCAAATACAGCTTCTATCACATCACTGCACCTGCGTGGCGGTAGGGTGAGTACACACCACGCCCTCCGGTTCCTCACACTGTGACCTCTGCATGACAGAGAACACACACGACAGTGAGACACACACGAGACAAAAATTATTGTGCATTTTACACTAAAATATAATTTTTTTATCATGAATTTAAATTCATCTTTAGAATATTTTATTCTTATTTTTTATTTTATTAATTAATAATTCCAATAAAATATTTTTCTTATTTATTTTATTTTTCAGAACTATAATTTCTATTTCATCAAATTCATGATTAGGATGCTGAATTGGCTTAGAAATTAATTTACTTAGATTTATCCCCTTAATCTCTTCCCCCAATAATCTATTAAATTCAGAAGCTTCCTTAAAATATTTTTTAACTCAATCTATTGCATCAATTAATTTTTTATTTTCTATCCTATTGAATTTATTTCTTATAAAAATATTTATTAATGATTTATTATCAATTATTATAAATTCTGCAATATTAATAAAAATAGGTTCTGTTCCTTTTCATTTTTGATTTCCTAATATTATAGAAGGATTATCATGATTTAATAGATTTATTTTAATAACATGACAAAAAATTTCACCAATAATATTTTATTATCTTATAATATAAATTTTATTTTTTTAATTTTTGAATTAAGGATTAGACGGAGAAGAGGACAAGGGATGAGGAAGAGAGGTAAATTTCAGGAAACTATTGAGCAAGTAGGGTAGGGGCCTGCCCGGAGGAATGAGGTCCGCTAAATCAGATAGCTTGGACCATAGAGGGTGGGATGACAGCTGTAACATTTTACCAACAAACCGATCAGACAGGAATTGGCGACGGACGTCGCGGAGTCAAGGGTGTGTGGGCATCCTCGACGGCCTGCTCGGAGTAGCGCGCGGGAGCAACCTGTGCGTGCCTACTCGGGCCAGGTTGGTAGGCGGTCAGCTTCCCCAAGCTGACCGCCCTCTAGCACATTAGGGCGGAAGGCGGCGATCGTGTGCCGCCCTCCGGCGACCCGGTCTCTTACGGCGGATGGCGACTTCGGCAAAAGCCTCCCTCGCCCGTTCCGCCGACTCCTTCTCGAGCACCACTGCCTCGCAGAAGGATGAGACCGCATCCCACGACGTCTCGCTGCCGGCCATAGCCTTGACCACGGCCGGCAGGGAAAGGTCGTCCCCTATGACGTCGCGCAAAGCGCGACGTTGAGACGCCCAGGCTGAGCACACCTCCAACGTGTGCTGGGCCGTCTCATCGAGGCAGTCGTCGCAGTGGTGGCAGCGAGCGTCGGGCTCCCTCCCGGCGATCCGACACAAGTAACCCCCGAAGCAGCCATGCCCCGTGAGCACCTGTGTCATGCGGAAGGTTAGGACGCCGTGACGCCGCGCTAACCACTGGCGGAACACTGGACGAACAGCCTCGATCTTCCTCAGGCCGGCAGATGGATTTGCCAGCCGAGTTTCCCACATTTCAACCGCGGCTACTCGCGCCTCCTCAGTGCGTGCTTGGCTTGCCGGTTCCCCGGACGCTAGGCCTCGACGCCGGCAATAGACCGACGCCAGAGAAAGAGCATCCAGGTCCCACGGCATGACTCCAGCCAGCACGCACGCCACTTCACCGGAGATGGTCCGGTACCCCCGTATCGCCCGGATGGCCATCACCCTCTGCGCACGTCGCAGCAGAGTGATGTTGTGCCGGTCGGATCGGACCACTACGGTGTACAGCCGACGGCTAGAGGCGCTCGGCCCATCCACATTGGGCAAAAGGCGCGCCAGTGCCGCCGCTGTCTTCAACAGTTTCGGGGCCAAAGATGTAAAGCGGCCCCGAAAACTCCACCGACCATCCAGAACAAGTCCGAGGTACTTCATGCTCCGGGCAACGTCAATTTTGACGCCACCGACGACGATGTGGGCATCTGCCGGTGGGCCCTTTCGAGGAGCATGGAAGTAGATTGCCTCGGACTTGTTGAGGGAGACTTCCAAGCCCAGCCGCTTTATGCGGCCGACTACCTCCGCAACTCCAGCAGTCGCGAGGACCGCCGCCTCTCGATAGGTCCACTGCTGCGCCAAGACCAGCGTGTCATCGGCGTAACAGAGGACCTTTATCCCCCTCAGGGTGCCGCCCCGCAGCACCCAGTCGTATCCGATGTTCCAGAGGATCGGACCTAGCACCGATCCTTGTGGAACACCGGCCGACACAACGAACTCCTTCCAACCTCCTCCAGGAGCTGGAAAGGTCACAGACCTACCGGACAGGTAAGCCCCGATGACGCGGCGCAGGTATGGAGGCACACGATAGTATAACAGTGCCTCCTTTATGCAGGGCCATGGCAGGGAGTTGAAGGCGTTGGCGATGTCTAAAGACACCGCCAAGACTCCATTGCCTCGGGCCACCGCATCCTGCGCATAGGACTTTACCTCCAGTATGGCATCCGCCGTCGATCGCCCCCTACGGAAGCCATACTGGTGGTCCGAGAGGTCCGGACCTGTCCCCTCCAAATGGTGTTGTAGCCTCCTGGCTACAACACGCTCAAGGAGCTTGGCGATCTCGCTCAAGAGCACGATGGGCCTGTAGGCGGAGGCTGAATCCGCCGGGCGACCCTCCTTCTTGATGAGGACTAACCTGCCTGTCTTCCACCGCTGTGGAATTATGGCTTGAGCCAGACAGGCAGTGAATAGTCCTCGCACTCTGGGCCCTAAGGTGTTGAGGGCCAGAGTTAGCGCCCGGCCGGGAATGCCATCCAAGCCCGCGGCGGTGCTCTTGAGCCGAGATCGGCGTACAGCTTCTTCGAGCTCCTCCCCCTCCACCGGTGGTGTGACGCTGTCCTCGTCGTCCTCCTCTTCCTCCTCACGCGCTGCAGGGCGGGCCATACTGGGTGGTGCAAAACTGGCCCGCTGCGGGAATAGCGACGACAGAACCCCTCGGAGTACGTCCGGTTGGAGTGTCTGCGTCAGTGGTGGTGCCCAAGCCCGTAACCTACCGAGCACCATTCGGTAAGGTGTGCCGTACGGGTCTAAGTCTATCCCCGCGATCAACCGGTCGTGCGACTCGCCTTTCACACGACCGATCTCCTCCTGCAGCTGCGTTCTCGCCTCGACATAGACGCGGTACAGTCGGTCTTCCTCCTCCTGCACCTTCTGTACCCGTCTGCGATAGTGGCTGTACTGGCGTCTCGCCGCAACGCAGGTGTTACGCAGTTGCGCGATCTCCCACGACCACCAGTACACTTGCCGCCGTTGAGGGCGGCGCCCGGAACGGGGCATTGACGCGTCACAGATACGCGTCAGCGCCCCCTGCGCCCAGGATGCGGCGTCTTCTGCAGACGCCAAGCTCTGGGGCCGCCAGGATTTCACTATCGCGGCCTCCTCCAACAACTCCCTGTCAAGACGACCCTGTTGCCACCGCGGTCCGTACTCTCGCGAGTTTGGACTGGGGGCTGGTGGCACCGCAGGATGTATGGAGATCTCGTACAAGATGTAGAGGTGATCCGAGAGAGTCTCCACATCATCCAGCACTCGCCAGCCCCGAACACGACATGCTAGGGCCGGGCTCGCGACCGAAACGTCCACGACGGATCCGCCCAGCCTTCGCACACACGTGTTCTTGGTCGCTCGGTTGAGCACAGACAAACCGGTGGCAACAACCCACTCCGACAGCGTCACACCACGCACATCCGTCGTTGCGAAGCCCCACACGCTGGACTTCGCGTTGAGATCGCCGGCCACCAACATCTCCGCCGGACGAAATCGCTCTACCATTTCCCCCAATCGTATAAGGAACTCTTCAAACTCCGCGAGAGTTCGATTGGGGGAAAAGTAGACCCCTACGACAACTAGGTTGCCGACAAGTGCGGCGACGCATCCCACACCTCTCTCTACACGTGAGAAAGGCGGGGAGCCCGCGGCGACCTGGGTGATAATAGTCACCACCCCGGTGTTGTCGGCTACCCAGTTGTCTCTGTCGGGAACGCTGTAGGGCTCCGAAACAACCGCCACCTGGATAGACCACTGCGCCAGGCTTTGGACCAATAAGTCCTGGGCCCTAGCACAGTGGTTAATGTTCGCATGCAACACGTGGAGAGCCATTATTGGTCTTCCATGTGTTGCACCTCCTCAGGCCCAGCTGGGATATTAGACCTGGCCGATGTTGCCGGCACTCGTCTGCGCTTTCCACCGTTATTGGTGCTAGCCTTTCCACAGGCAGCATTCCCCAACATGTGATTAGCGGGCCTTTGCGCCGCCTCACACACCGGACAATGAGGCTCTGCCGAACACGATCTCTGCTGATGCCCGGTCTGGCCACACTGGAAACACTGTTTGCTGCGGTCCACCTGGCTACTGCACTTCGCAGCCATGTGGCCCACTTCGTGGCAACGGAAACAACGTTGCGCACGGGGCATCAACAGCCTCACTCCAGCAGAGACGAAGCCAACAAGTAGTCTCGCCCCGCTAATCTTCTGCGCTGCGCCGACAGGACATCGGACCCATACTGTTCCTAGACCGGCCCGGTCCTGTCGGATCTCTCCGACTTTTATATTACCCGCAGCACAGCCGGAAACTCGGCTTATTGCCGCCGTCATGTCCTCAGCAGTGGCGGAGTCATCGAGGCCAAACACCCTCAATTCCGCACATTTCACTGGCCTCGACACCTGGACCTCTTCGGGGCTGAGAACCCCACGCAACTTCTCAGCTAGCGCATCCGCCTTCTCAGCAGTGTTGGCGCCAGGCAACTCTAGCATTCTAGCGCCAGTAGACGCAACACGGAATCTCAGGTCCTCTATACCCAGGTCTTCCAACTTTATACTTTCCTTGACCCGGGTAAGGACATCGCTATACGACATCTTGTCGGCGACGGCTGGCTGCAACTTAATCGTTACAACTTGCGATCTAGGACGACGCAACTTTGGCTCCTTTTGCGCTTTAGCCTTTTGCGCTTTCGGCTTAGGAGCTGGCTTTCTCTTCTTGGCCCCCTTCCGGGCTACTACAGTCCAGCCCTCAGACATATCAGCCGGAGCGGGTAGCAGAGGTCGAGGCTCAGTAGATACGGTCTTCACCGGGCCTTTCTTCTTCTTGGCCTTTTTAGACCTTTGCTCCTTTGGTGCCGGATTAGTCGGCGCCATCAAAGTGGATGCGACAGGGTCCACTTGCGCCTGCTTTGGGCTATCCACCTTGCGCTTGTCCGCCGCTAGCGGAGGTCGCAGATTTCTCTCCGGTGGTAGCCGATCTTTAAAGGCTTCCAGCCTGGTGGAGACCATAGTGCCCACTATGTCCTCCACAGCAATAGACTCCGTGGGAGTGGGTCGTAAGTCCGATGCTCTAGACCGCTCCAACTCCGCTCTCAAAAGGGCAAACTCCTTCCGCAACTCCACCAACTCCGACTGCAGTCGCGAGTTTGTTGCCTTGAGGATATCCACTTCCTCTGATGCCGTCCTCTTTGCCAGAGTATTAACGGCAGAAGAGATAACTCCGGCAGCGTCTTTAAGGGCCCTAGTAAATGTGCCCTTCAGATTCCCCGACTTGCAGGCGACTCTATTGATTATAGCCAAGCTATCAGATACTTGGCTACGCAAGTCGGAGACCATGTGCTCCTCACCGCAAAGTTCCAGGGGCACATCCGAGAGCCTAGAACTTGCTCTAGTTTGTATCGCCGCGGAGATTTCAGCAACTTCCTCCTCCGCCCTCAGCCGGCGCTCCTCGCGCTTGGCATCGTTTAGCGCCTTCTTTCGAGCAGCTAGCCCTATATTCTCATCAGGAATATTTGGTACGACCACGACTCCCTCTGGCCGAAGCAACCTTCGCTTTCGGCTTGTCTCTGTCTCCCCATCCGCATCCGAGGATTCAGAGTTACTCTTCCTGTGATGGCGCCTCTTTCTGTCCTTTCGGAACTGCGCTTTAGCCCCCTCGATAGCATTGGAGCCGTTCGACCCAACAGACATCACGCCATCGGCGTCTGACTCGGAAGCCGCACAGAAACGGCCTCGCGACGAAAGTGACGACCTGGACCTATCTCTTATAATAGAGGCAACCTCCTCATGGTCCAGACGCTCTAACACGACTCGCGCATCCTTCAACCCCCCTCATATTGGCACAAGTGCCGGACTTTTGCCCCTTTCGAGCAAAGTACTCCCTACGCCTTTCTCGGGCACAACTACTACTCCGCCCATCTCGGGCAACAACAGATCACCGCCCTCCTCGGGCCTCCCTACGTCATCATTTCGGGTTTTTAAGTTAACATTTTCCATTTTGTTCCCACGAGTGTGGGGGAAAAACGGTCCATCCGAGCAGTGCCCCCTGTACTCGGATAAGCCTATTACGCCAGGGTGTCGGCCGGTACCCTGGCGGGACCAGCAGTAGCGACTGATCTCCCCATCAGCCATGAACCCCTCGCGCTGCTTCGCCGCTTGGGTTGGGGTAATTTTTTATAGAGGTTTTCTTCCTCGCAGCCCGGCCGGTAAAGGCAAGGCCCTCAGTTCCATTCCTGATTACGAGACATGACCGCAACCAAGAGTGGAGTTCCGATATTTTCGGCGCTGGCACATCACTGCACCTGCGTGGCGGTAGGGTGAGTACACACCACGCACGCCCTCCGGTTCCTCACACTGTGACCTCTGCATGACAGAGGACACGCGAAGAACCACGCCGGATTATTAGCCAGCGAGCAATCATTACCCAAGGACGAATCCTGTAGGCACCAATTACTCGCCGCCCAGGGTGCACCGGTCCGCAACACTGTTCGTCCCCCCCCGAACGACAAGCATTCGAGAAAGGGCCAACAGCGGGTGAACACACGAGGAGGTCATCCGACCAAGCACCCCAACCTAACCTGACATTTTTTTTTTTTTTTTTTTAACGTGAGGAAATCCTTTTACGGATACCGGCCCGAGTGGGGACTCGAGCGGGTTATGTGGGACTCATGGACCGGCTGAAGGCCAATCCCAATACCCACTAAAACCTCACGGTGCTCCTCCTCGACCGCCACTGACCGCGAGACGCGGGGACTAGAATCGTCCACGAAACGCGGCGGCGGGAGCCTGCTAGGCACGTCGCGGAGTCAAGGGTGTGTGGGCACCCTCGACGGCCTGCTCGGAGTAGCGCGCGGGAGCAACCTCTTTCCCCTCCCTCTTTCAGTTTTTCCCGCTCGGATTCAGTTGAAACTGGTGTCGATCGTTCGGGCTCCGAGGGGCCTTCAAGGTGGTATACAACCCGCGGGAATGCGCGGGAAGGTGCCGGCGGTAAGTGACGACAGAGTTAGTGTTATGCATTGGAAGCGTGGCCGACGGACATCGACTCACTTTGTGTTTGGCAGTCGGCCGGTGCAGACGACACTGAAACTGTCCCGCGTTCCGTGTTGTGTATCTACCTACTGGGATAGCGGTAGCTGCTTTCTTGTGTATTGATTACGGTGTTGTAATTAATTCGTAATATCACAAATTGTGTTTACTCATGCCAACATTATCTACTAAAGCACACAGTAGACCGGGCACTCAAAACTATGTGCGAGGGAAATCCACCCAACTCCGACATCAGAAGTGCGATCGGTGTTGGCACAGAGAACAATGGAGATAACCACTGGCGTGCTATGTTCGAAGCCCTGTATACACCGAGGCTAATTCAGGGAGGTATATGTGGTTACCCACTTATGATCCTGACAAAGAAGACACGGACGCGAGATCGTGGTGCGCAACGGCTGACTTGCGCTTTTGACAAACTCCCCGAGAGGCAGTCAACTCGAGCTTGCTGTAAGTAAGGCACTGGAAGGTGAAGCATCTTTGTGGCTGTCTCAAACAGCGTACGAGAGTATGACATGCTACCCTCACAAATCACTGGACATTGTGATGTGGGCAAAGAAGAGGTTGCTGTGGCTACTGTACTCTCTCACATCACATCAGTCTGACCCGCGGCTTTAACGTATAGCGTTTACAACACTGAAGTGTTTGAGCGGTGGAAAAATGGCTGGCCATAAGTGAGCGGAATGCAGAAGCAAGCCTATCGATGCGACGGTACGAACACCTGTATCTTCAACGTTGAGTCAAGCGGTGCAGCAGCCGGCAGCGAGGCCTTTAGTGTGCTTCAAGTGTGGCAAACCGGGTCATATCGCCATCTGGTGTACGAGCGAAGGCGGCGGGCCAAGCGATGGCAGCAGGGACGGCGCAGCGCGTGATGAACGGTGAGTGGATGGAGCGGCGTGTGGACGTATGCAGTGTCCAATTTCCAAAGGGTAGGGTACAAGACAAAAGGTGAACTGTTTTGTTTTGTTTACGATTCTGGTGCTAAATTCTCGTTAGTTGAAAGTTTTTCTGTTACATTTAGTGGTCGACGGTTTAGTAATGTTGTTACTATGACCGGTATTAGTCAAACACGAGTATACAGTACCGAACAAATTCTGTGTTTTGTAGTATTAACGATTGCCCTCTTAGGATATTATTGTCGCGAGATTTTAAATCAGGGTTGTACAGTAAACATAACTGACTGACATTTTGTTTGACGGGAATCTTTATGTAAATTCAGTGAATAACGATAGTGTGAGTGAGTTGACTTTGACTGATATCTCAGCTGATATTACTGGTAGTGACCGGTGGTAGTGACCGGGTTGGTTCGAATCGCACAGTACAGCGGCGTCCATATAGGATGTCGCCGGACGAACGTAGCGTTATACGCAACAGAGTAAAGGAAGGTTTACACGTGAATATCATTAGGTCGAGCTGTCCTCCTTTTGAAAGTCCGGCTTTATTAGTAAAGAAGTATGACGGTTCAGACCGTATCTGTATTGACTATAGTGAGCTTAACAATAATACCAACCCTGACAGTTATCCGCTTCCATTAATTACTGATCAAACTTCACGTTTTCAGGGTGCTAATTATTTTTTGAAACTCTATAGCGCAAGCGGTTTTCATTTGATCACAGTAAACGAAAATTCTGTAGACAGTACTGCTTTCATAACAGCTGAAGGGCAGTTTGAATTCTTGACTGTGCCTTTTGGTCTGAAGAATTCAATTTCGATTTTTCAGAAGACAATTGTGATCGTGTTGGGTGATTTGGTTCGTGATTGCGTGGTGGTGTATTTTGAGGACATTTTGACATTGACATTGTCTCAACCGATTTAGCGGTCCAGTATGGGAGGACTTAATGCAGTGTTGGAAGCTGTGACAAGGGCTGGTTTCTCTTTGAACCTAGTGAAGTGTTCCTTTTGAAGTGGAGGCTAGTCAGGTCTCTATCGCCTCCAGAGACTGTGATTAAGTAGTAGCAGTTCGTCGGATTAGCTTCCTATTTCCGTCAGTTTTGAATCTGTTGTTCGTCTCGAGGCTGAGGGGACTATTGAACAGCATTTTGACTTTTGCTGGTTTCCGGTCATGGTGTGCTGGAGGATTTGTGGATGTCTGCGTTACTTGTAGGGTCGCGAAATCTCACTCAGGAAGAGTTCAAACTGGCCTGCATCAAATCCCTAAGGTAATGATGCCGTGAAATACGGTTCGTGTAGACGTGGCGAATAGGCTCAGCGGTGAAACGATAAGGAGTACATTTTCATTCTGACAGACGCGTTCGCGAAGTGTGTTCTTTTGTTTCGTGCGGCAGGCATTGACTCTTGGAGTGTTCACGAGGTGACTTGTGGCTTTGTTTGGGGCTCCAACTCGCATCATAGCTGACCAGGGAAGATTGTTTTACTGGTGGTAGTTTTCACTAGTAGACTTAGGTTGGCATCTTACGGCGGCGGGCTTACCCAGTGCTAACAGGCAGGTAAAGCGCGTCAGAAGTGTGTTAAAGTCCATGTCGACAACGTTTGAGACTAGCGGTGGTAATAAGTTGTGGCAAGAATCTGTAGGAGGGTACAACTCGAGATAAATTGTACGATGAACCGGTAGATTTTAATTCATAAAATAACGATACCGTTATCATTGATGTGTATCGGTGGTGTGTATCATTGATGTGTCATTGATGTGTATCATTGGTGTGTGTCATTGATTTGTCGTTAATGTGTGTCAATGGTGTGTATCTGTGGTGTGTATCTTTGATGTGTATCATTGGTATGTATCATTGATTTATATCATTTATGTGTAGTAGTGAGGTATAGACTGTCGTTGACATTGACGAAATTCGTTAAGTAGCATCAGACATTATTACGAAGTGTGCGGAATATAGTAGGTCCCGTTTTGATATGACAAAAACGAAAGTAAGTAAGTTTTCTGTTGGCGTATTGTTAATATTGTAAAGTTAATAAGTGTAAAAATTCGATTCAAAATTTAAAGGTTCATTTAAGGTTGTCAGTTTTGGTTCTGTAAATTGTAAACGTCTTGTAACGTACAAATTTGCTCACGATAGGTTGAGGAAAATGCCAGCAAGTCATGTACCCGACGAAATCAATGTGTAATTTATGATGTTGTTGATGATATGATGGTGTTCAAGCTTAAGTAGTTGAAGAGACTCGAGTAAATGGTTCTATCGGCCGTAATGTGTTCGACCGTACCAGTAGTTATTTCGTAGTCGTAGCCCGGTAGAAATCGGTATCTCTTGGGGCAACTCAAGTAGTCCGTGGGTGCGCGGTGTGCGTTTAACTCTGGCGGAGGTCGTGGTCTGTAGAGACCGTAGCGTGTTGTCGCAGGTGTGACATACACGGGCTATCCACGCGGTGGATATGCGTATTGAGAGGTTTTCGACCGTACTGAGGTCGTGGTCTGCAGAGACCGTAGCGTGTTGTCGCAGAGGTGACGTACACGGGCGATCCACTCGATTGATATGCGTATTGAGATGTGAGAGAGCAATTTGATTGCTGTTCGGCTGGAGAGCTGTGGCGTTAGAGGTCTTTACTCGGAGGTTTCTGTTAATTTGGTTGTAACTTGTTGCTGAAGTAAAGTGAAGTAAAGTAAAGTAAAGTGAAGTTTTGGTTATGATGTCGATGGTACATGGCTGTGGTATTTGTGTGTAGTGGTTAGTTACAATTATGATCCAGATTGGTGTCAAATTGTAGTGTCCAGTTGATCTGGTGTCGAGTTGATCTGGTGTCGAGTTGATCTGGTGTCGAGTTGATCTGGTGTCGAGTTGATCTAGTGTCGAGGGTCAAGTTGTTCAGGTATAAGGTTCAGGTATAAGGTTCAGGTATACAGTTCAGGTACACAGTTCAGGTATACAGTTCAGGTATAAGGTTCTGGTATACAATTACTAGTGTAATTACTAGTGTACGTCTATTACAATTCTAGTGTACGGTTCTGGAAGTTGGTTGGTAAGGTTCTGATGTAGGTTGGCCGAGCGGTACGAGGTACTGTTGTAGCTTTTTCTTCTAGGCTAACCAACACACGAGGACGTGTGCTAGCAGGATGGCCGTGTCGGAATTTGTAGTATTGATGTGGTTCCGGAACGCCAGCGCCATCTATTGGCGCTCGACAGAGTTAGTGTTATGCATTGGTATGGAAGGGGCGAGTCGAAGCGTGGCCGACGGACATCGACTCACTTTGTGTTTGGCAGTCGGCCGGTGCAGACGACACTGAAACTGTCCCGCGTTCCGTGTTGTGTATCTACCTACTGGGATAGCGGTAGCTGCTTTCTTGTGTATTGATTACGGTGTTGTAATTAATTCGTAATATCACAAATTGTGTTTACTCATGCCAACATTATCTACTAAAGCACACAGTAGACCGGGCACTCAAAACTATGTGCGAGGGAAATCCACCCAACTCCGACGTATATATATATATATAATAATAAATTTAATTAATGTATATATATATTAATATTAATTATTAAATTTTTAATATTTTTCTTTCTCCTATTTTTATAATATTCATATTAAAAATTAAAATATATAATAAACGATTAATAATTATTTAAAAAATTATATTATAAATATAATATTAATTAAATAATAATTAATTAATTTAAAAAAAAAAATAATAATAATACTTTATTGCATTGAAAAAATATATATATATATAAAATTTACACAGAAAAAAAAAATAGAAAAGAAAAGAAAACGAAGGATACATAGGTACTTAAATTAACATGTGCAATGGCGGCCTTATCACTGCAAGTGATCTCTTACAGGCAACCATTAAAAGTGCAGGACTTATGCAAGAAATTATCGTAAGGCGCAAAAAGTATTACTTAACAAATAAAAAAAAGCTAAAATAAGCTTTTGGGCTCATACCCCAAATATAAAGGAAATCCCTTTTTTTTAAAAATAAAGTGCCTGATAAAAGGATTATTCTGATAGGATAAATAATGTAATTTTTTAATAATTTCAAAAATTATTGTGCATTTTACACTAAAATATATTTTTTTTATAATGAATTTAAATTCATCTTTAGAATATTTTATTCTTATTTTTTATTTTATTAATTAATAATTCCAATAAAATATTTTTCTTATTTATTTTATTCTTCAGAACTATAATTTCTATTTCATCAAATTCATGATTAGGATGCTGAATTGGCTTAGAAATTAATTTACTTAGATTTATCCCCTTAATCTCTTCCCCCAATAATCTATTAAATTCAGAAGCTTCCTTAAAATATTTTTTAACTCAATCTATTGCATAAATTAATTTTTTATTTTCTATCCTATTGAATTTATTTCTTATAAAAATATTTATTAATGATTTATTATCAATTATTATAAATTCTGCAATATTAATAAAAATAGGTTCTGTTCCTTTTCATTTTTGATTTCCTAATATTATAGAAGGATTATCATGATTTAATAGATTTATTTTAATAACATGACAAAAAATTTCACCAATAATTTTATTATCTTATAATATAAATTTTATTTTTTTAATTTTTGAATTAAGGATTAGACGGAGAAGAGGACAAGGGATGAGGAAGAGAGGTAAATTTCAGGAAACTATTGAGCAAGTAGGGTAGGGGCCTGCCCGGAGGAATGAGGTCCGCTAAATCAGATAGCTTGGACCATAGAGGGTGGGATGACAGCTGTAACATTTTACCAACAAACCGATCAGACAGGAATTGGCGACGGATAGGATAAGGAGGATCAACACACTCAACCTGCAGTGCGTTGGTGGGAGAAGACTTCATTGCACCTATAATAATTCGTAGGCATTTGTATTGGATCCTATTGAGTTTTTCAGTAGCAACTTTGTTAAAGGGGTCTAAAACAAATAATCCGTAGTCAATGTGACTACGGATAATGGCATTGTACAGTAGTTTGAGAGTATAAGGGTGTGCACGCCACCACACACCAGACACAGCTCTTAAAGCGTTGATGCCGTTTTCACATTTTTTACTGACATGTTCAGCATGGGCAATTCCGTTCAGTCTTTTATCGAGAATCATGCCTAAGAATTTAACATTTTCTGCTAATTGGATAGTATTATCCCAATACCCACTAAAACCTCACGGTGCTCCTCCTCGACCGCCACTGGCCGCGAGACACGGGGACGTGAGTCTTCCGCGAAACGCGGCGGCGGGAGCCTGCAAGGCACGTCGCGGAGTCAAGGGTGTGTGGGCACCCTCGACGGCCTGCTCGGAGTAGCGCGCGGGAGCAACCTGTGCGTGCCTACTCGGGCCAGGTCCCTCTCCCTCTGGCACATTAGGGCGGAAGGCGGCGATCGTGTGCCGCCCTCCGGCGACCCGGTCTCTTACGGCGGATGGCGACTTCGGCAAAAGCCTCCCTCGCCCGTTCCGCCGACTCCTTCTCGAGCACCACTGCCTCGCAGAAGGATGAGACCGCATCCCACGACGTCTCGCTGCCGGCCATAGCCTTGATCACGGCCGGCAGGGAAAGGTCGTCCCCTATGACGTCGCGCAAAGCGCGACGTTGAGACGCCCAGGCTGAGCACACCTCCAACGTGTGCTGGGCCGTCTCATCGAGGCAGTCGTCGCAGTGGTGGCAGCGAGCGTCGGGCTCCCTCCCGGCGATCCGACACAAGTAACCCCCGAAGCAGCCATGCCCCGTGAGCACCTGTGTCATGCGGAAGGTTAGGACGCCGTGACGCCGCGCTAACCACTGGCGGAACACTGGACGAACAGCCTCGATCGTCCTCAGGCCGGCAGTTGGTGTTGCCAGCCGAGTTTCCCACAACTCCATTGCGGCTACCCGCACCTCCTCAGTGCGTGCCTGGCTTGCCGGTTCCCCGGACACTAGGCCTATTATTTCTTCATTTGGTTCATATATTTCATTATTTTCCATAATTTTCATTATTATTATTATTTGAGAATCAATAATTAATCAACGAATAATCCTATTTTCATTAAATATACCATCCTCTATTGAATGATATCAAAATTTACCTCCTTCTGAACATTCTTATAATGAACTTCCTATTTTAAGAAATTTCTAATATGGCAGATTATATGTAATGGATTTAAACCCCATTTATAAAGGAATATCCTTTTTTTAGAAATGGCAACCTGATCTAATTTAAATTACCAAAATATAGCTTCTCCATTAATAGAACAAATTATTTTTTTTCATGACCATACATTAATTATTTTAATTATAATTACAATTTTAGTAGCATATTTAATAATAAATTTATTTTTCAATAATTATATTAATCGATTTTTATTAGAGGGTCAAATAATTGAATTAATTTGAACTATTTTACCAGCTATTACTTTAATTTTTATTGCACTTCCATCATTACGATTGTTATATATTTTTAACCGACTTCTGTAAGAAAAGGAGGTTATCAATTCGACTGTATTTTTTTTTTTTTTTATTTTTTTTTTTATTATTTTTTTTTTATGTTTGTTACCTCATAACTTTTGACTGGGTGAACCGATTTTGATATTTTTTTTTTATTTGAAAGGTGAAGCTTCCCGAATGGTCCCATTTTTTTTTGGTCCATGTCTGACAATGGTATCCATGAGAAAATCACATAAGTCTTATATTTGCATTAGGTATGTGCGCGACAAATAGACGCATAACTTAATGTCGCGTTAATAACTTATTAACTTAATAAACTGATTTTGATGATTCTTATTTTATTTGAAAGGATACACTTCAAGGATAATTTGGTGAAAGTTTGGCTAGATTCCGATTATGGAATCCGGTGAAATTTGAGAAAGTTTGTTTTTTTTGGTAAAAAATTGATTATACTGTAATAGTTACAAGCAAAAACTTTTTAACTCGATGTCAGAAGTGAGATTCCTGATCGTTACATTTCTTTTCAATCAACCTCAAAAAAGAGAATGTTCTCATTTTCAACCAACTTCAAAAAAGGGAGATTCCCAATTCGCCCGAATACTTTTTATGTATGTTCTTGTCAATATACCAAAATGTTACTTTGCGCAAAAATAAACCCTAATTAAATGAAGTTTTACATGGGACATTCACAACCACTCGTTGACAACCACTACCACCACCATCACCACTCGTTCAAGAAGCATCATTTTAAGATCTACCCATCACTTAAAATCGTAAAATAAATTATTTTTTAACAAAAACAAAAACCGACTTCTAACAACGAACTAAAAAGTGAAAAATAATTTTACAAAGATTTTATAATTTTGAAGTCGGTGCTCAGTAGAACAAACAGGCTTAGTAATTAGATATTGTAGTAAAGGTGTTGTATTAGCATTAGCTTGACACCGACTTCAAAATTATAAAATCTTTGTAAAATTATTTTTCACTTTTTAGCTTTTTCTCTATCTTTAGTAAGATCATATTCTGTCTTTTTTAGTTTAAGTTCATTTGGCAAAATAGTGACATCTGTGCCATTTAACAAATATTTTGGAGGAAATCCTGTGACAGAGTGTATAGTTTCATTATAGTTTCTAACACAATGATGTGCTATAGTTGTCCATGCTATTTTTGTATTATTTTCGTTAATCTTGCATCTGATTCTATTAACTAACGTTTGATTCAGTCTTTCATTTAAGCCATTTGAGAAGGGCGAGTTCACAGCTGTAAAAATTATGGGAATATTTTTGTCATCTAAAAATTTTTTTAATTCTTTTGAATTGATTCCGGGGTATTGATCTGAAAGAATTACGCCAATGTGGTCAGGTTCTGCACAGCTTTTTACTAGTCTAATGAAATCATTTGCATTTTGAGTACTTGATGTTAAAATATATGCATATCTTGTAAAATGATCTGATAGTAGATGTAAGTATTTCTTTGTGGACCTAGAACCCCCAAAGCCACCAATAGTATCAATAGAACATATCTCAAAGGGTTTTGTGGCAGGACCTAAGTGAGACATCAAACCATATTTATTTAGTCCTCTTGATTTGTTCTTTATACACATTATACAAGTTTCACATATCCTTTTTATGTTTTTGGTCATGTTTTTTGATGTATATAGTGAACTGATCATTTTGTGCATTTGATTGATTCCTATATGACCTAGGTTTGTATGTACATTTTTCATCAATTCTATACTAAATTTCTCTGATATAATAATTTTTTCCTTTTTTTTTACTTTTTTATAATAAACATTGTTTTTAGTAATTAACTTATTTTTCCTACACTGTATTTCTTTATTATTTACCTGATCATTTAAGATATCTTCTATTTTTATTATGTTGACTATTTTTAATTGTTCATCCTTATTTTCATTTGGTTCCAGGACTGGGTTCCTGCTTAAGCGATCAGCTTCGAGGTTGTATTTTCCTGGAGCATATTTAACCTGAAAATCATATTGGGATAGATAAAATGTCAGATCCCCTAATTCTTCGTCCGTTCTCGACTTAATATTCATATTTTCTAATGGTTTATGGTCTGAGAATACAATAAATTTCCTACCTATCAAAAGATGCTGCCAATATTTTACGCATTCTTTAATTGCTAGACATTCCAGATATATAGCTTTCTTTCTTTTTTGAACATCACTCAATTTTTTCGAGAAATATGCCACTGGTTTCACAAGATTGTCTTCTTGAGGCTGCTTTAGAACTGCACCCACTCCTAGTATACTGGCATCAGTGTATATGTAAATAGGTAAATTTGGATTAAAAATAGTTAATATAGGTTGAGAGCACAATATTTGTTTCATTTCATTAAATGCTTCTTCACAGTTTTTTGTCCAATTAAAGGATTGCCCTTTTCTTAACAAGTTATGTAATGGTTCCAGTTTAACCGCTATATTAGGGACATACTTATGATAAAAGTTTATTTTCCCCAAAAACTGTCTAACGTTTTTTGGGGTTTTTGGAGTAGGGAAGTTTTTTATTGATATTAAGTTGTCTTTCAAAGGCCTTACTGAATTGTTCTGTATAATGTGGCCCAGATATTTAACTGAATCAGCTGCAAATGTACACTTGGAAAATTTTAATCTTAACCCTTCAATTTTTATTGCTTCAAATAACTGTTTTAAGTGTCTAATATGATCTGAAAAGGATTTTGAAAACAGTAAAATATCATCAATATAGCATACTGTGAACTCACCAAGCTTATGTTTCCGGATTATGTTACACATTATTCTCTGGAATATTGCCGGAGATGTTTTTAGACCAAATGGCAAACAAGTCCATTGGTAATGACCTTCTTGTGTGACGAATGCTGTTTTATGCCTATCTGAAACACGAAGAGGAATTGACCAAAATGCAGAGTTTAGATCCAGTGTAGAAAAAAAAATACAATCTCTTGTTTTAACTAATAGGTCCTCAATAAGTGGGAATGGCTGTGATTGTGGAACTACAATTTTATTTAAATCTCGAAAATCTATGCATAACCTTGATTTTTTATTTTCCTCTTTCTTATAAGCCAGTGTAACTGGGGCAGCAAACGGACTATATGATTCTTCTATCATATTTTTTTCCAATAACTTTGTAATCTGATTTTCTATCTCTTTCTTATCTTCAATTGTACAACGATATGGCCTTCTACTGCAATATTTGTCTATTAATAGATCAATATGTGCTTCATACTCCGTTACTTTTCCAATGTCATACTTATCCTTTGCAAACACAGATTTATGGTTCAATATTAAATCATTTATCATTGCCTGTTTTTGGAAATCGAGATGGTTAATAAAAATTTTGAAGTTCTCTTCACAGAAATTTTCATTGAAATTTATTGAATTATCCAATTTAATTTCATTTGGAATTGTAGTATATGATTCCTTAGAATCTACTTCTCTTCCCTGTAAAGGGATTTTCTGATAAACTTCCAAGTTCGGAACAAGCTCCGGTCCCAATCACCTTAGTCTCCGACATCAGAAGTGGGATGAACCTCACTCTCACGTGAAGTAAGTAATGTTTCGACACTTTCAATAGTCTACCGTTCTGTGAGTGTGTAAATACGTAGTTACGTCGCGTGAGTGTAGTAAATAATTTCGTTAGTCTGTTCGTTTCGTTAGTTACGTTAATTTCTTTAGTTTGAGATTCTTAAAGTATCGACGCCCCGTCTAATACGCACCGTATTAAATGAAAAATGTAAAAAATTATTTCAAATTTTAAAAAATTATGTCGGTAGGTCACTAATTTTATAGAAGGTTTACAATGAAATCATTATGAACGTAATTCATTTTAAAAAAGGTGAAATACAGTTGTTTCCATAATTATGGCGCAGCATATAACAGTGTAAATTAAAGAAACGGAAGTTATTTGGTAATTTAATTTTAAAAAAGTGACATATTTGAAAGTGACATATTAGGTAAAGATTGTTTAAAGAAAGTAAAGAGGTTAGTTAATTCTTTTAAAGTGATTATAAAGTTAGATGTAATTGTTAAGAGAAATAAAATAGTTAGTGAACGTACCGTATATTTCAAATTGTATTAAAAGAAAAGTAATGGCTCCGAATATTGTAAAGGTTAGTGTCGCTTAATATTTAAGTTCAACTAGGGTTTTGGTCGCCAGTAACCAGTTAATTATTTTAAGTAAATAGTGTTAATCCAATTAGTGACAATTTTAATTAAATTGTAGTAGATACATTAAAATTCTTTAAAGGCAAGTTAGTTAAAAGAAATTTAAAAGTAATGGTTTAAAAATTAGAGACGCGTTTATGCTTAATTGTTGCCAATTTCATAGTGAAACATCAATGAAGTGTGTGCAATTTACATACCTAGTTAGATTTTGTTACTTAGTTACATCTCAACGTTATAAGTGTTAAAATAAAACTTTTTGGTTAAAGTTTTACTTCAGGATTGTTTCTGAAATTTAGTAATACTCTGTAGGAGTAATACATAGTGCAGATAATATGTTGCCTAGTTCTAAAAAAAGTTTCAATGATGAAAGGAAATTAATTGTAGGAATCTATTTCAACAAAATTATATAGTGTAGAAAAATGGTTAGCTCTAGTAACAATATCTAGTGTAATTTAATGTCTGATTCCATAGGAATATCGGCTATAGATATCTTGTTGTAGCGATATCGATGTGATCTTGGAAAGGGTTGCTTATACGAGTCATACTCGGTATAGTTTGGTTCAGTAGTGTAAGCTATAGGGATAAGATTTTTAGGGTAACGATAATGTGCAGTGTAGTAGTACCTCTATCGACTAAACAGGTAGTGTGTGTCGGGTTCATGTAACAGTTGGTGTGATCGTGACGAGAGTGGATAACGGTTGACGAACGTAGATACTGTAGGGTCGCTGGCACAGTGTACGGGCCATAGGAGGTGGTAAGTGGTTGCAGGGCAAGGCCGTCCGGTCCATGTCGTCATACGAGATGGCGAATGGTCGAAGGGACACTTTGGTTACGGTTTCATGGTAAGGCCGTCCGGTCCATGTCGTCATTTGAGATGGCGACTGGTCGAAGGGACACCTTAGCCATGGTTTATGTTCTTGAGGTCATATACGGTGGTCGAAAGGATAATGTCGTCCGGTCCATGCAGCTGATGGCTGATGGTCGAAGGGACACATTCATCCGGTCCATTCTTAGGTGTTCGTTGATCGAAGGGATAATGTCGTCCGGGCCATGCAGCTGATAGCGGCTGGTTGAAGGGACACATTCATCAACTTCATTTTTAGGTTGATCGAAGGGTTAGTTGGTCGTAGCGTCGTAGGGTCGAAAGTTTGAAGGGTCATGCACGTGTGGCTGGTCGAAGAGACACATTCATCCGGTTCATCCTTAGGTTGTGTCGAAGGTTTAGTTAGTCGAATTGGTCGAAAGGACTCGCCCGTCCTGTTCAATTTGATAGTGTTAGGTTAGATTAGGTCCAATTTGATAGTGTTAGGTTAATTTGTCAGGATTGGACGAGTAGTAATAAAGTAGTAGTGATCTCAGTAGGAGTGGTATGGTTGGATTATTATTCTTAGGCAGGCTAAATCGAGCACTATTGAAGGCAAAAGCGCTCGAGGACGCGCGCATGTCAGGATTGGCCGTATCAGGGAAGCAGATTATTTAAGTTGCCAGTTGTCAAAACCAGATGGTGTTGCCTGTCACTCTGACGTCACACCGATCGATGACAATCACATAAAACCAACCGCACGGACGTACGCTCAGTCGAGGCTCTACCACGGCTCGGTGCACTACTCGTGCTCCACCGCTGGCCAACCTCGACTACTTCAATTACAAATGTGGTTAAGACCTATTTGCAATTATACTGGGCTGGAGCAGTGAAAGGCGAGTGTTAGTACTGTAAAGGGATCCCTTAAGCCTACAGTTGTGGTCACAAGTCCACGGCACTGCTCCAAGCTTCACGTCAAGAGTAAGATAACATTTCTTATAATTACCACGCCCGAATTAGAAGTACGATGTCGGTCATATCTGTCTACATCAGAAGTGGGATCGGAACAAGCTCCGGTCCCAATCACCTTAGTCTCCGACACATAATATTAAAAAAAATAAATAAATATAAACTATTATACTAAATTAAATAAGTACTCTTTCAGGCGATTTTTAAAACTGTATAGACATTTGGAATGACGAACTTCTGTAGGAAGTTCATTCCAAAGAATTGCAGATTTCATAGTAAAAGACTTAGAATAAAATAGGGTATGGGAAGTTGGTAATTTAAGGAGATTATCACAACGGGATCTAAGGTGGAGGTGAAGAAGTGAATCGGCACCTAGGAAACAAAATCGATCTTTTAAGTAGGAGGGAGAGAGAGAGTTGTACAGGATAGAATAGAGGAGCAACCAAGAGATCAGTATCAACAGAATTAAAGGCGTTGCTAAAGTCCAGCAAAGCAATGACTGTAAGATTTTGTTTGTCCATGCTAAGTCTGATATCGTCACAAACTTTAATCAAAGTAGTGACTGTGCTATGCCCGTTACGGAATCCAGACTGGAACTCGGATAATATATGGTTGTCAAATAGATATTGATTTAGTTGCTGAAAAACAATACGTTCCAAGACCTTTGACAAGAAAGGAAGGATGGAGATAGGACGGTAGTGAGAGAAGGATTTTGGATCTTTGGTTTTGGGTATGGGGATAACGCGGGCAATGCGCCACAAACTGGGAAAAGTGTTATGGGAAATAGAAAAATTTAAAATATGGGTAATGACTGGAACTAAGACTTTCAAGGGCAAATGCGGTTGATGCCATCATAACCAGAAGCATCAGATTTGATGGCTAGGATACTGTTTCTTACCTGGGATGAGGTTATAGAAGCAAAGTTAAAAGGAACGATTGTGGGAGACGGCAAGGAGTTGATATAATTCAATGTATTTGCTTTAATTGTGTTGTCCATAGATGTTATCGAGGCAAAGTGTTTATTCAAGGCATCAACGTCTAGATTGCAATTCAAATCCTTACGTTGCCGGCCAATGCCTAGCGATTCCAGAAATTTCCACAACTTACGTGGGCTTAAGTTTTTCATTCATTCATTTTATTTATTATTTCTGAAATCTTTTTCTTCATTTCTTTTTTCTGAGCATTTTTTCATAGTTTCATGATATAAAATTATCTGGGTAATCAGAATAACGACGGGGTATACCAGCTAATCCTAAAAAATGTTGAGGAAAAAATGTTAAATTAACACCAATAAATATGGAAATAAATTGAATTTTTAATAAATAAGGATTTAATAATAATCCAGTAAATAGAGAATATCAATGAACAAAACCCCCTAAAATAGCAAATACAGCTCCTATCACATCACTGCACCTGCGTGGCGGTAGGGTGAGTACACACCACGCCCTCCGGTTCCTCACACTGTGACCTCTGCATGACAGAGAACACACACGACAGTGAGACACACACGAGACAAAAATTATTGTGCATTTTACACTAAAATATAATTTTTTTATCATGAATTTAAATTCATCTTTAGAATATTTTATTCTTATTTTTTATTTTATTAATTAATAATTCCAATAAAATATTTTTCTTATTTATTTTATTTTTCAGAACTATAATTTCTATTTCATCAAATTCATGATTAGGATGCTGAATTGGCTTAGAAATTAATTTACTTAGATTTATCCCCTTAATCTCTTCCCCCAATAATCTATTAAATTCAGAAGCTTCCTTAAAATATTTTTTAACTCAATCTATTGCATCAATTAATTTTTTATTTTCTATCCTATTGAATTTATTTCTTATAAAAATATTTATTAATGATTTATTATCAATTATTATAAATTCTGCAATATTAATAAAAATAGGTTCTGTTCCTTTTCATTTTTGATTTCCTAATATTATAGAAGGATTATCATGATTTAATAGATTTATTTTAATAACATGACAAAACATTTCACCAATAATTTTATTATCTTATAATATAAATTTTATTTTTTTAATTTTTATTATAATTTTTAATGTAATAATTGGAGCTGTAGGAAGATTTAATCAAACTTCTTTACGTAAATTAATAGCTTTTTCTTCAATTAATAACATTGGTTGATTAATTTCAGCTTTATTAATTAGAGAAAATTTATGATTAATATATTTTCTATTCAATTCAGTTAAATTCAGTTGAAACTGGTGTCGATCGTTCGGGCTTCGAGGGGCCTTCAAGGTGGTATACAACCCGCGGGAATGCGCGGGAAGGTGCCGGCGGTTAGTGGCGAAAACCGATTTTTTCAGTTTTCCCCGCTCGGATTCAGTTGAAACTGGTGTCGATCGTTCGGGCTCCGAGGGGCCTTCAAGGTGGTATACAACCCGCGGGAATGCGCGGGAAGGTGCGGGCGGTTAGTGGCGAAAACCGATTTTTTCAGTTTTCCCCGCTCGGATTCAGTTGATACTGGTGTCGATCGTTCGGGCTCCGAGAGGCCTTCAAGGTGGTATACAACCCGAGGGAATGCGCGGGAAGGTGCGGGCGGTAAGTGGAAAAAACCGATTTTTTCAGTTTTCCCCGCTCGGATTCAGTTGAAACTGGTGTCGATCGTTCGGGCTCCGAGGGGCCTTCAAGGTGGTATACAACCCGCGGGAATGCGCGGGAAGGTGCGGGCGGTAAGTGGCGAAAACCGATTTTTTCAGTTTTCCCCGCTCGGATTCAGTTGAAACTGGTGTCGATCGTTCGGGCTCCGAGGGGCCTTCAAGGTGGTATACAACCCGCGGGAATGCGCGGGAAGGTGCGGGCGGTAAGTGGAAAAAACCGATTTTTTCAGTTTTCCCCGCTCGGATTCAGTTGAAACTGGTGTCGATCGTTCGGGCTCCGAGGGGCCTTCAAGGTGGTATACAACCCGAAGTTGGAAGGTGAAGGTGCGGGCGGTAAGTGGCGAAAACCGATTTTTTCACTTTTCCCCGCTCGGATTCAGTTGAAACTGGTGTCGATCGTTCGGGCTCCGAGGGGCCTTCAAGGTGGTATACAACCCGCGGGAATGCGCGAGAAGGTGCGGGCGGTAAGTGGCGAAAACCGATTTTTTCAGTTTTCCCCGCTCGGATTCAGTTGAAACTGGTGTCGATCGTTCGGGCTCCGAGGGGCCTTCAAGGTGGTATACAACCCGCGGGAATGCGCGGGAAGGTGCGGGCGGTAAGTGGCGAAAACCGATTTTTTCAGTTTTCCCCGCTCGGATTCAGTTGAAACTGGTGTCGATCGTTCGGGCTCCGAGGGGCCTTCAAGGTGGTATACAACCCGCGGGAATGCGCGGGAAGGTGCGGGCGGTAAGTGGAAAAAACCGATTTTTTCAGTTTTCCCCGCTCGGATTCAGTTGAAACTGGTGTCGATCGTTCGGGCTCCGAGGGGCCTTCAAGGTGGTATACAACCCGCGGGAATGCGCGGGAAGGTGCGGGCGGTAAGTGGCGAAAACCGATTTTTTCAGTTTTCCCCGCTCGGATTCAGTTGAAACTGGTGTCGATCGTTCGGGCTTCGAGGGGCCTTCAAGGTGGTATACAACCCGCGGGAATGCGCGGGAAGGTGCCGGCGGTTAGTGGCGAAAACCGATTTTTTTCAGTTTTCCCCGCTCGGATTCAGTTGAAACTGGTGTCGATCGTTCGGGCTCCGAGGGGCCTTCAAGGTGGTATACAACCCGAAGTTGGAAGGTGAAGGTGCGGGCGGTAAGTGGCGAAAACCGATTTTTTCACTTTTCCCCGCTCGGATTCAGTTGAAACTGGTGTCGATCGTTCGGGCTTCGAGGGGCCTTCAAGGTGGTATACAACCCGCGGGAATGTGCGAGAAGGTGCCGGCGGTAAGTGACGAAAACCTATTTTTTCAGTTTTCCCCGCTCGGATTCAGTTGAAACTGGTGTCGATCGTTCGGGCTCCGAGGGGCCTTCAAGTTGGTATACAACCCGCGGGAATGCGCGGGAAGGTGCGGGCGGTAAGTGGCGAAAACCGATTTTTTCAGTTTTCCCCGCTCGGATTCAGTTGAAACTGGTGTCGATCGTTCGGGCTCCGAGGGGCCTTCAAGGTGGTATACAACCCGAAGTTGGAAGGTGAAGGTGCGGGCGGTAAGTGGCGAAAACCGATTTTTTCACTTTTCCCCGCTCGGATTCAGTTGAAACTGGTGTCGATCGTTCGGGCTCCGAGGGGCCTTCAAGGTGGTGTACAACCCGAAGTTGGAAGGTGAAGGTGCGGGCGGTAAGTGGCGAAAACCGATTTTTTCACTTTTCCCCGCTCGGATTCAGTTGAAACTGGTGTCGATCGTTCGGGCTCCGAGGGGCCTTCAAGGTGGTATACAACCCGCGGGAATGCGCGAGAAGGTGCGGGCGGTAAGTGGCGAAAACCGATTTTTTCAGTTTTCCCCGCTCGGATTCAGTTGAAACTGGTGTCGATGGCGGTAAGTGGCGAAAACCGATTTTTTCAGTTTTCCCCGCTCGGATTCAGTTGAAACTGGTGTCGATCGTTCGGGCTCCGAGGGGCCTTCAAGGTGGTATACAACCCGCGGGAATGCGCGGGAAGGTGCGGGCGGTAAGTGGCGAAAACCGATTTTTTCAGTTTTCCCCGCTCGGATTCAGTTGAAACTGGTGTCGATCGTTCGGGCTCCGAGGGGCCTTCAAGGTGGTATACAACCCGCGGGAATGCGCGGGAAGGTGCGGGCGGTAAGTGGAAAAAACCGATTTTTTCAGTTTTCCCCGCTCGGATTCAGTTGAAACTGGTGTCGATCGTTCGGGCTCCGAGGGGCCTTCAAGGTGGTATACAACCCGCGGGAATGCGCGGGAAGGTGCGGGCGGTAAGTGGCGAAAACCGATTTTTTCAGTTTTCCCCGCTCGGATTCAGTTGAAACTGGTGTCGATCGTTCGGGCTTCGAGGGGCCTTCAAGGTGGTATACAACCCGCGGGAATGCGCGGGAAGGTGCCGGCGGTTAGTGGCGAAAACCGATTTTTTTCAGTTTTCCCCGCTCGGATTCAGTTGAAACTGGTGTCGATCGTTCGGGCTCCGAGGGGCCTTCAAGGTGGTATACAACCCGAAGTTGGAAGGTGAAGGTGCGGGCGGTAAGTGGCGAAAACCGATTTTTTCACTTTTCCCCGCTCGGATTCAGTTGAAACTGGTGTCGATCGTTCGGGCTTCGAGGGGCCTTCAAGGTGGTATACAACCCGCGGGAATGTGCGAGAAGGTGCCGGCGGTAAGTGACGAAAACCTATTTTTTCAGTTTTCCCCGCTCGGATTCAGTTGAAACTGGTGTCGATCGTTCGGGCTCCGAGGGGCCTTCAAGGTGGTATACAACCCGCGGGAATGCGCGGGAAGGTGCGGGCGGTAAGTGGAAAAAACCGATTTTTTCAGTTTTCCCCGCTCGGATTCAGTTGAAACTGGTGTCGATCGTTCGGGCTCCGAGGGGCCTTCAAGGTGGTATACAACCCGCGGGAATGCGCGGGAAGGTGCGGGCGGTAAGTGGCGAAAACCGATTTTTTCAGTTTTCCCCGCTCGGATTCAGTTGAAACTGGTGTCGATCGTTCGGGCTTCGAGGGGCCTTCAAGGTGGTATACAACCCGCGGGAATGCGCGGGAAGGTGCCGGCGGTTAGTGGCGAAAACCGATTTTTTTCAGTTTTCCCCGCTCGGATTCAGTTGAAACTGGTGTCGATCGTTCGGGCTCCGAGGGGCCTTCAAGGTGGTATACAACCCGAAGTTGGAAGGTGAAGGTGCGGGCGGTAAGTGGCGAAAACCGATTTTTTCACTTTTCCCCGCTCGGATTCAGTTGAAACTGGTGTCGATCGTTCGGGCTTCGAGGGGCCTTCAAGGTGGTATACAACCCACGGGAATGTGCGAGAAGGTGCCGGCGGTAAGTGACGAAAACCTATTTTTTCAGTTTTCCCCGCTCGGATTCAGTTGAAACTGGTGTCGATCGTTCGGGCTCCGAGGGGCCTTCAAGTTGGTATACAACCCGCGGGAATGCGCGGGAAGGTGCGGGCGGTAAGTGGCGAAAACCGATTTTTTCAGTTTTCCCCGCTCGGATTCAGTTGAAACTGGTGTCGATCGTTCGGGCTCCGAGGGGCCTTCAAGGTGGTATACAACCCGAAGTTGGAAGGTGAAGGTGCGGGCGGTAAGTGGCGAAAACCGATTTTTTCACTTTTCCCCGCTCGGATTCAGTTGAAACTGGTGTCGATCGTTCGGGCTCCGAGGGGCCTTCAAGGTGGTATACAACCCGAAGTTGGAAGGTGAAGGTGCGGGCGGTAAGTGGCGAAAACCGATTTTTTCACTTTTCCCCCCTCGGATTCAGTTGAAACTGGTGTCGATCGTTCGGGCTCCGAGGGGCCTTCAAGGTGGTATACAACCCGAAGTTGGAAGGTGAAGGTGCGGGCGGTAAGTGGCGAAAACCGATTTTTTCACTTTTCCCCGCTCGGATTCAGTTGAAACTGGTGTCGATCGTTCGGGCTCCGAGGGGCCTTCAAGGTGGTATACAACCCGCGGGAATGCGCGGGAAGGTGCGGGCGGTAAGTGGCGAAAACCGATTTTTTCAGTTTTCCCCGCTCGGATTCAGTTGAAACTGGTGTCGATCGTTCGGGCTCCGAGGGGCCTTCAAGGTGGTATACAACCCGAAGTTGGGAGGTGAAGGTGCGGGCGGTAAGTGGCGAAAACCGATTTTTTCAGTTTTCCCCGCTCGGATTCAGTTGAAACTGGTGTCGATCGTTCGGGCTTCGAGGGGCCTTCAAGGTGGTATACAACCCGAAGTTGGGAGGTGAAGGTGCGGGCGGTAAGTGGCGAAAACCGATTTTTTCAGTTTTCCCCGCTCGGATTCAGTTGAAACTGGTGTCGATCGTTCGGGCTTCGAGGGGCCTTCAAGGTGGTATACAACCCGCGGGAATGCGCGGGAAGGTGCGGGCGGTAAGTGGCGAAAACCGATTTTTTCAGTTTTCCCCGCTCGGATTCAGTTGAAACTGGTGTCGATCGTTCGGGCTCCGAGGGGCCTTCAAGGTGGTATACAACCCGCGGGAATGCGCGGGAAGTGGCGAAAACCGATTTTTTCAGTTTTCCCCGCTCGGATTCAGTTGAAACTGGTGTCGATCGTTCGGGCTCCGAGGGGCCTTCAAGGTGGTATACAACCCGCGGGAATGCGCGGGAAGGTGCGGGAAGGTGCGGGCGGTAAGTGGCGTAAACCGATTTTTTCAGTTTTCCCCGCTCGGATTCAGTTGAAACTGGTGTCGATCGTTCGGGCTCCGAGGGGCCTTCAAGGTGGTATACAACCCGAAGTTGGAAGGTGAAGGTGCGGGCGGTAAGTGGCGAAAACCGATTTTTTCACTTTTCCCCGCTCGGATTCAGTTGAAACTGGTGTCGATCGTTCGGGCTTCGAGGGGCCTTCAAGGTGGTATACAACCCGCGGGAATGCGCGGGAAGGTGCGGGAAGGTGCGGGCGGTAAGTGGCGTAAACCGATTTTTTCAGTTTTCCCCGCTCGGATTCAGTTGAAACTGGTGTCGATCGTTCGGGCTCCGAGGGGCCTTCAAGGTGGTATACAACCCGAAGTTGGAAGGTGAAGGTGCGGGCGGTAAGTGGCGAAAACCGATTTTTTCACTTTTCCCCGCTCGGATTCAGTTGAAACTGGTGTCGATCGTTCGGGCTTCGAGGGGCCTTCAAGGTGGTATACAACCCGCGGGAATGCGCGGGAAGGTGCCGGCGGTTAGTGGCGAAAACCGATTTTTTCAGTTTTCCCCGCTCGGATTCAGTTGAAACTGGTGTCGATCGTTCGGGCTCCGAGGGGCCTTCAAGGTGGTATACAACCCGCGGGAATGCGCGGGAAGGTGCGGGCGGTAAGTGGAAAAAACCGATTTTTCCAGTTTTCCCCGCTCGGATTCAGTTGATACTGGTGTCGATGGCGGTAAGTGGCGAAAACCGATTTTTTCAGTTTTCCCCGCTCGGATTCAGTTGAAACTGGTGTCGATCGTTCGGGCTCCGAGGGGCCTTCAAGGTGGTATACAACCCGCGGGAATGCGCGGGAAGGTGCGGGCGGTAAGTAGCGAAAACCGATTTTTTCTGTTTTCTTCGCTCGGATTCAGTTGAAACTGGTGTCGATCGTTGGATCGTTGGTGTCGCTGCGGAGGGGTCAGTTGGTGATGGCCAGAACGTAGGAGTGTGGAAGGAGCCGAGAGTGGTTCTGACCAGATTGGACGTTGATGACGGAATGTCGACTGTCGGTAGTGTCAGGTCGAGACGAGGGTCCGGATCATCATATGGACGGTTGTGGGGAGCGTTGGAGTCAAAGGACTCAGATACTGAAAGTTTTGTGCCGATGGTGTCGGAGAAGTCAAGGACACGGGCACAATACCTGAAGGACAGGCGGAAGAGGCCTCGGAAGCCGATCGATCAGTCGGGGTCTTCTGGTGAAGGAGAGCCAGATAGACCGGCGCCAAAAGTGGTTGCCATGAGGAGACGGAAAGGTCTCGGTGAGGCAGAAAGGAAGGAGTTGCCGCTGAGTTCAGAACAGGAGGTGTCTGACAGCGCTGCGGCCGTACTGGCCAGGGCTAGCTCCAGGCTCTCGGACATGTCTCTACCATCCGAGAAAGAGCAGGACGAAGCCATACTTGCGTCTGACCTACAAAATCAGGTGGTGGACAGCCTAGCGGTGATAAGGAAGGTTGCCAGCAGATCGGGCAACCTTAAAGGAACTTTCACCAAGGCCTTTTGACGGATACCGGCCCGAGTGGGGACTCGAGCGGGTTATGTGGGACTCGTGGACCGGCTGAAGGCCAATCCCAATACCCACTAAAACCTCACGATGCTCCTCCTCGACCACCACTGGCCGCGAGACGCGGGGACTATAATCGTCCACGAAACGCGGCGGCGGGAGCCTGCTAGGCACGTCGCGGAGTCAAGGGTGTGTGGGCACCCTCGACGGCCTGCTCGGAGTAGCGCGCGGGAGCAACCTGCGCGCGCCTACTCGGGCCAGGTTGGTAGGCGGCCAGCTTCCCCAGGCTGACCGCCCTCTGGCACATTAGGGCGGAAGGCGGCGATCGTGTGCCGCCCTCCGGCGACCCGGTCTCTTACGGCGGATGGCGACTTCGGCAAAAGCCTCCCTCGTCCGTTCCGCCGACTCCTTCTCGAGCACCACTGCCTCGCAGAAGGATGAGACCGCATCCCACGACGTCTCGCTGCCGGCCATAGCCTTGACCACGGCCGGCAGGGAAAGGTCGTCCCCTATGACGTCGCGCAAAGCGCGACGTTGAGACGCCCAGGCTGAGCACACCTCCAACGTGTGCTGGGCCGTCTCGTCGAGGCAGTCGTCGCAGTGGTGGCAGCGAGCGTCGGGCTCCCTCCCGGTGATCCGACACAGGTAACCCCCGAAGCAGCCATGCCCCGTGAGCACCTGTGTCGTGCGGAAGGTTAGGACGCCGTGACGCCGCGCTAACCACTGGCGGAACACTGGACGAACAGCCTCGATCTTCCTCAGGCCGGCAGATGGATTTGCCAGCCGAGTGTCCCACATTTCAACCGCGGCTACCCGCGCCTCCTCAGTGCGTGCTTGGCTTGCCGGTTCCCCGGACGCTAGGCCTCGACGCCGGCAATAGACCGACGCCAGAGAAAGAGCATCCAGGTCCCACGGTATGACTCCAGCCAGCACGCACGCCACTTCACCGGAGATGGTCCGGTACCCCCGTATCGCCCGGATGGCCATCACCCTCTGCGCACGTCGCAGCAGAGTGATGTTGTGCCGGTCGGATCGGACCACTCCGGTGTACAGCCGACGGCTAGAGGCGCTCGGCCCATCCACATTGGGCAAAAGGCGCGCCAGTGCCGCCGCTGTCTTCAACAGTTTCGGGGCCAAAGATGTAAAGCGGCCCCGAAAACTCCACCGACCATCCAGAACAAGTCCGAGGTACTTCATGCTCCGGGCAACGTCAATTTTGACGCCACCGACGACGATGTGGGCATCTGCCGGTGGGCCCTTTCGAGGAGCATGGAAGTAGATTGCCTCGGACTTGTTGAGGGAGACTTCCAAGCCCAGCCGCTTTATGCGGCCGACTACCTCCGCAACTCCAGCAGTCGCGAGGACTGCCGCCTCTCGATAGGTCCACTGCTGCGCCAAGACCAGCGTGTCATCGGCGTAACAGAGGACCTTTATCCCCCTCAGGGTGCCGCCCCGCAGCACCCAGTCGTATCCGATGTTCCAGAGGATCGGACCCAGCACCGATCCTTGTGGAGCACCGGCCGACACAACGAACTCCTTCCAACCTCCTCCAGGAGCTGGAAAGGTCACAGACCTACCGGACAGGTAAGCCCCGATGACGCGGCGCAGGTATGGAGGCACACGATAGTATAACAGTGCCTCCTTTATGCAGGGCCATGGCAGGGAGTTGAAGGCGTTGGCGATGTCTAAAGACACCGCCAAGACTCCATTGCCTCGGGCCACCGCATCCTGCGCATAGGACTTTACCTCCAGTATGGCATCCACCGTCGATCGCCCCCTACGGAAGCCATACTGGTGGTCCGAGAGGTCCGGACCTGTCCCCTCCAAATGGTGTTGTAGCCTCCTGGCTACAACACGCTCAAGGAGCTTGGCGATCTCGCTCAAGAGCACGATGGGCCTGTAGGCGGAGGCTGAATCCGCCGGGCGACCCTCCTTCTTGATGAGGACTAACCTGCCTGTCTTCCACCGCTGTGGAATTATGGCTTGAGCCAGACAGGCAGTGAATAGTCCTCGCACTCTGGGCCCTAAGGTGTTGAGGGCCAGAGTTAGCGCCCGGCCGGGAATGCCATCCAAGCCCGGGGCGGTGCTCTTGAGCCGAGATCGGCGTACAGCTTCTTCGAGCTCCTCCTCCTCCACCGGTGGTGTGACGCTGTCCTCGTCGTCCTCCTATTCCTCCTCACGCGCTGCAGGGCGGGCCATACTGGGTGGTGCAAAACTGGCCCGCTGCGGGAATAGCGACGACAGAACCCCTCAGAGTACGTCCGGTTGGAGTGTCTGCGTCAGTGGTGGTGCCCAAGCCCGTAACCTACCGAGCACCATTCGGTAAGGTGTGCCGTACGGGTCTAAGTCTATCCCCGCGATCAACCGGTCGTGCGACTCGCCTTTCACACGACCGATCTCCTCCTGCAGCTGCGTTCTCGCCTCGACATAGACGCGGTACAGTCGGTCTTCCTCCTCCTGCACCTTCTGTACCCGTCTGCGATAGTGGCTGTACTGGCGTCTCGCCGCAACGCAGGTGTTACGCAGTTGCGCGATCTCCCACGACCACCAGTACACTTGCCGCCGTTGAGGGCGGCGCCCGGTACGGGGCATTGACGCGTCACAGATACGCGTCAGCGCCCCCTGCGCCCAGGATGCGGCGTCTTCTGCAGACGCCAAGCTCTGGGGCCGCCAGGATTTCACTATCGCGGCCTCCTCCAACAACTCCCTGTCGAGACGACCCTGTTGCCACCGCGGTCCGTACTCTCGCGAGTTTGGACTGGGGGCTGGTGGCACCGCAGGATGTATGGAGATCTCGTACAAGATGTAGAGGTGATCCGAGAGAGTCTCCACATCATCCAGCACTCGCCAGCCCCGAACACGACATGCTAGGGCCGGGCTCGCGACCGAAACGTCCACGACGGATCCGCCCAGCCTTCGCACACACGTGTTCTTGGTCGCTCGGTTGAGCACAGACAAACCGGTGGCAACAACCCACTCCGACAGCGTCACACCACGCACATCCGTCGTTGCGAAGCCCCACACGCTGGACTTCGCGTTGAGATCGCCGGCCACCAACATCTCCGCCGGACGGAATCGCTCTACCATTTCCCCCAATCGTATAAGGAACTCTTCAAACTCCGCGAGAGTTCGATTGGGGGAAAAGTAGACCCCTACGACAACTAGGTTGCCGACAAGTGCGGCGACGCATCCCACACCTCTCTCTACACGTGAGAAAGGCGGGGAGCCCGCGGCGACCTGGGTGATAATAGTCACCACCCCGGTGTTGTCGGCTACCCAGTTGTCTCTGTCGGGAACGCTGTAGGGCTCCGAAACAACCGCCACCTGGATAGACCACTGCGCCAGGCTTTGGACCAATAAGTCCTGGGCCCTAGCACAGTGGTTAATGTTCGCATGCAACACGCGGAGAGCCATTATTGGTCTTCCATGTGTTGCACCTCCTCAGGCCCAGCTGGGATATTAGACCTGGCCGATATTGCCGGCACTCGTCTGCGCTTTCCACCGTTATTGGTGCTAGCCTTTCCACAGGCAGCATTCCCCAACATGTGATTAGCGGGCGTTTGCGCCGCCTCACACACCGGACAATGAGGCTCTGCCGAACACGATCTCTGCTGATGCCCGGTCTGGCCACACTGGAAACACTGTTTGCTGCGGTCCACCTGGCTACTGCACTTCGCAGCCATGTGGCCCACTTCGTGGCAACGGAAACAACGTTGCGCACGGGGCATCAACAGCCTCACTCCAGCAGAGACGAAGCCAACAAGTAGTCTCGCCCCGCTAATCTTCTGCGCTGCGCCGACAGGACATCGGACCCATACTGTTCCTAGACCGGCCCGGTCCTGTCGGATCTCTCCGACTTTTATATTACCCGCAGCACAGCCGGAAACTCGGCTTATTGCCGCCGTCATGTCCTCAGCAGTGGCGGAGTCATCGAGGCCAAACACCCTCAATTCCGCACATTTCACTGGCCTCGACACCTGGACCTCTTCGGGGCTGAGAACCCCACGCAACTTCTCAGCTAGCGCATCCGCCTTCTCAGCAGTGTTGGCGCCAGGCAACTCTAGCATTCTAGCGCCAGTAGACGCAACACGGAATCTCAGGTCCTCTATACCCAGGTCTTCCAACTTTATACTTTCCTTGACCCGGGTAAGGACATCGCTATACGACATCTTGTCGGCGACGGCTGGCTGCAACTTAATCGTCACAACTTGCGATCTAGGACGACGCAACTTTGGCTCCTTTTGCGCTTTAGCCTTTTGCGCTTTCGGCTTAGGAGCTGGCTTTCTCTTCTTGGCCCCCTTCCGGGCTACTACAGTCCAGCCCTCGGACATATCAGCCGGAGCGGGTGGCAGAGGTCGAGGCTCAGTAGATGCGGTCTTTACCGGGCCTTTCTTCTTCTTGGCCTTTTTAGACCTTTGCTCCTTTGGTGCCGGATTAGCCGGCGCCATCAAAGTGGATGCGACAGGGTCCACTTGCGCCTGCTTTGGGCTATCCACCTTGCGCTTGTCCGCCGCAAGCGGAGGTCGCAGATTTCTCTCCGGTGGTAGCCGATCTTTAAAGGCTTCCAGCCTGGTGGAGACCATAGTGCCCACTATGTCCTCCACAGCAATAGACTCCGTGGGAGTGGGTCGCAAGTCCGATGCTCTAGACCGCTCCAACTCCGCTCTCAAAAGGGCAAACTCCTTCCGCAACTCCACCAACTCCGACTGCAGTCGCGAGTTTGTTGCCTTGAGGATATCCACTTCCTCTGATGCCGTCCTCTTTGCCAGAGTATTAACGGCAGAAGAGATAACTCCGGCAGCGTCTTTAAGGGCCCTAGTAAATGTGCCCTTCAGATTCCCCGACTTGCAGGCGACTCTATTGATTATAGCCAAGCTATCAGATACTTGGCTACGCAAGTCGGAGACCATGTGCTCCTCACCGCAAAGTTCCAGGGGCACATCCGAGAGCCTAGAACTTGCTCTAGTTTGTATCGCCGCGGAGATTTCAGCAACTTCCTCCTCCGCCCTCAGCCGGCGCTCCTCGCGCTTGGCATCGTTTAGCGCCTTCTTTCCAGCAGCTAGCCCTATATTCTCATCAGGAATATTTGGTACGACCACGACTCCCTCTGGCCGAAGCAACCTTCGCTTTCGGCTTGTCTCTGTCTCCCCATCCGCATCCGAGGATTCAGAGTTACTCTTCCTGTGATGGCGCCTCTTTCTGTCCTTTCGGAACTGCGCTTTAGCCCCCTCGATAGCATTGGAGCCGTTCGACCCAACAGACATCACGCCATCGGCGTCTGACTCGGAAGCCGCACAGAAACGGCCTCGCGACGAAAGTGACGACCTGGACCTATCTCTTATAATAGAGGCAACCTCCTCATGGTCCAGACGCTCTAACACGACTCGCGCATCCTTCAACCCCCCTCATATTGGCACAAGTGCCGGACTTTTGCCCCTTTCGAGCAAAGTACTCCCTACGCCTTTCTCGGGCACAACTACTACTCCGCCCATCTCGGGCAACAACAGATCACCGCCCTCCTCGGGCCTCCCTACGTCATCATTTTGGGTTTTTAATTTAACATTTTCCATTTTGTTCCCACGAGTGTGGGGGAAAAACGGTCCATCCGAGCAGTGCCCCCTGTACTCGGATAAGCCTATTACGCCAGGGTGTCGGCCGGTACCCTGGCGGGACCAGCAGTAGCGACTGATCTCCCCATCAGCCATGAACCCCTCGCGCTGCTTCGGCGCTTGGGTTGGGGTAATTTTTTATAGAGGTTTTCTTCCTCGCAGCCCGGCCGGTAAAGGCAAGGCCCTCAGTTCCATTCCTGATTACGAGACATGACCGCAACCAAGAGTGGAGTTCCGATATTTTCGGCGCTGGCACATCACTGCACCTGCGTGGCGGTAGGGTGAGTACACACCACGCACGCCCTCCGGTTCCTCACACTGTGACCTCTGCATGACAGAGGACACGCGAAGAACCACGCCGGATTATTAGCCAGCGAGCAATCATTACCCAAGGACGAATCCTGTAGGCACCAATTACTCGCCGCCCAGGGTGCACCGGTCCGCAACACTGTTCGTCCCCCCCGAACGACAAGCATTCGAGAAAGGGCCAACAGCGGGTGAACACACGAGGAGGTCATCCGACCAAGCACCCCAACCTAACCTGACATTTTTTTTTTTTTTTTTTTAACGTGAGGAAATCCTTTTACGGATACCGGCCCGAGTGGGGACTCGAGCGGGTTATGTGGGACTCATGGACCGGCTGAAGGCCAATCCCAATACCCACTAAAACCTCACGGTGCTCCTCCTCGACCGCCACTGACCGCGAGACGCGGGGACTAGAATCGTCCACGAAACGCGGCGGCGGGAGCCTGCTAGGCACGTCGCGGAGTCAAGTGTGTGTGGGCACCCTCGACGGCCTGCTCGGAGTAGCGCGCGGGAGCAACCTGCGCGCGCCTACTCGGGCTAGGTTGGTAGGCGGCCAGCTTCCCCAAGCTGACCGCCCTCTGGCACATTAGGGCGGAAGGCGGCGATCGTGTGCCGCCCTCCGGCGACCCGGTCTCTTACGGCGGATGGCGACTTCGGCAAAAGCCTCCCTCGCCCGTTCCGCCGACTCCTTCTCGAGCACCACTGCCTCGCAGAAGGATGAGACCGCATCCCACGACGTCTCGCTGCCGGCCATAGCCTTGACCACGGCCGGCAGGGAAAGGTCGTCCCCTATGACGTCGCGCAAAGCGCGACGTTGAGACGCCCAGGCTGAGCACACCTCCAACGTGTGCTGGGCCGTCTCATCGAGGCAGTCGTCGCAGTGGTGGCAGCGAGCGTCGGGCTCCCTCCCGGCGATCCGACACAAGTAACCCCCGAAGCAGCCATGCCCCGAGAGCACCTGTGTCATGCGGAAGGTTAGGACGCCGTGACGCCGCGCTAACCACTGGCGGAACACTGGACGAACAGCCTCGATCGTCCTCAGGCCGGCAGTTGGTGTTGCCAGCCGAGTTTCCCACAACTCCATTGCGGCTACCCGCACCTCCTCAGTGCGTGCCTGGCTTGCCGGTTCCCCGGACACTAGGCCTATTATTTCTTCATTTGGTTCATATATTTCATTATTTTCCATAATTTTAATTATTATTATTATTTGAGAATCAATAATTAATCAACGAATAATCCTATTTTCATTAAATATACCATCCTCTATAGAATGATATCAAAATTTACCTCCTTCTGAACATTCTTATAATGAATAATAATCCTTTTTTAACCGACTTCTGTAAGAAAAGGAGGTTATCAATTCGACTGTATTTTTTTTTTTTTTTTTATGTTTGTTACCTCATAACTTTTAACTGGGTGAACCAATTTTAATATTTTTTTTTTTATTTAAAAGGTATAGCTTCCCGAATGGTCATATTTTTTTTTTGTCCATGTCTGACAATGGTATCCATGAGAAAATCACATAAGTCTTAAATTTGCATTATGCATGTGCGCGACTAATAGCCGAATAACTCAATGTCGCGCCAACCGATTTTGATGATTCTTTTTTTATTTGAAAGGATACACTTCAAGGATAATTTGGTGAAAGTTTGGTTAGGTTTCGATTATGGAATCCGGAGAAAATTGAGAAAGTTTGTTTTTGTTGGTCAAAAATTAATTATACTGTAATAGTTACAAGCAAAAACTTTTTAAATTGATGTCAGAAGTGAGATTCCTGATCGTTGCATTTCTTTTCAACCAATCTCAAAAAAGAGGATGTTCTCATTTTCAACCAACTTCAAAAAAGGGAGATTCCGAATTCACCCGAATACTTTTTATGTTTGTTCTTGTCAATATACCAAAATGTAACTTTGCACAAAAATAATAGCTAATTAAATGAAGTTTTACATAGAACAATCATAACCACTCGTTGACAACCACTACCACCACCATCACCACTCACACCACATTCCTCAAATAATACCTATCAATTGAATAATTTCATTATTATTTTTTATTTCTATTTTTATTAGTTTAATAATTATAAATTATTTTATTTTTAATTATAAAAATAATTTTAATTTAAAAAAAAATAAGAAAAATAATTTCAAAAAATTTTTTTGAAAATGATAAATAATCTTTTTTCAATTTTTGATCCTTCAACAAATTTATTTAATTTCCCATTTAATTGAATTAGAACATTTATTGGATTATTATTTATTCCTTTATCTTTCTGATTTTTTCCTAATCGTCATTATTTATTATGAAATTTTATTTCTAATAAACTTCATAATGAATTTAAAACTTTATTAGGACCAAATAGAATTAATGGATCAACTTTTATTTTTATTTCATTATTCTTTTTTATTTTATTTAATATTTTTTTAGGTTTATTCCCATATATTTTTACTAGAACAAGTCATCTTAATATATCCCTTTCATTATCTTTAACATTATGATTAAGATTTATAATGATTAAATAATACACAACATATATTTATTCATATAATTCCTCAGGGAACACCAACTATTTTAATACCTTTTATAGTACTAATTGAAACTATTAGTAATATTATTCGACCTGGAACTTTAGCAGTTCGATTAACAGCTAATATAATTGCAGGTCATTTACTTTTAACTTTATTAAGTAATACAGGTATTAAAATACTTAATTATTTATTAATTATTTTAATTATTGTTCAAATTTTATTATTAATTCTTGAATCTGCCGTAGCAATTATTCAATCTTATGTAATTTCTATTTTAAGAACTCTTTATTCTAGAGAAGTAAATTAATGTCTAATCATAATCATCCCTATCACTTAGTTGACTATAGACCTTGACCCTTAACAGGAGCTATTGGAGTAATAACCTTAGTAACTGGTTTAGTAAAAAGATTTCATAATTTTAATATAAACTTATTATTTATTGGATATATTATCGTATTATTAACTATATTTCAATGATGACGAGATATTTGTCGAGAAAGAACATTCCAAGGAAAACATACTATTATAGTATCAAAAGGTTTACGGTGAGGAATAATTTTATTTATTATTTCTGAAATCTTTTTTTTCAAATAATTTGTTCTATTAATGGAGAAGCTCTATTTTGGTAATTTAAATTAGATCAGGTTGCCATTTCTAAAAAAAGGATATTCCTTTATAAATGGGGTTTAAATCCATTACATATAATCTGCCATATTAGAAATTTCTTAAAATAGGAAGTTCATTATAAGAATGTTCAGAAGGAGGTAAATTTTGATATCATTCTATAGAGGATGGTATATTTAATGAAAATAGGATTATTCGTTGATTAATTATTGATTCTCAAATAATAATAATAATTAAAATTATGGAAAATAATGAAATATATGAACCAAATGAAGAAATAATAGGCCTAGTGTCCGGGGAACCGGCAAGCCAGGCACGCACTGAGGAGGTGCGGGTAGCCGCAATGGAGTTGTGGGAAACTCGGCTGGCAACACCAACTGCCGGCCTGAGGACGATCGAGGCTGTTCGTCCAGTGTTCCGCCAGTGGTTAGCGCGGCGTCACGGCGTCCTAACCTTCCGCATGACACAGGTGCTCTCGGGGCATGGCTGCTTCGGGGGTTACTTGTGTCGGATCGCCGGGAGGGAGCCCGACGCTCGCTGCCACCACTGCGACGACTGCCTCGATGAGACGGCCCAGCACACGTTGGAGGTGTGCTCAGCCTGGGCGTCTCAACGTCGCGCTTTGCGCGACGTCATAGGGGACGACCTTTCCCTGCCGGCCGTGGTCAAGGCTATGGCCGGCAGCGAGACGTCGTGGGATGCGGTCTCATCCTTCTGCGAGGCAGTGGTGCTCGAGAAGGAGTCGGCGGAACGGGCGAGGGAGGCTTTTGCCGAAGTCGCCATCCGCCGTAAGAGACCGGGTCGCCGGAGGGCGGCACACGATCGCCGCCTTCCGCCCTAATGTGCCAGAGGGCGGTCAGCTTGGGGAAGCTGGCCGCCTACCAACCTGGCCCGAGTAGGCGCGCGCAGGTTGCTCCCGCGCGCTACTCCGAGCAGGCCGTCGAGGGTGCCCACACACACTTGACTCCGCGACGTGCCTAGCAGGCTCCCGCCGCCGCGTTTCGTGGACGATTATAGTCCCCGCGTCTCGCGGTCAGTGGCGGTCGAGGAGGAGCACCGTGAGGTTTTAGTGGGTATTGGGATTGGCCTTCAGCCGGTCCATGAGTCCCACATAACCCGCTCGAGTCCCCACTCGGGCCGGTATCCGTAAAAGGATTTCCTCACGTTAAAAAAAAAAAAAAAAAATGTCAGGTTAGGTTGGGGTGCTTGGTCGGATGACCTCCTCGTGTGTTCACCCGCTGTTGGCCCTTTCTCGAATGCTTGTCGTTCGGGGGGGACGAACAGTGTTGCGGACCGGTGCACCCTGGGCGGCGAGTACTTGGTGCCTACAGGATTCGTCCTTGGGTAATGTCGGAACTCCACTCTTGGTTGCGGTCATGTCTCGTAATCAGGAATGGAACTGAGGGCCTTGTCTTTACCGGCCGGGCTGCGAGGAAGAAAACCTCTATAAAAAATTACCCCAACCCAAGCGGCGAAGCAGCGCGAGGGGTTCATGGCTGATGGGGAGATCAGTCGCTACTGCTGGTCCCGCCAGGGTACCGGCCGACACCCTGGCGTAATAGGCTTATCCGAGTACAGGGGGCACTGCTCGGATGGACCGTTTTTCCCCCACACTCGTGGGAACAAAATGGAAAATGTTAACTTAAAAACCCAAAATGATGACGTAGGGAGGCCCGAGGAGGGCGGTGATCTGTTGTTGCCCGAGATGGGCGGAGTAGTAGTTGTGCCCGAGAAAGGCGTAGGGAGTACTTTGCTCGAAAGGGGCAAAAGTCCGGCACTTGTGCCAATATGAGGGGGGTTGAAGGATGCGCGAGTCGTGTTAGAGCGTCTGGACCATGAGGAGGTTGCCTCTATTATAAGAGATAGGTCCAGGTCGTCACTTTCGTCGCGAGGCCGTTTCTGTGCGGCTTCCGAGTCAGACGCCGATGGCGTGATGTCTGTTGGGTCGAACGGCTCCAATGCTATCGAGGGGGCTAAAGCGCAGTTCCGAAAGGACAGAAAGAGGCGCCATCACAGGAAGAGTAACTCTGAATCCTCGGATGCGGATGGGGAGACAGAGACAAGCCGAAAGCGAAGGTTGCTTCGGCCAGAGGGAGTCGTGGTCGTACCAAATATTCCTGATGAGAATATAGGGCTAGCTGCTGGAAAGAAGGCGCTAAACGATGCCAAGCGCGAGGAGCGCCGGCTGAGGGCGGAGGAGGAAGTTGCTGAAATCTCCGCGGCGATACAAACTAGAGCAAGTTCTAGGCTCTCGGATGTGCCCCTGGAACTTTGCGGTGAGGAGCACATGGTCTCCGACTTGCGTAGCCAAGTATCTGATAGCTTGGCTATAATCAATAGAGTCGCCTGCAAGTCGGGGAATCTGAAGGGCACATTTACTAGGGCCCTTAAAGACGCTGCCGGAGTTATCTCTTCTGCCGTTAATACTCTGGCAAAGAGGACGGCATCAGAGGAAGTGGATATCCTCAAGGCAACAAACTCGCGACTGCAGTCGGAGTTGGTGGAGTTGCGGAAGGAGTTTGCCCTTTTGAGAGCGGAGTTGGAGCGGTCTAGAGCATCGGACTTGCGACCCACTCCCACGGAGCGGCGTGTGGACGTATGCAGTGTCCAATTTCCAAAGGGTAGGGTACAAGACAAAAGGTGAACTGTTTTGTTTTGTTTACGATTCTGGTGCTAAATTCTCGTTAGTTGAAAGTTTTTCTGTTACATTTAGTGGTCGACGGTTTAGTAATGTTGTTACTATGACCGGTATTAGTCAAACACGAGTATACAGTACCGAACAAATTCTGTGTTTTGTAGTATTAACGATTGCCCTCTTAGGATATTATTGTCGCGAGATTTTAAATCAGGGTTGTACAGTAAACATAACTGACTGACATTTTGTTTGACGGGAATCTTTATGTAAATTCAGTGAATAACGATAGTGTGAGTGAGTTGACTTTGACTGATATCTCAGCTGATATTACTGGTAGTGACCGGTGGTAGTGACCGGGTTGGTTCGAATCGCACAGTACAGCGGCGTCCATATAGGATGTCGCCGGACGAACGTAGCGTTATACGCAACAGAGTAAAGGAAGGTTTACACGTGAATATCATTAGGTCGAGCTGTCCTCCTTTTGAAAGTCCGGCTTTATTAGTAAAGAAGTATGACGGTTCAGACCGTATCTGTATTGACTATAGTGAGCTTAACAATAATACCAACCCTGACAGTTATCCGCTTCCATTAATTACTGATCAAACTTCACGTTTTCAGGGTGCTAATTATTTTTTGAAACTCTATAGCACAAGCGGTTTTCATTTGATCACAGTAAACGAAAATTCTGTAGACAGTACTGCTTTCATAACAGGTGAAGGGCAGTTTGAATTCTTGACTGTGCCTTTTGGTCTGAAGAATTCAATTTCGATTTTTCAGAAGACAATTGTGATCGTGTTGGGTGATTTGGTTCGTGATTGCGTGGTGGTGTATTTTGAGGACATTTTGACATTGACATTGTCTCAACCGATTTAGCGGTCCAGTATGGGAGGATTTAATGCAGTGTTGGAAGCTGTGACAAGGGCTGGTTTCTCTTTGAACCTAGTGAAGTGTTCCTTTTGAAGTGGAGGCTAGTCAGGTCTCTATCGCCTCCAGAGACTGTGATTAAGTAGTAGCAGTTCGTCGGATTAGCTTCCTATTTCCGTCTATTTATTTTCCGTTTATTTTCCGTCAGTTTTGAATCTGTTGTTCGTCTCGAGGCTGAGGGGACTATTGAACAGCATTTTGACTTTTGCTGGTTTCCGGTCATGGTGTGCTGGAGGATTTGTGGATGTCTGCGTTACTTGTAGGGTCGCGAAATCTCACTCAGGAAGAGTTCAAACTAGCCTGCATCAAATCCCTAAGGTAATGATGCCGTGAAATACGGTTCGTGTAGACGTGGCGAATAGGCTCAGCGGTGAAACGATAAGGAGTACATTTTCATTCTGACAGACGCGTTCGCGAAGTGTGTTCTTTTGTTTCGTGCGGCAGGCATTGACTCTTAGAGTGTTCACGAGGTGACTTGTGGCTTTGTTTGGGGCTCCAACTCGCATCATAGCTGACCAGGGAAGATTGTTTTACTGGTGGTAGTTTTCACTAGTAGACTTAGGTTGGCATCTTACGGCGGCGGGCTTACCCAGTGCTAACAGGCAGGTAAAGCGCGTCAGAAGTGTGTTAAAGTCCATGTCGACAACGTTTGAGACTAGCGGTGGTAATAAGTTGTGGCAAGAATCTGTAGGAGGGTACAACTCGAGATAAATTGTACGATGAACCGGTAGATTTTAATTCATAAAATAACGATACCGTTATCATTGATGTGTATCGGTGGTGTGTATCATTGATGTGTCATTGATGTGTATCTTTGATGTGTATCATTGGTATGTATCATTGATTTATATCATTCACGTTTCGTGATCGACACCAGTTTCAACTGAATCCGAGCGGGGAAAACTGAAAAAATCGGTTTTCGCCACTAACCGCCGGCACCTTTCCGCGCATTCCCGCGGGTTGTATACCACCTTGAAGGCCCCTCGGAGCCCGAACGATCAACACCAGTTTCAACTGAATCCGAGCGGGGAAAACTGAAAAAATAGGTTTTCGTCACTTACCGCCGGCACCTTCCCGCACATTCCCGCGGGTTGTATACCACCTTGAAGGCCCCTCGGAGCCCGAACGATCGACACCAGTTTCAACTGAATCCGAGCGGAGAAAAGTGAAAAAATCGGTTTTCGCCACTTACCGCCCGCACCTTCACCTTCCAACTTCGGGTTGTATACCACCTTGAAGGCCCCTCGGAGCCCGAACGATCGACACCAGTTTCAACTGAATCCGAGCGGGGAAAACTGAAAAAATCGGTTTTCGCCACTAACCGCCCGCACCTTCCCGCGCATTCCCGCGGGTTGTATACCACCTTGAAGGCCCCTCGGAGCCCGAACGATCGACACCAGTTTCAACTGAATCCGAGCGGGGAAAACTGAAAAAATCGGTTTTTGCCACTTACCGCCCGCACCTTCCCGCGCATTCCCGCGGGTTGTATACCACCTTGAAGGCCCCTCGGAGCCCGAACGATCGACACCAGTTTCAACTGAATCCGAGCGGGGAAAACTGAAAAAATCGGTTTTCGCCACTAACCGCCGGCACCTTCCCGCGCATTCCCGCGGGTTGTATACCACCTTGAAGGCCCCTCGAAGCCCGAACGATCGACACCAGTTTCAACTGAATCCGAGCGGGGAAAACTGAAAAAATCGGTTTTTTCCACTTACCGCCCGCACCTTCCCGCGCATTCCCTCGGGTTGTATACCACCTTGAAGGCCTCTCGGAGCCCGAACGATCGACACCAGTTTCAACTGAATCCGAGCGGGGAAAACTGAAAAAATCGGTTTTCGCCACTTACCGCCATCGACACCAGTTTCAACTGAATCCGAGCGGGGAAAACTAAAAAAATCGGTTTACGCCACTTACCGCCCGCACCTTCCCGCGCATTCCCGCGGGTTGTATACCACCTTGAAGGCCCCTCGGAGCCCGAACGATCGACACCAGTTTCAACTGAATCCGAGCGGGGAAAACTGAAAAAATCGGTTTTCGCCACTTACCGCCCGCACCTTCCCGCGCATTCCCGCGGGTTGTATACCACCTTGAAGGCCCCTCGGAGCCCGAACGATCGACACCAGTTTCAACTGAATCCGAGCGGGGAAAACTGAAAAAATCGGTTTTCGCCACTAACCGCCGGCACCTTCCCGCGCATTCCCGCGGGTTGTATACCACCTTGAAGGCCCCTCGAAGCCCGAACGATCGACACCAGTTTCAACTGAATTTAACTGAATTGAATAGAAAATATATTAATCATAAATTTTCTCTAATTAATAAAGCTGAAATTAATCAACCAATGTTATTAATTGAAGAAAAAGCTATTAATTTACGTAAAGAAGTTTGATTAAATCTTCCTACAGCTCCAATTATTACATTAAAAATTATAATAAAAATTAAAAAAATAAAATTTATATTATAAGATAATAAAATTATTGGTGAAATTTTTTGTCATGTTATTAAAATAAATCTATTAAATCATGATAATCCTTCTATAATATTAGGAAATCAAAAATGAAAAGGAACAGAACCTATTTTTATTAATATTGCAGAATTTATAATAATTGATAATAAATCATTAATAAATATTTTTATAAGAAATAAATTCAATAGGATAGAAAATAAAAAATTAATTGATGCAATAGATTGAGTTAAAAAATATTTTAAGGAAGCTTCTGAATTTAATAGATTATTGGGGGAAGAGATTAAGGGGATAAATCTAAGTAAATTAATTTCTAAGCCAATTCAGCATCCTAATCATGAATTTGATGAAATAGAAATTATAGTTCTGAAAAATAAAATAAATAAGAAAAATATTTTATTGGAATTATTAATTAATAAAATAAAAAATAAGAATAAAATATTCTAAAGATGAATTTAAATTCATGATAAAAAAATTATATTTTAGTGTAAAATGCACAATAATTTTTGTCTCGTGTGTGTCTCACTGTCGTGTGTGTTCTCTGTCATGCAGAGGTCACAGTGTGAGGAACCGGAGGGCGTGGTGTGTACTCACCCTACCGCCACGCAGGTGCAGTGATGTGATAGGAGCTGTATTTGCTATTTTAGGGGGTTTTGTTCATTGATATTCTCTATTTACTGGATTATTATTAAATCCTTATTTATTAAAAATTCTATTTATTTCCATATTTATTGGTGTTAATTTAACATTTTTTCCTCAACATTTTTTAGGATTAGCTGGTATACCCCGTCGTTATTCTGATTACCCAGATAATTTTATATCATGAAACTATGAAAAAATGCTCAGAAAAAAGAAATGAAGAAAAAGATTTCAGAAATAATAAATAAAATGAATGAATGAAAAACTTAAGCCCACGTAAGTTGTGGAAATTTCTGGAATCGCTAGGCATTGGCCGGCAACGTAAGGATTTGAATTGCAATCTAGACGTTGATGCCTTGAATAAACACTTTGCCTCGATAACATCTATGGACAACACAATTGAAGCAAATACATTGAATTATATCAACTCCTTGCCGTCTCCCACAATCGTTCCTTTTAACTTTGCTTCTATAACCTCATCCCAGGTAAGAAACAGTATCCTAGCCATCAAATCTGATGCTTCTGGTTATGATGGCATCAACCGCAAAATGATTATTTTGCCCTTGGAAGTCTTAGTTCCAGTCATTACCCATATTTTAAATTTTTCTATTTCCCATAACACTTTTCCCAGTTTGTGGCGCATTGCCCGCGTTATCCCCATACCCAAAACCAAAGATCCAAAATCCTTCTCTCACTACCGTCCTATCTCCATCCTTCCTTTCTTGTCAAAGGTCTTGGAACGTATTGTTTTTCAGCAACTAAATCAATATCTATTTGACAACCATATATTATCCGAGTTCCAGTCTGGATTCCGTAACGGGCATAGCACAGTCACTACTTTGATTAAAGTTTGTGACGATATCAGACTTAGCATGGACAAACAAAATCTTACAGTCATTGCTTTGCTGGACTTTAGCAACGCCTTTAATTCTGTTGATACTGATCTCTTGGTTGCTGTTCTGCGTTCAATAAATATCTCTCCTGAAGCCACTGAGTGGTTCAGAAGCTATTTATGTGATCGGCAACAGTACGTTCAAGCCAATGACAAGTCATCTTCCCTTTGCTCTCTTTCTGCCGGTGTTCCCCAAGGTGGTGTCCTCTATCCTCTCCTTTTCTCCATTTTTATTAATTCAGTTTCCCAAAATCTCTCGCTCTTCCTTTCATCTATATGCTGACGACCTTCAAATTTACTTAGCCGCCCCGTTTGATGATGTTAGTGAGGCTATTCATAAGCTTAACGAAGATTTGCGGAATGTTAGTAGGTGGAGCAAATCTTTTGGCTTAACTGTCAATCCTGCCAAGTCACAAGTCAGTATTATTGGTGGCTCTAAGCAACTAAAAAAACTTGACCAGAATAGCCTCCCTGCTATACAGTTTGGCGGCGTCGATTTGAGTCTGAGTCCATCTATTAAGAACCTTGGTATTATTTATTTTTTTTATTTTTTTTTATTTTATTTTACAGAAAACAACAGCATATTAATAACTACTTATAAAAAAAAAAAAACTTATACAAAAAAATAAAGCCAATTATAGTTTTCTACTTATAAATATTATCTAAGTACAGTACAGAGCTACACAAATTTAAACATATTATTAGAAAAAAAAAAGATACATATTTAAATATTTAAATAAAAAAAGAAATAACCAAACAAAACCAAACAAAAAGTAATAATATATACCAAAAATAATAATAATAAGATAAAATGCCCCATTAGTGTGTGTGTGTTGTGTGTGTATCTATGTGTGTATGTATGTGTGTGTATGTATATGTGTGTGTGTGTATAACAATAAGCAATTATGTAGATTGAAACCGTTTAATTTGGTTTCTAAAAGAATCTGCAGATAAATGGAAGAGATCAATATGAGCATACTTTTTATTGTATAATAATGGTACACGAGAGAAAAAAGAGTTATCCGCGTATTTAGTATGTGATGTAGGTACATAAAATAGATTAGACTGGGCTATTCTAGTTCTTTTTATAGGTACGTTGATATTTAGACATGAAAGCAATTCGGGTGAATCAATGCTGCCTGACAGAAGATTATAAATTATCATCAAGTCCAATAATTCACGACGATCACTTAGCGAAGCAATATGAAAGTGTTTACAGCTTTCCTCATAGGTCCCAAAATTCCTATATATTTTAAAGTTCAGGTGTTTAATAAACTTTACTTGTATAGCTTCAATAGCATTTATATATTTAGCAAACTGAGGATTCCAGATACAACCACCATACTCTAATATGCTTCTTACAAGCGCAAAATAAACACTCTTTATACAATTAATGTTTTTGAAGGGTTTACATGAACGAATAACAAAACCTAAATATTTGTAAGCTTTATTCGTAATGTAATTAATATGTTCATTCATTTGCAATTTGCTATCCAATAAAATACCTAAATCACGAACCAAATGAGTTTTGTTAATCGGAGAGTTATTAATAATATAGGCATGATCGATTAAAGTGTTTTTTCGTGTAAAAGTAATTTGACTGCATTTTTCGACATTGACAGTAATCCTATTGTTTCTATAATATTGACTTAACCTATCTAAGTCGCTTTGGATCAATAAGCAGTCTGTAATGCTGTTCACTTTCATGTACACCTTCTTATCGTCTGCAAACATTGAAAACTTAGAATGTTTAAAGCAATCTCTTATATCAAAAAGATATATATTATATAGCAGTGGTCCTAGATGTGAGCCTTGGGGTACTCCAGAAGTGATACAGACGTAATCAGATCGAGACCCCCCCAATCTAACAGCTTGCTTTCTATTAGATATATAAGACTTCATCCAACGAAATAAATCTCCTCGTATACCTAAGGCATATAGTTTTTTCATAAGGATAACATGGTCCACGCGGTCAAACGCTTTCTCGAAATCTGTATAAATTACGTCAACTTGATATCCCTCGTCCATGTATTTCAAAATGTCACTTGTAAACCCAATCAGATTAGAATTAGTTGATCGCCTTTTCATAAATCCATGTTGATTATTAGGTATGGCTCTGCTGAGAACAGAATACAATTTAGTATATATTAGTTTTTCTAGCACTTTACCCAATATATTCAAAATAGATATAGGACGATAGTTTATAATTAGAGTTTCGGATCCTTTTTTATGTATAGGTATGATGTGTGCTTCTTTCCATTTAGATGGGAAAATACCTTCACTCAGTGATTTATTATATAAAAGCATTAAAGGAAAAGCAACCTCTTTAGCACAGTTTTTGAAAAATACTGAAGGTATATTATCACTACCAGGACCTTTTCGTATATTAAGCGATTCAAATACCTTCAGAATTTCTGTCTCTGTAAGCCTAATCATATATAAATTTTCGTCTGAAAAGGAGGAAACATTATAACTTTGTTCGGTATAATTTAGCGTGGAATCAATAAAGACACTTTTAAAATATTTATTGAAACCTTGACAGATTTTTAGTTCGTCGTCATAGATTTCGTTGTCGTAATACAAGATGCTGGGATAATTCGATGCTTTCTTACGTTTCGACCTAACATACGTGTGCAAAACTTCCGGTGATTTCAATATATGATCCTGAATGTAAAGTATGTAACGCTTAAAGCATGTTTTTTGCATCTGCTTTTGCCTATCCCTCAAAAGTTTAAATTCATCATAGTCCAATAAATTACCATATACTTTCCATTTATGGTGTATTTTATATTTTTCCCTAATAACATTTATTAAAGCCCTAGAGTACCAAACAGGTTAATTGTGTCTACCTCCCACGGCATGCTTAGGCACGAAATCATTAATTAATTTATATAAAATTTCGTAAAAACAATTTAAAGATTCATCTACTGATTTATTTTGAAAAATAATATTCCAATTAATTAAAGAAAGTTCCTTCTTTATACGATCATAGTCTGCTTTCTGAAATAAATATTTTATAAACTTTCCAAGACGAACCTCGGCTGTAAAAATCTCAATACTGTCAATTTCTAATGCCGGGTGATATTTATCTTCACTTAGTAAAGGATCGGTTGAAATTGATATATTTAAGTTAGTATTAGCTATAACTAAATCTAAAATATTTCCACTGAAATTGGAATATTTATTGAGTTGCAGGAGTCCATGAAACTGTAATGCATTCAGGAAAGTAACAGCAGTATTAAATGTTTCATTGGTGCCTTCTTTTGCACAAGTTGGCCCTCCTCGTGAATCCCATTGTATACTGGGCATATTGAAGTCGCCCAATAATATGACATGATCATCAGGATGAGCTTGCATTACGGCATTCAAAGAATCCAACACTAAAGCTAATCTCTGAGAATGCTGCATGTCTCCAGGTACATAAACTACTCCTAAGTGGACAGCTCGTCGCTGAGTAATACCAAAACCGCGCGCACCTATTGTTATCCAAACTAATTCAACACCCACCCGTGAGAACTCGCTCCTCAGTTTTGCATGGTACACCTGCTTAGCGTATATCATAACTCCACCACCTATACTTTTATGGGAGGATTTGGTGTCTCGATCACATCTAAAAATATCATAGCGTGCATCACTTACCTCACTGTTTAGGAAACTATTATTTAACCATGTCTCTGTTATAAATATTAAATCGAAATCATTAGACAATACGCTTTGATAAATATCATTAACCTTAGTACGGAGACCACGAACATTTTGGTAATATAATTTAATTGAATTAATCATTTATAATAATATTTTTAAATAGTTTGATTACATACTTTAAATATATATAGGAAATTATAGTGGGGGAAACATAGTCAATTTTATGGGATGGATCATTTTTTCAATGCAATAAAGTATTATTATTTTTTTTTTTTTTTTAAATAATTAATTATTATTTAATTAATATTATATTTATAATATAATTTTTTAAATAATTATTAATCGTTTATTATATATTTTAATTTTTAATATGAATATTATAAAAATAGGAGAAAGAAAAATATTAAAAATTTAATAATTAATATTAATATATATATACATTAATTAAATTTATTATTATATATATATATATACGTCGGAGTTGGGTGGATTTCCCTCGCACATAGTTTTGAGTGCCCGGTCTACTGTGTGCTTTAGTGGATAATGTTGGCATGAGTAAACACAATTTGTGATATTACGAATTAATTACAACACCGTAATCAATACACAAGAAAGCAGCTACCGCTATCCCAGTAGGTAGATACACAACACGGAACGCGGGACAGTTTCAGTGTCGTCTGCACCGGCCGACTGCCAAACACAAAGTGAGTCGATGTCCGTCGGCCACGCTTCGACTCGCCCCTTCCATACCAATGCATAACACTAACTCTGTCGTCACTTACCGCCGGCACCTTCCCACGCATTCCCGCGGGTTGTATACCACCTTGAAGGCCCCTCGGAGCCCGAACGATCGACACCAGTTTCAACTGAATCCGAGCGGGGAAAACTGAAAAAATCGGTTTTCGCCACTTACCGCCCGCACCTTCGGGGTCGGGGTCTTCTGGTGAAGGAGAGCCAGATAGACCGGCGCCAAAAGTGGTTGCCATGAGGAGACGGAAAGGTCTCGGTGAGGCAGAAAGGAAGGAGTTGCCGCTGAGGTCAGAACAGGAGGTGTCTGACAGCGCTGCGGCCGTACTGGCCAGGGCTAGCTCCAGGCTCTCGGACATGTCTCTACCATCCGAGAAAGAGCAGGACGAAGCCATACTTGCGTCTGACCTACAAAATCAGGTGGTGGACAGCCTAGCGGTGATAAGGAAGGTTGCCAGCAGATCGGGCAACCTTAAAGGAACTTTCACCAAGGCCTTTTGACGGATACCGGCCCGAGTGGGGACTCGAGCGGGTTATGTGGGACTCGTGGACCGGCTGAAGGCCAATCCCAATACCCACTAAAACCTCACGATGCTCCTCCTCAACCACCACTGGCCGCGAGACGCGGGGACTATAATCGTCCACGAAACGCGGCGGCGGGAGCCTGCTAGGCACGTCGCGGAGTCAAGGGTGTGTGGGCACCCTCGACGGCCTGCTCGGAGTAGCACGCGGGAGCAACCTGCGCGCGCCTACTCGGGCCAGGTTGGTAGGCGGCCAGCTTCCCCAAGCTGACCGCCCTCTGGCATATTAGGGCGGAAGGCGGCGATCGTGTGCCGCCCTCCGGCGACCCGGTCTCTTACGGCGGATGGCGACTTTGGCAAAAGCCTCCCTCGTCCGTTCCGCCCACTCCTTCTCGAGCACCACTGCCTCGCAGAAGGATGAGACCGCATCCCACGACGTCTCGCTGCCGGCCATAGCCTTGACCACGGCCGGCAGGGAAAGGTCGTCCCCTATGACGTCGCGCAAAGCGCGACGTTGAGACGCCCAGGCTGAGCACACCTCCAACCTGTGCTGGGCCGTCTCGTCGAGGCAGTCGTCGCAGTGGTGGCAGCGAGCGTCGGGCTCCCTCCCGGCGATCCGACACAGGTAACCCCCGAAGCAGCCATGCCCCGTGAGCACCTGTGTCGTGTGGAAGGTTAGGACGCCGTGACGCCGCGCTAACCACTGGCGGAACACTGGACGAACAGCCTCGATCTTCCTCAGGCCGGCAGATGGATTTGCCAGCCGAGTTTCCCACATTTCAACCGCGGCTACCCGCGCCTCCTCAGTGCGTGCTTGGCTTGCCGGTTCCCCGGACGCTAGGCCTCGACGCCGGCAATAGACCGACCGACCAGAGAAAGAGCATCCAGGTCCCACGGTATGACTCCAGCCAGCACGCACGCCACTTCACCGGAGATGGTCCGGTACCCCCGTATCGCCCGGATGGCCATCACCCTCTGCGCACGTCGCAGCAGAGTGATGTTGTGCCGGTCGGATCGGACCACTCCGGTGTACAGCCGACGGCTAGAGGCGCTCGGCCCATCCACATTGGGCAAAAGGCGCGCCAGTGCCGCCGCTGTCTTCAACAGTTTCGGGGCCAAAGATGTAAAGCGGCCCCGAAAACTCCACCGACCATCCAGAACAAGTCCGAGGTACTTCATGCTCCGGGCAACGTCAATTTTGACGCCACCGACGACGATGTGGGCATCTGCCGGTGGGCCCTTTCGAGGAGCATGGAAGTAGATTGCCTCGGACTTGTTGAGGGAGACTTCCAAGCCCAGCCGCTTTATGCGGCCGACTACCTCCGCAACTCCAGCAGTCGCGAGGACTGCCGCCTCTCGATAGGTCCACTGCTGCGCCAAGACCAGCGTGTCATCGGCGTAACAGAGGACCTTTATCCCCCTCAGGGTGCCGCCCCGCAGCACCCAGTCGTATCCGATGTTCCAGAGGATCGGACCCAGCACCGATCCTTGTGGAGCACCGGCCGACACAACGAACTCCTTCCAACCTCCTCCAGGAGCTGGAAAGGTCACAGACCTACCGGACAGGTAAGCCCCGATGACGCGGCGCAGGTATGGAGGCACACGATAGTATAACAGTGCCTCCTTTATGCAGGGCCATGGCAGGGAGTTGAAGGCGTTGGCGATGTCTAAAGACACCGCCAAGACTCCATTGCCTCGGGCCACCGCATCCTGCGCATAGGACTTTACCTCCAGTATGGCATCCACCGTCGATCGCCCCCTACGGAAGCCATACTGGTGGTCCGAGAGGTCCGGACCTGTCCCCTCCAAATGGTGTTGTAGCCTCCTGGCTACAACACGCTCAACTAGCTTGGCGATCTCGCTCAAGAGCACGATGGGCCTGTAGGCGGAGGCTGAATCCGCCGGGCGACCCTCCTTCTTGATGAGGACTAACCTGCCTGTCTTCCACCGCTGTGGAATTATGGCTTGAGCCAGACAGGCAGTGAATAGTCCTCGCACTCTGGGCCCTAAGGTGTTGAGGGCCAGAGTTAGCGCCCGGCCGGGAATGCCATCCAAGCCCGGGGCGGTGCTCTTGAGCCGAGATCGGCGTACAGCTTCTTCGAGCTCCTCCTCCTCCACCGGTGGTGTGACGCTGTCCTCGTCGTCCTCCTCTTCCTCCTCACGCGCTGCAGGGCGGGCCATACTGGGTGGTGCAAAACTGGCCCGCTGCGGGAATAGCGACGACAGAACCCCTCGGAGTACGTCCGGTTGGAGTGTCTGCGTCAGTGGTGGTGCCCAAGCCCGTAACCTACCGAGCACCATTCGGTAAGGTGTGCCGTACGGGTCTAAGTCTATCCCCGCGATCAACCGGTCGTGCGACTCGCCTTTCACACGACCGATCTCCTCCTGCAGCTGCGTTCTCGCCTCGACATAGACGCGGTACAGTCGGTCTTCCTCCTCCTGCACCTTCTGTACCCGTCTGCGATAGTGGCTGTACTGGCGTCTCGCCGCAACGCAGGTGTTACGCAGTTGCGCGATCTCCCACGACCACCAGTACACTTGCCGCCGTTGAGGGCGGCGCCCGGAACGGGGCATTGACGCGTCACAGATACGCGTCAGCGCCCCACTATCGCGGCCTCCTCCAACAACTCCCTGTCGAGACGACCCAGTTGCCACCGCGGTCCGTACTCTCGCGAGTTTGGACTGGGGGCTGGTGGCACCGCAGGATGTATGGAGATCTCGTACAAGATGTAGAGGTGATCCGAGAGAGTCTCCACATCATCCAGCACTCGCGACCGAAACGTCCACGACGGATCCGCCCAGCCTTCGCACACACGTGTTCTTGGTCGCTCGGTTGAGCACAGACAAACCGGTGGCAACAACCCACTCCGACAGCGCCACACCACGCACATCCGTCGTTGCGAAGCCCCACACGCTGGACTTCGCGTTGAGATCGCCGGCCACCAACATCTCCGCCGGACGAAATCGCTCTACCATTTCCCCCAATCGTATAAGGAACTCTTCAAACTCCGCGAGAGTTCGATTGGGGGAAAAGTAGACCCCTACGACAACTCGGTTGCCGACAAGTGCGGCGACGCATCCCACACCTCTCTCTACACGTGAGAAAGGCGGGGAGCCCGCGGCGACCTGGGTGATAATAGTCACCACCCCGGTGTTGTCGGCTACCCAGTTGTCTCTGTCGGGAACGCTGTAGGGCTCCGAAACAACCGCCACCTGGATAGACCACTGCGCCAGGCTTTGGACCAATAAGTCCTGGGCCCTAGCACAGTGGTTAATGTTCGCATGTAACACACGGAGAGCCATTATTGGTCTTCCATGTGTTGCACCTCCTCAGGCCCAGCTGGGATATTAGACCTGGCCGATGTTGCCGGCACTCGTCTGCGCTTTCCACCGTTATTGGTGCTAGCCTTTCCACAGGCAGCATTCCCCAACATGTGATTAGCGGGCCTTTGCGCCGCCTCACACACCGGACAATGAGGCTCTGCCGAACACGATCTCTGCTGATGCCCGGTCTGGCCACACTGGAAACACTGTTTGCTGCGGTCCACCTGGCTACTGCACTTCGCAGCCATGTGGCCCACTTCGTGGCAACGGAAACAACGTTGCGCACGTTCTCAGCAGTGTTGGCGCCAGGCATTCTAGCGCCTAGCATTCTAGCGCCAGTAGACGCAACACGGAATCTCAGGTCCTCTATACCCAGGTCTTCCAACTTTATACTTTCCTTGACCCGGGTAAGGACATCGCTATACGACATCTTGTCGGCGACGGCTGGCTGCAACTTAATCGTCACAACTTGCGATCTAGGACGACGCAACTTTGGCTCCTTTTGCGCTTTAGCCTTTTGCGCTTTCGGCTTAGGAGCTGGCTTTCTCTTCTTGGCCCCCTTCCGGGCTACTACAGTCCAGCCCTCAGACATATCAGCCGGAGCGGGTGGCAGAGGTCGAGGCTCAGTAGATGCGGTCTTCACCGGGCCTTTCTTCTTCTTGGCCTTTTTAGACCTTTGCTCCTTTGGTGCCGGATTAGCCGGCGCCATCAAAGTGGATGCGACAGGGTCCACTTGCGCCTGCTTTGGGCTATCCACCTTGCGCTTGTCCGCCGCTAGCGGAGGTCGCAGATTTCTCTCCGGTGGTAGCCGATCTTTAAAGGCTTCCAGCCTGGTGGAGACCATAGTGCCCACTATGTCCTCCACAGCAATAGACTCCGTGGGAGTGGGTCGCAAGTCCGATGCTCTAGACCGCTCCAACTCCGCTCTCAAAAGGGCAAACTCCTTCCGCAACTCCACCAACTCCGACTGCAGTCGCGAGTTTGTTGCCTTGAGGATATCCACTTCCTCTGATGCCGTCCTCTTTGCCAGAGTATTAACGGCAGAAGAGATAACTCCGGCAGCGTCTTTAAGGGCCCTAGTAAATGTGCCCTTCAGATTCCCCGACTTGCAGGCGACTCTATTGATTATAGCCAAGCTATCAGATACTTGGCTACGCAAGTCGGAGACCATGTGCTCCTCACCGTAAAGTTCCAGGGGCACATCCGAGAGCCTAGAACTTGCTCTAGTTTGTATCGCCGCGGAGATTTCAGCAACTTCCTCCTCCGCCCTCAGCCGGCGCTCCTCGCGCTTGGCATCGTTTAGCGCCTTCTTTCCAGCAGCTAGCCCTATATTCTCATCAGGAATATTTGGTACGACCACGACTCCCTCTGGCCGAAGCAACCTTCGCTTTCGGCTTGTCTCTGTCTCCCCATCCGCATCCGAGGATTCAGAGTTACTCTTCCTGTGATGGCGCCTCTTTCTGTCCTTTCGGAACTGCGCTTTAGCCCCCTCGATAGCATTGGAGCTGTTCGACCCAACAGACATCACGCCATCGGCGTCTGACTCGGAAGCCGCCCAGAAACGGCCTCGCGACGAAAGTGACGACCTGGACCTATCTCTTATAATAGAGGCAACCTCCTCATGGTCCAGACGCTCTAACACGACTCGCGCATCCTTCAACCCCCCTCCTATTGGCACAAGTGCCGGACTTTTGCCCCTTTCGAGCAAAGTACTCCCTACGCCTTTCTCGGGCACAACTACTACTCCGCCCATATCGGGCAACAACAGATCACCGCCCTCCTCGGGCCTCCCTACGTCATCATTTTGGGTTTTTAAGTTAACATTTTCCATTTTGTTCCCACGAGTGTGGGGGAAAAACGGTCCATCCGAGCAGTGCCCCCTGTACTCGGATAAGCCTATTACGCCAGGGTGTCGGCCGGTACCCTGGCGGGACCAGCAGTAGCGACTGATCTCCCCATCAGCCATGAACCCCTCGCGCTGCTTCGCCGCTTGGGTTGGGGTAATTTTTTATAGAGGTTTTCTTCCTCGCAGCCCGGCCGGTAAAGGCAAGGCCCTCAGTTCCATTCCTGATTACGAGACATGACCGCAACCAAGAGTGGAGTTCCGATATTTTCGGCGCTGGCACATCACTGCACCTGCGTGGCGGTAGGGTGAGTACACACCACGCACGCCCTCCGGTTCCTCACACTGTGACCTCTGCATGACAGAGGACACGCGAAGAACCACGCCGGATTATTAGCCAGCGAGCAATCATTACCCAAGGACGAATCCTGTAGGCACCAATTACTCGCCGCCCAGGGTGCACCGGTCCGCAACACTGTTCGTCCCCCCCGAACGACAAGCATTCGAGAAAGGGCCAACAGCGGGTGAACACACGAGGAGGTCATCCGACCAAGCACCCCAACCTAACCTGACATTTTTTTTTTTTTTTTTTAACGTGAGGAAATCCTTTTACGGATACCGGCCCGAGTGGGGACTCGAGCGGGTTATGTGGGACTCATGGACCGGCTAAGGCCAATCCCAATACCCACTAAAACCTCACGGTGCTCCTCCTCGACCGCCACTGACCGCGAGACGCGGGGACTAGAATCGTCCACGAAACGCGGCGGCGGGAGCCTGCTAGGCACGTCGCGGAGTCAAGGGTGTGTGGGCACCCTCGACGGCCTGCTCGGAGTAGCGCGCGGGAGCAACCTGGGCGCGCCTACTCGGGCCAGGTTGGTAGGCGGCCAGCTTCCCCAAGCTGACCGCCCTCTGGCACATTAGGGCGGAAGGCGGCGATCGTGTGCCGCCCTCCGGCGACCCGGTCTCTTACGGCGGATGGCGACTTCGGCAAAAGCCTCCCTCGCCCGTTCCGCCGACTCCTTCTCGAGCACCACTGCCTCGCAGAAGGATGAGACCGCATCCCACGACGTCTCGCTGCCGGCCATAGCCTTGACCACGGCCGGCAGGGAAAGGTCGTCCCCTATGACGTCGCGCCAAGCGCGACGTTGAGACGCCCAGGCTGAGCACACTTCCATCGTGTGCTGGGCCGTCTCATCGAGGCAGTCGTCGCAGCGGTGGCAGCGAGCGTCGGGCTCCCTCCCGGCGATCCGACACAAGTAACCCCCGAAGCAGCCATGCCCCGAGAGCACCTGTGTCATGCGGAAGGTTAGGACGCCGTGACGCCGCGCTAACCACTGGCGGAACACTGGACGAACAGCCTCGATCGTCCTCAGGCCGGCAGTTGGTGTTGCCAGCCGAGTTTCCCACAACTCCATTGCGGCTACCCGCACCTCCTCAGTGCGTGCCTGGCTTGCCGGTTCCCCGGACACTAGGCCTATTATTTCTTCATTTGGTTCATATATTTCATTATTTTCCATAATTTTAATTATTATTATTATTTGAGAATCAATAATTAATCAACGAATAATCCTATTTTCATTAAATATACCATCCTCTATTGAATGATATCAAAATTTACCTCCTTCTGAACATTCTTATAATGAACTTCCTATTTTAAGAAATTTCTAATATGGCAGATTATATGTAATGGATTTAAACCCCATTTATAAAGGAATATCCTTTTTTTAGAAATGGCAACCTGATCTAATTTAAATTACCAAAATAGAGCTTCTCCATTAATAGAACAAATTATTTGAAAAAAAAGATTTCAGAAATAATAAATAAAATTATTCCTCACCGTAAACCTTTTGATACTATAATAGTATGTTTTCCTTGGAATGTTCTTTCTCGACAAATATCTCGTCATCATTGAAATATAGTTAATAATACGATAATATATCCAATAAATAATAAGTTTATATTAAAATTATGAAATCATTTTACTAAACCAGTTACTAAGGTTATTACTCCAATAGCTCCTGTTAAGGGTCAAGGTCTATAGTCAACTAAGTGATAGGGATGATTATGATTAGACATTAATTTACTTCTCTAGAATAAAGAGTTCTTAAAATAGAAATTACATAAGATTGAATAATTGCTACGGCAGATTCAAGAATTAATAATAAAATTTGAACAATAATTAAAATAATTAATAAATAATTAAGTATTTTAATACCTGTATTACTTAATAAAGTTAAAAGTAAATGACCTGCAATTATATTAGCTGTTAATCGAACTGCTAAAGTTCCAGGTCGAATAATATTACTAATAGTTTCAATTAGTACTATAAAAGGTATTAAAATAGTTGGTGTTCCCTGAGGAATTATATGAATAAATATATGTTGTGTATTATTTAATCATCCATAAATTATAAATCTTAATCATAATGTTAAAGATAATGAAAGGGATACATTAAGATGACTTGTTCTAGTAAAAATATATGGGAATAAACCTAAAAAAATATTAAATAAAATAAAAAAGAATAATGAAATAAAAATAAAAGTTGATCCATTAATTCTATTTGGTCCTAATAAAGTTTTAAATTCATTATGAAGTTTATTAGAAATAAAATTTCATAATAAATAATGACGATTAGGAAAAAATCAGAAAGATAAAGGAATAAATAATAATCCAATAAATGTTCTAATTCAATTAAATGAGAAATTAAATAAATTTGTTGAAGGATCAAAAATTGAAAAAAGATTATTTATCATTTTCAAAAAAATTTTTTGAAATTATTTTTCTTATTTTTTTTAAAATTAAAATTATTTTTATAATTTAAAATAAAATAATTTATAATTATTAAACTAATAAAAATAGAAATAAAAAATAATAATGAAATTATTCAATTGATAGGTATTATTTGAGGAATGTGGTGTGAGTGGTGATGGTGGTGGTAGTGGTTGTCAACGAGTGGTTATGATTGTTCTATGTAAAACTTCATTTAATTAGCTATTATTTTTGTGCAAAGTTACATTTTGGTATATTGACAAGAACAAACATAAAAAGTATTCGGGTGAATTCGGAATCTCCCTTTTTTGAAGTTGGTTGAAAATGAGAACATCCTCTTTTTTGAGATTGGTTGAAAAGAAATGCAACGATCAGGAATCTCACTTCTGACATCAATTTAAAAAGTTTTTGCTTGTAACTATTACAGTATAATTAATTTTTGACCAACAAAAACAAACTTTCTCAATTTTCTCCGGATTCCATAATCGAAACCTAACCAAACTTTCACCAAATTATCCTTGAAGTGTATCCTTTCAAATAAAAAAAGAATCATCAAAATCGGTTGGCGCGACATTGAGTTATTCGGCTATTAGTCGCGCACATGCATAATGCAAATTTAAGACTTATGTGATTTTCTCATGGATACCATTGTCAGACATGGACAAAAAAAAATGGAACCATTCGGGAAGCTATACCTTTTAAATAAAAAAAAAAAATATTAAAATCGGTCCACCCAGTTAAAAGTTATGAGGTAACAAACATAAAAAAAAAAAAATACAGTCGAATTGATAACCTCCTTTTCTTACAGAAGTCGGTTAAAAAAGGATTATTATTCATTATAAGAATGTTCAGAAGGAGGTAAATTTTGATATCATTCAATAGAGGATGGTATATTTAATGAAAATAGGATTATTCGTTGATTAATTATTGATTCTCAAATAATAATAATAATTAAAATTATGGAAAATAATGAAATATATGAACCAAATGAAGAAATAATAGGCCTAGTGTCCGGGGAACCGGCAAGCCAGGCACGCACTGAGGAGGTGCGGGTAGCCGCAATGGAGTTGTGGGAAACTCGGCTGGCAACACCAACTGCCGGCCTGAGGACGATCGAGGCTGTTCGTCCAGTGTTCCGCCAGTGGTTAGCGCGGCGTCACGGCGTCCTAACCTTCCGCATGACACAGGTGCTCACGGGGCATGGCTGCTTCGGGGGTTACTTGTGTCGGATCGCCGGGAGGGAGCCCGACGCTCGCTGCCACCGCTGCGACGACTGCCTTGATGAGACGGCCCAGCACACGTTGGAGGTGTGCTCAGCCTGGGCGTCTCAACGTCGCGCTTTGCGCGACGTCATAGGGGACGACCTTTCCCTGCCGGCCGTGGTCAAGGCTATGGCCGGCAGCGAGACGTCGTGGGATGCGGTCTCATCCTTCTGCGAGGCAGTGGTGCTCGAGAAGGAGTCGGCGGAACGGGCGAGGGAGGCTTTTGCCGAAGTCGCCATCCGCCGTAAGAGACCGGGTCGCCGGAGGGCGGCACACGATCGCCGCCTTCCGCCCTAATGTGCTAGAGGGCGGTCAGCTTGGGGAAGCTGACCGCCTACCAACCTGGCCCGAGTAGGCACGCACAGGTTGCTCCCGCGCGCTACTCTGAGCAGGCCGTCGAGGGTGCCCACACACCCTTGACTCCGCGACGTGCCTTGCAGGCTCCCGCCGCCGCGTTTCGCGGAAGACTCACGTCCCCGTGTCTCGCGGCCAGTGGCGGTCGAGGAGGAGCACCGTGAGGTTTTAGTGGGTATTGGGATAATACTATCCAATTAGCAGAAAATGTTAAATTCTTAGGCATGATTCTCGATAAAAGACTGAACGGAATTGCCCATGCTGAACATGTCAGTAAAAAATGTGAAAACGGCATCAACGCTTTAAGAGCTGTGTCTGGTGTGTTGTGGCGTGCACACCCTTATACTCTCAAACTACTGTACAATGCCATTATCCGTAGTCACATTGACTACGGATTATTTGTTTTAGACCCCTTTAACAAAGTTGCTACTGAAAAACTCAATAGGATCCAATACAAATGCCTACGAATTATTATAGGTGCAATGAAGTCTTCTCCCACCAACGCACTGCAGGTTGAGTGTGTTGATCCTCCTTATCCTATCCGTCGCCAATTCCTGTCTGATCGGTTTGTTGGTAAAATGTTACAGCTGTCATCCCACCCTCTATGGTCCAAGCTATCTGATTTAGCGGACCTCATTCCTCCGGGCAGGCCCCTACCCTACTTGCTCAATAGTTTCCTGAAATTTACCTCTCTTCCTCATCCCTTGTCCTCTTCTCCGTCTAATCCTTAATTCAAAAATTAAAAAAATAAAATTTATATTATAAGATAATAAAATTATTGGTGAAATTTTTTGTCATGTTATTAAAATAAATCTATTAAATCATGATAATCCTTCTATAATATTAGGAAATCAAAAATGAAAAGGAACAGAACCTATTTTTGTTAATATTGCAGAATTTATAATAATTGATAATAAATCATTAATAAATATTTTTATAAGAAATAAATTCAATAGGATAGAAAATAAAAAAATAATTGATGCAATAGATTGAGTTAAAAAATATTTTAAGGAAGCTTCTGAATTTAATAGATTATTGGGGGAAGAGATTAAGGGGATAAATCTAAGTAAATTAATTTCTAAGCCAATTCAGCATCCTAATCATGAATTTGATGAAATAGAAATTATAGTTCTGAAAAATAAAATAAATAAGAAAAATATTTTATTGGAATTATTAATTAATAAAATAAAAAATCAGAATAAAATATTCTAAAGATGAATTTAAATTCATTATAAAAAAATTATATTTTAGTGTAAAATGCACAATAATTTTTGAAATTATTAGATATAGTTTAATTCCATAAAATATAATAAAGGTAGAAAATTACATTATTTATCCTATCAGAATAATCCTTTTATCAGGCACTTTATTTTTAAAAAAAAGGGATTTCCTTTATATTTGGGGTATGAACCCAAAAGCTTATTTTAGCTTTTTTTTATTTGTTAAGTAATACTTTTTGCGCCTTACGATAATTTCTTGCATAAGTCCTGCACTTTTAATGGTTGCCTGTAAGAGATCACTTGCAGTGATAAGGCCGCCATTGCACATGTTAATTTAAGTACCTATGTATCCTTCGTTTTCTTTTCTTTTCTATTTTTTTTTTCTGTGTAAATTTTATATATATATATATTTTTTCAATGCAATAAAGTATTATTATTATTTTTTTTTTTTTAAATTAATTAATTATTATTTAATTAATATTATATTTATAATATAATTTTTTAAATAATTATTAATCGTTTATTATATATTTTAATTTTTAATATGAATATTATAAAAATAGGAGAAAGAAAAATATTAAAAATTTAATAATTAATATTAATATATATATACATTAATTAAATTTATTATTATATATATATATACGTCGGAGTTGGGTGGATTTCCCTCGCACATAGTTTTGAGTGCCCGGTCTACTGTGTGCTTTAGTGGATAATGTTGGCATGAGTAAACACAATTTGTGATATTACGAATTAATTACAACACCGTAATCAATACACAAGAAAGCAGCTACCGCTATCCCAGTAGGTAGATACACAACACGGAACGCGGGACAGTTTCAGTGTCGTCTGCACCGGCCGACTGCCAAACACAAAGTGAGTCGATGTCCGTCGGCCACGCTTCGACTCGCCCCTTCCATACCAATGCATAACACTAACTCTGTCGAGCGCCAATAGATGGCGCTGGCGTTCCGGAACCACATCAATACTACAAATTCCGACACGGCCATCCTGCTAGCACACGTCCTCGTGTGTTGGTTAGCCTAGAAGAAAAAGCTACAACAGTACCTCGTACCGCTCGGCCAACCTACATCAGAACCTTACCAACCAACTTCCAGAACCGTACACTAGAATTGTAATAGACGTACACTAGTAATTACACTAGTAATTGTATACCAGAACCTTATACCTGAACTGTATACCTGAACTGTGTACCTGAACTGTATACCTGAACCTTATACCTGAACCTTATACCTGAACCTTATACCTGAACAACTTGACCCTCGACACTAGATCAACTCGACACCAGATCAACTCGACACCAGATCAACTCGACACCAGATCAACTCGACACCAGATCAACTCGACACCAGATCAACTCGACACCAGATCAACTCGACACCAGATCAACTCGACACCAGATCAACTGGACACTACAATTTGACACCAATCTGGATCATAATTGTAACTAACCACTACACACAAATACCACAGCCATGTACCATCGACATCATAACCAAAACTTCACTTTACTTTACTTTACTTCACTTTACTTCAGCAACAAGTTACAACCAAATTAACAGAAACCTCCGAGTAAAGACCTCTAACGCCACAGCTCTCCAGCCGAACAGCAATCAAATTGCTCTCTCACATCTCAATACGCATATCAATCGAGTGGATCGCCCGTGTACGTCACCTCTGCGACAACACGCTACGGTCTCTGCAGACCACGACCTCAGTACGGTCGAAAACCTCTCAATACGCATATCCACCGCGTGGATAGCCCGTGTATGTCACACCTGCGACAACACGCTACGGTCTCTACAGACCACGACCTCCGCCAGAGTTAAACGCACACCGCGCACCCACGGACTACTTGAGTTGCCCCAAGAGATACCGATTTCTACCGGGCTACGACTACGAAATAACTACTGGTACGGTCGAACACATTACGGCCGATAGAACCATTTACTCGAGTCTCTTCAACTACTTAAGCTTGAACACCATCATATCATCAACAACATCATAAATTACACATTGATTTCGTCGGGTACATGACTTGCTGGCATTTTCCTCAACCTATCGTGAGCAAATTTGTACGTTACAAGACGTTTACAATTTACAGAACCAAAACTGACAACCTTAAATGAACCTTTAAATTTTGAATCGAATTTTTACACTTATTAACTTTACAATATTAACAATACGCCAACAGAAAACTTACTTACTTTCGTTTTTGTCATATCAAAACGGGACCTACCATATTCCGCACACTTCGTAATAATGTCTGATGCTACTTAACGAATTTCGTCAATGTCAACGACAGTCTATACCTCACTACTACACATAAATGATATAAATCAATGATACATACCAATGATACACATCAAAGATACACACCACAGATACACACCATTGACACACATTAACGACAAATCAATGACACACACCAATGATACACATCAATGACACATCAATGATACACACCACCGATACACATCAATGATAACGGTATCGTTATTTTATGAATTAAAATCTACCGGTTCATCGTACAATTTATCTCGAGTTGTACCCTCCTACAGATTCTTGCCACAACTTATTACCACCGCTAGTCTCAAACGTTGTCGACATGGACTTTAACACACTTCTGACGCGCTTTACCTGCCTGTTAGCACTGGGTAAGCCCGCCGCCGTAAGATGCCAACCTAAGTCTACTAGTGAAAACTACCACCAGTAAAACAATCTTCCCTGGTCAGCTATGATGCGAGTTGGAGCCCCAAACAAAGCCACAAGTCACCTCGTGAACACTCCAAGAGTCAATGCCTGCCGCACGAAACAAAAGAACACACTTCGCGAACGCGTCTGTCAGAATGAAAATGTACTCCTTATCGTTTCACCGCTGAGCCTATTCGCCACGTCTACACGAACCGTATTTCACGGCATCATTACCTTAGGGATTTGATGCAGGCCAGTTTGAACTGTTCCTGAGTGAGATTTCGCGACCCTACAAGTAACGCAGACATCCACAAATCCTCCAGCACACCATGACCGGAAACCAGCAAAAGTCAAAATGCTGTTCAATAGTCCCCTCAGCCTCGAGACGAACAACAGATTCAAAACTGACGGAAATAGGAAGCTAATCCGACGAACTGCTACTACTTAATCACAGTCTCTGGAGGCGATAGAGACCTGACTAGCCTCCACTTCAAAAGGAACACTTCACTAGGTTCAAAGAGAAACCAGCCCTTGTCACAGCTTCCAACACTGCATTAAGTCCTCCCATACTGGACCGCTAAATCGGTTGAGACAATGTCAATGTCAAAATGTCCTCAAAATACACCACCACGCAATCACGAACCAAATCACCCAACACGATCACAATTGTCTTCTGAAAAATCGAAATTGAATTCTTCAGACCAAAAGGCACAGTCAAGAATTCAAACTGCCCTTCAGCTGTTATGAAAGCAGTACTGTCTACAGAATTTTCGTTTACTGTGATCAAATGAAAACCGAAATGCGCTATAGAGTTTCAAAAAATAATTAGCACCCTGAAAACGTGAAGTTTGATCAGTAATTAATGGAAGCGGATAACTGTCAGGGTTGGTATTATTGTTAAGCTCACTATAGTCAATACAGATACGGTCTGAACCGTCATACTTCTTTACTAATAAAGCCGGACTTTCAAAAGGAGGACAGCTCGACCTAATGATATTCACGTGTAAACCTTCCTTTACTCTGTTGCGTATAACGCTACGTTCGTCCGGCGACATCCTATATGGACGCCGCTGTACTGTGCGATTCGAACCAACCCGGTCACTACCACTGGTCACTGTCACCAGTAATATCAGCTGAGATATCAGTCAAAGTCAACTCACTCACACTATCGTTATTCATTGAATTTACATAAAGATTCCCGTCAAACAAAATGTCAGTCAGTTATGTTTACTGTACAACCCTGATTTAAAATCTCGCGACAATAATATCCTAAGAGGGCAATCGTTAATACTACAAAACACAGAATTTGTTCGGTACTGTATACTCGTGTTTGACTAATACCGGTCATAGTAACAACATTACTAAACCGTCGACCACTAAATGTAACAGAAAAACTTTCAACTAACGAGAATTTAGCACCAGAATCGTAAACAAAACAAAACAGTTCACCTTTTGTCTTGTACCCTACCCTTTGGAAATTGGACACTGCATACGTCCACACGCCGCTCCATCCACTCACCGTTCATCACGCGCTGCGCCGTCCCTGCTGCCATCGCTTGGCCCGCCGCCTTCGCTCGTACACCAGATGGCGATATGACCCGGTTTGCCACACTTGAAGCACACTAAAGGCCTCGCTGCCGGCTGCTGCACCGCTTGACTCAACGTTGAAGATACAGGTGTTCGTACCGTCGCATCGATAGGCTTGCTTCTGCATTCCGCTCACTTATGGCCAGCCATTTTTCCACCGCTCAAACACTTCAGTGTTGTAAACCCTATACGTTAAAGCCGCGGGTCAGACTGATGTGATGTGAGAGAGTACAGTAGCCACAGCAACCTCTTCTTTGCCCACATCACAATGTCCAGTGATTTGTGAGGGTAGCATGTCATACTCTCGTACGCTGTTTGAGACAGCCACAAAGATGCTTCACCTTCCAGTGCCTTACTTACAGCAAGCTCGAGTTGACTGCCTCTCGGGGAGTTTGTCAAAAGCACAAGTCAGCCGTTGCGCACCACGATCTCGCGTCCGTGTCTTCTTTGTCAGGATCATAAGTGGGTAACCACATATACCTCCCTGAATTAGCCTCGGTGTATACAGGGCTTCGAACATAGCACGCCAGTGGTTATCTCCATTGTTCTCTGTGCCAACACCGATCGCACTTCTGATGTCGGAGTTGGGTGGATTTCCCTCGCACATAGTTTTGAGTGCCCGGTCTACTGTGTGCTTTAGTAGATAATGTTGGCATGAGTAAACACAATTTGTGATATTACGAATTAATTACAACACCGTAATCAATACACAAGAAAGCAGCTACCGCTATCCCAGTAGGTAGATACACAACACGGAACGCGGGACAGTTTCAGTGTCGTCTGCACCGGCCGACTGCCAAACACAAAGTGAGTCGATGTCCGTCGGCCACGCTTCGACTCGCCCCTTCCATACCAATGCATAACACTAACTCTGTCGTCACTTACCGCCGGCACCTTCCCGCGCATTCCCGCGGGTTGTATACCACCTTGAAGGCCCCTCGGAGCCCGAACGATCGACACCAGTTTCAACTGAATCCGAGCGGCCATCACCCTCTGCGCACGTCGCAGCAGAGTGATGTTGTGCCGGTCGGATCGGACCACTCCGGTGTACAGCCGACGGCTAGAGGCGCTCGGCCCATCCACATTGGGCAAAAGGCGCGCCAGTGCCGCCGCTGTCTTCAACAGTTTCGGGGCCAAAGATGTAAAGCGGCCCCGAAAACTCCACCGACCATCCAGAACAAGTCCGAGGTACTTCATGCTCCGGGCAACGTCAATTTTGACGCCACCGACGACGATGTGGGCATCTGCCCTTTCGAGGAGCATGGAAGTAGATTGCCTCGGACTTGTTGAGGGAGACTTCCAAGCCCAGCCGCTTTATGCGGCCGACTACCTCCGCAACTCCAGCAGTCGCGAGGACTGCCGCCTCTCGATAGGTCCACTGCTGCGCCAAGACCAGCGTGTCATCGGCGTAACAGAGGACCTTTATCCCCCTCAGGGTGCCGCCCCGCAGCACCCAGTCGTATCCGATGTTCCAGAGGATCGGACCCAGCACCGATCCTTGTGGAGCACCGGCCGACACAACGAACTCCTTCCAACCTCCTCCAGGAGCTGGAAAGGTCACAGACCTACCGGACAGGTAAGCCCCGATGACGCGGCGCAGGTATGGAGGCACACGATAGTATAACAGTGCCTCCTTTATGCAGGGCCATGGCAGGGAGTTGAAGGCGTTGGCGATGTCTAAAGACACCGCCAAGACTCCATTGCCTCGGGCCACCGCATCCTGCGCATAGGACTTTACCTCCAGTATGGCATCCACCGTCGATCGCCCCCTACGGAAGCCATACTGGTGGTCCGAGAGGTCCGGACCTGTCCCCTCCAAATGGTGTTGTAGCCTCCTGGCTACAACACGCTCAACTAGCTTGGCGATCTCGCTCAAGAGCACGATGGGCCTGTAGGCGGAGGCTGAATCCGCCGGGCGACCCTCCTTCTTGATGAGGACTAACCTGCCTGTCTTCCACCGCTGTGGATTTATGGCTTGAGCCAGACAGGCAGTGAATAGTCCTCGCACTCTGGGCCCTAAGGTGTTGAGGGCCAGAGTTAGCGCCCGGCCGGGAATGCCATCCAAGCCCGGGGCGGTGCTCTTGAGCCGAGATCGGCGTACAGCTTCTTCGAGCTCCTCCTCCTCCACCGGTGGTGTGACGCTGTCCTCGTCGTCCTCCTCTTCCTCCTCACGCGCTGCAGGGCGGGCCATACTGGGTGGTGCAAAACTGGCCCGCTGCGGGAATAGCGACGACAGAACCCCTCGGAGTACGTCCGGTTGGAGTGTCTGCGTCAGTGGTGGTGCCCAAGCCCGTAACCTACCGAGCACCATTCGGTAAGGTGTGCCGTACGGGTCTAAGTCTATCCCCGCGGTCGTGCGACTCGCCTTTCACACGACCGATCTCCTCCTGCAGCTGCGTTCTCGCCTCGACATAGACACATCATCCAGCACTCGCCAGCCCCGAACACGACATGCTAGGGCCGGGCTCGCGACCGAAACGTCCACGACGGATCCGCCCAGCCTTCGCACACACGTGTTCTTGGTCGCTCGGTTGAGCACAGACAAACCGGTAGCAACAACCCACTCCGACAGCGTCACACCACGCACATCCGTCGTTGCGAAGCCCCACACGCTGGACTTCGCGTTGAGATCGCCGGCCACCAACATCTCCGCCGGACGAAATCGCTCTACCATTTCCCCCAATCGTATAAGGAACTCTTCAAACTCCGCGAGAGTTCGATTGGGGGAAAAGTAGACCCCTACGACAACTAGGTTGCCGACAAGTGCGGCGACGCATCCCACACCTCTCTCTACACGTGAGAAAGGCGGGGAGCCCGCGGCGACCTGGGTGATAATAGTCACCACCCCGGTGTTGTCGGCTACACAGTTGTCTCTGTCGGGAACGCTGTAGGGCTCCGAAACAACCGCCACCTGGATAGACCACTGCGCCAGGCTTTGGACCAATAAGTCCTGGGCCCTAGCACAGTGGTTAATGTTCGCATGTAACACACGGAGAGCCATTATTGGTCTTCCATGTGTTGCACCTCCTCAGGCCCAGCTGGGATATTAGACCTGGCCGATGTTGCCGGCACTCGTCTGCGCTTTCCACCGTTATTGGTGCTAGCCTTTCCACAGGCAGCATTCCCCAACATGTGATTAGCGGGCCTTTGCGCCGCCTCACACACCGGACAATGAGGCTCTGCCGAACACGATCTCTGCTGATGCCCGGTCTGGCCACACTGGAAACACTGTTTGCTGCGGTCCACCTGGCTACTGCACTTCGCAGCCATGTGGCCCACTTCGTGGCAACGGAAACAACGTTGCGCACGGGGCATCAACAGCCTCACTCCAGCAGAGACGAAGCCAACAAGTAGTCTCGCCCCGCTAATCTTCTGCGCTGCGCCGACAGGACATCGGACCCATACTGTTCCTAGACCGGCCCGGTCCTGTCGGATCTCTCCGACTTTTATATTACCCGCAGCACAGCCGGAAACTCGGCTTATTGCCGCCGTCACGTCCTCAGCAGTGGCGGAGTCATCGAGGCCAAACACCCTCAATTCCGCACATTTCACTGGCCTCGACACCTGGACCTTTTTGGGGGTGAGAACCCCACGCAACTTCTCAGCTAGCGCATCCGCCTTCTCAGCAGTGTTGGCGCCAGGCAACTCTAGCATTCTAGCGCCAGTAGACGCAACACGGAATCTCAGGTCCTCTATACCCAGGTCTTCCAACTTTATACTTTCCTTGACCCGGGTAAGGACATCGCTATACGACATCTTGTCGGCGACGGCTGGCTGCAACTTAATCGTCACAACTTGCGATCTAGGACGACGCAACTTTGGCTCCTTTTGCGCTTTAGCCTTTTGCGCTTTCGGCTTAGGAGCTGGCTTTCTCTTCTTGGCCCCCTTCCGGGCTACTACAGTCCAGCCCTCAGACATATCAGCCGGAGCGGGTGGCAGAGGTCGAGGCTCAGTAGATGCGGTCATCACCGGGCCTTTCTTCTTCTTGGCCTTTTTAGACCTTTGCTCCTTTGGTGCCGGATTAGCCGGCGCCATCAAAGTGGATGCGACAGGGTCCACTTGCGCCTGCTTTGGGCTATCCACCTTGCGCTTGTCCGCCGCTAGCGGAGGTCGCAGATTTCTCTCCGGTGGTAGCCGATCTTTAAAGGCTTCCAGCCTGGTGGAGACCATAGTGCCCACTATGTCCTCCACAGCAATAGACTCCGTGGGAGTGGGTCGCAAGTCCGATGCTCTAGACCGCTCCAACTCCGCTCTCAAAAGGGCAAACTCCTTCCGCAACTCCACCAACTCCGACTGCAGTCGCGAGTTTGTTGCCTTGAGGATATCCACTTCCTCTGATGCCGTCCTCTTTGCCAGAGTATTAACGGCAGAAGAGATAACTCCGGCAGCGTCTTTAAGGGCCCTAGTAAATGTGCCCTTCAGATTCCCCGACTTGCAGGCGACTCTATTGATTATAGCCAAGCTATCAGATACTTGGCTACGCAAGTCGGAGACCATGTGCTCCTCACCGTAAAGTTCCAGGGGCACATCCGAGAGCCTAGAACTTGCTCTAGTTTGTATCGCCGCGGAGATTTCAGCAACTTCCTCCTCCGCCCTCAGCCGGCGCTCCTCGCGCTTGGCATCGTTTAGCGCCTTCTTTCCAGCAGCTAGCCCTATATTCTCATCAGGAATATTTGGTACGACCACGACTCCCTCTGGCCGAAGCAACCTTCGCTTTCGGCTTGTCTCTGTCTCCCCATCCGCATCCGAGGATTCAGAGTTACTCTTCCTGTGATGGCGCCTCTTTCTGTCCTTTCGGAACTGCGCTTTAGCCCCCTCGATAGCATTGGAGCTGTTCGACCCAACAGACATCACGCCATCGGCGTCTGACTCGGAAGCCGCCCAGAAACGGCCTCGCGACGAAAGTGACGACCTGGACCTATCTCTTATAATAGAGGCAACCTCCTCATGGTCCAGACGCTCTAACACGACTCGCGCATCCTTCAACCCCCCTCCTATTGGCACAAGTGCCGGACTTTTGCCCCTTTCGAGCAAAGTACTCCCTACGCCTTTCTCGGGCCTCCCTACGTCATCATTTTGGGTTTTTAAGTTAACATTTTCCATTTTGTTCCCACGAGTGTGGGGGAAAAACGGTCCATCCGAGCAGTGCCCCCTGTACTCGGATAAGCCTATTACGCCAGGGTGTCGGCCGGTACCCTGGCGGGACCAGCAGTAGCGACTGATCTCCCCATCAGCCATGAACCCCTCGCGCTGCTTCGCCGCTTGGGTTGGGGTAATTTTTTATAGAGGTTTTCTTCCTCGCAGCCCGGCCGGTAAAGGCAAGGCCCTCAGTTCCATTCCTGATTACGAGACATGACCGCAACCAAGAGTGGAGTTCCGATATTTTCGGCGCTGGCACATCACTGCACCTGCGTGGCGGTAGGGTGAGTACACACCACGCACGCCCTCCGGTTCCTCACACTGTGACCTCTGCATGACAGAGGACACGCGAAGAACCACGCCGGATTATTAGCCAGCGAGCAATCATTACCCAAGAACGAATCCTGTAGGCACCAATTACTCGCCGCCCAGGGTGCACCGGTCCGCAACACTGTTCGTCCCCCCCGAACGACAAGCATTCGAGAAAGGGCCAACAGCGGGTGAACACACGAGGAGGTCATCCGACCAAGCACCCCAACCTAACCTGACATTTTTTTTTTTTTTTAAACGGTTTTATTTAGCTCACCCCGTTTGTTTATTTGTTTGTTTGGGTCAAATTTAGTAATTGAAATTTAACCCTCTTCCCGTTAACCGATTGATCTGAAATTTGGTATACGCATTTGATTCTGGTGACAATACAATTATCCATATTCAATATTATTGTGAATCCAAGATGGCCGCCGCTACAAGATGGCGGACAACTTCGTTTTTTTCAATCCCATCAATATGGGTATCAAATGAAAGGGCTTGTCAATTAGAATTCAGTGGACTATACAAAATTAAAATCCAAGATGGCCGCCGCTACAAGATGGCGGACAAGTTAGTTTTTTTCGATCCCATCAATATGGGTATCAAATGAAAGGGCTTGTCAAGTAGAATTCAGGGCACTATACAAAATCAAAATCAAAGATGGCCACTGCTACAATATGGCGGATAATGTAGTTTTCAATCCCATCAATATGGGTATCAAAATAAAGGGCTTGGTAAGTATAATACAGTATACTATACACAATTACAATATGAATCTCCCACCTAAGTCAAGATCTGGTATCCTGTCGAGGACTGTGTGGCTATAGGGTGCCTAAAAATGAGACGTCGCTAGGGGTACACCACCCAAGGTAAAAGGTAAAAGCGCGCCGAGAACTGTATGGCACTAGGTGGATAAAAATGATATGTCGTTAGCGTTTTCCCCTCAAGATTCAGACACATCTTTTTGTACATAGCCTTGCTCCTCTATTGGACCTCTGGGGGGTCGATCGTAACATTCTCCATTAACCTTGCAATAATGAGGCACTCAACGAATTGAATAGTAGGAGAAATAAAAACTAAAAACTTAAAAATAAAAAAGTAAAAAAAAAATTTTAAGTTAAACGGTTTTATATTGCAGATAAATGTACTAAAAAATAAAAAATAATTTCATGGAAATTATGATTACTAAAATAAAATCGTGGGGCACGTCCAATATCTACAATCGAAAGACATGGCATGAGACTTCACCCACCTAGTGGTAAGTAGAAAGTGTCCCCACGATTTTATTTTAGTAATCATAATTTCCATGAAATTATTTTTTATTTTTTAGTACATTTATCTGCAATATAAAACCGTTTAACTTAAATTTTTTTTTTTACTTTTTTATTTAACATGAGGAAATCCTTTTACGGATACCGGCCCGAGTGGGGACTCGAGCGGGTTATGTGGGACTCATGGACCGGCTGAAGGCCAATCCCAATACCCAGTAAAACCTCACGGTGCTCCTCCTCGACCGCCACTGACCGCGAGACGCGGGGACTAGAATCGTCCACGAAACGCGGCGGCGGGAGCCTGCTAGGCACGTCGCGGAGTCAAGGGTGTGTGGGCACCCTCGACGGCCTGCTCGGAGTAGCGCGCGGGAGCAACCTGCGCGCGCCTACTCAGGCCAGGTTGGTAGGCGGCCAGCTTCCCCAAGCTGACCGCCCTCTGGCACATTAGGGCGGAAGGTGGCGGTCGTGTGCCGCCCTCCGGCGACCCGGTCTCTTACGGCGACTTCGGCAAAAGCCTCCCTCGCCCGTTCCGCTGACTCCTTCTCGGGCACCACTGCCTCGCAGAAGGATGGTTTTCGCCACTTACCGCCGGCACCTTCCCGCGCATTCCCGCGGGTTGTATACCACCTTGAAGGCCCCTCGGAGCCCGAACGATCGACACCAGTTTCAACTGAATCCGAGCGGGGAAAACTGAAAAAATCGGTTTTCGCCACTTACCGCCCGCACCTTCCCGCGCATTCCCGCGGGTTGTATACCACCTTGAAGGCCCCTCGGAGCCCGAACGATTGACACCAGTTTCAACTGAATCCGAGCGGGGAAAACTGAAAAAATCGGTTTTCGCCACTAACCGCCGGCACCTTCCCGCGCATTCCCGCGGGTTGTATACCACCTTGAAGGCCCCTCGAAGCCCGAACGATCGACACCAGTTTCAACTGAATCCGAGCGGGGAAAACTGAAAAAATCGGTTTTTGTCACTTACCGCCCGCACCTTCCCGCGCATTCCCGCGGGTTGGAAAAAATCGTTTTTCGCCACTTAGCGCCCGTACCTTTCCGCGCATTCCCGCTTGTTGTATACCACCTTGAAAGCCCCTCGGAGACCGAACGATCGACACCAGTTTCAACTGAATCCGAGCGGGGAAAACTGAAAAAATCGGTTTTCGCCACTTACCGCCGGCACCTTCCCGCGCATTGTTTACCACCTTGAAGGCCCCTCTTTCAGTTTTCCCCGCTCGGATTCAGTTGAAACTGGTGTCGATCGTTCGGGCTCCGAGGGGCCTTCAAGGAGGTATACAACCCGTGGGAATGCGCGGGAAGGTGCCGGCGGTAAGTGGCGAAAACCGATTTTTTCCAACCCGCGGGAATGCGCGGGAAGGTGCGGGCGGTAAGTGACGAAAACCGATTTATTCCAACCCGCGGGAATGCGCGGGAAGGTGCCAGCGGTAAGTGGCGAAAACCGATTTTTTCCAACCCGCGGGAATGCGCGGGAAGGTGCGGGCGGTAAGTGGCGAAAACCGATTTTTTCAGTTTTCCCCGCTCGGATTCAGTTGAAACTGGTGTCGATCGTTCGGGCTTCGAGGGGCCTTCAAGGTGGTATACAACCCGCGGGAATGCGCGGGAAGGTGCCGGCGGTAAGTGGCGAAAACCGATTTTTTCAGTTTTCCCCGCTCGGATTCAGTTGAAACTGGTGTCGATGGCGGTAAGTGGCGAAAACCGATTTTTTCAGTTTTCCCCGCTCGGATTCAGTTGAAACTGGTGTCGATCGTTCGGACTCCGAGGGGCCTTCAAGGTGGTATACAACCCGCGGGAATGCGCGGGAAGGTGCGGGCGGTAAGTGGCGAAAACCGATTTTTTCAGTTTTCCCCGCTTGGATTCAGTTGAAACTGGTGTCGATCGTTCGGGCTCCGAGGGGCCTTCAAGGTGGTATACAACCCGCGGGAATGCGCGGGAAGATGCGGGCGGTAAGTGGCGAAAACCGATTTTTTCAGTTTTCCCCGCTCGGATTCAGTTGAAACTGGTGTCGATCGTTCGGGCTTCGAGGGGCCTTCAAGGTGGTATACAACCCGCGGGAATGCGCGGGAAGGTGCCGGCGGTTAGTGGCGAAAACCGATTTTTTCAGTTTTCCCCGCTCGGATTCAGTTGAAACTGGTGTCAATCGTTCGGGCTCCGAGGGGCCTTCAAGGTGGTATACAACCCGCGGGAATGCGCGGGAAGGTGCGGGCGGTAAGTGGCGAAAACCGATTTTTTCAGTTTTCCCCGCTCGGATTCAGTTGAAACTGGTGTCGATCGTTCGGGCTCCGAGGGGCCTTCAAGGTGGTATACAACCCGCGGGAATGCGCGGGAAGGTGCCGGCGGTAAGTGGCGAAAACCGATTTTTTCCAACCCGCGGGAATGCGCGGGAAGGTGCGGGCGGTAAGTGACGCAAACCGATTTTTTCCAACCCGCGGGAATGCGCGGGAAGGTGCCAGCGGTAAGTGGCGAAAACCGATTTTTTCCAACCCGCGGGAATGCGCGGGAAGGTGCGGGCGGTAAGTGACGAAAACCGATTTTTTCCAACCCGCGGGAATGCGCGGGAAGGTGCCGGCGGTAAGTGGCGAAAACCGATTTTTTCCAACCCGCGGGAATGCGCGGGAAGGTGCGGGCGGTAAGTGACGCAAACCGATTTTTTCCAACCCGCGGGAATGCGCGGGAAGGTGCCAGCAGTAAGTGGCGAAAACCGATTTTTTCCAACCTGCGGGAATGCGCGGGAAGGTGCGGGCGGTAAGTGACGAAAACCGATTTTTTCCAACCCGCGGGAATGCGCGGGAAGGTGCCGGCGGTAAGTGGCGAAAACCGATTTTTTCCAACCCGCGGGAATGCGTGGGAAGGTGCGGGCGGTAAGTGACGAAAACCGATTTTTTCCAACCCGCGGGAATGCGCGGGAAGGTGCCAGCGGTAAGTGGCGAAAACCGATTTTTTCCAACCCGCGGGAATGCGCGGGAAGGTGCGGGCGGTAAGTGATGAAAACCGATTTTTTCCAACCCGCGGGAATGCGCGGTAAGGTGCCGGCGGTAAGTGGCGAAAACCAATTTTTTCCAACCCGCGGGAATGCGCGGGAAGGTGCGGGCGGTAAGTGACGAAAACCGATTTTTTCCAACCCGCGGGAATGCGCGGGAAGGTGCCAGCGGTAAGTGGCGAAAACCGATTTTTTCCAACCCGCGGGAATGCGCGGGAAGGTGCGGGCGGTAAGTGACGAAAACCGATTTTTTCCAATCCGCGGGAATGCGCGGTAAGGTGCCGGCGGTAAGTGGCGAAAACTGATTTTTTCCAACCCGCGGGAATGCGCGGGAAGGTGCCGGCGGTAAGTGGCGAAAACCGATTTTTTCTAACGCGCGGGAATGCGCGGGAAGGTGCTGGCGGTAAGTGGCGTGACAAGCCGTGGTCAAGGCTATGGCCGGCAGCGAGACGTCGTGGGATGCGGTCTCATCCTTCTGCGAGGCAGTGGTGCTCGAGAAGGAGTCGGCGGAACGGGCGAGGGAGGCTTTTGCCGAAGTCGCCATCCACCGTAAGAGACCGGGTCGCCGGAGGGCAGCACACGATCGCCGCCTTTCGCCCTAATGTGCTAGAGGGCGTTCAGCTTGGGGAAGCTGACCGCCTACCAACCTGGCCCGAGTAGGCGCGCACAGGTTGCTCCCGCGCGCTACTCCGAGCAGGCCGTCGAGGGTGCCCACACACCCTTGACTCCGCGACGTGCCTTGCAGGCTCTCGCCGCCGCGTTTCGCGGAAGACTCACGTCCCCGTGTCTCGCGGCCAGTGGCGGTCGAGGAGGAGCACCGTGAGGTTTTAGTGGGTATTGGGATTGGCCTTCAGCCGGTCCACGAGTCCCACATAACCCGCTCGAGTCCCCACTCGGGCCGGTATCCGTAAAAGGATTTAAAAATAAAAAAAAAAAAAAAAAAGGTTAGGTTAGGTTGGGGTGCTTGGTCGGATAACCTCCTCGTGTGTTCGCTCGCTGTTGGCCCTTTCTCGAATGCTTGTCATTCGGGGGGGACGAACAGTGTGCGGGTCGGTGCACCCTGGGCGGCGAGTAATTGGTGTCCACAGGATTCGTCCTTGGGTAATGATTGCTCGCTGGCTAATAATCCGACGTGGTTCTCCGCGTGTCCTCTGTCATGCAGAGGTCACAGTGTGAGGAACCGGAGGGCGTGGTGTGTACTCACCCTACCGCCACGCAGGTGCAGTGATGTGCCTGCGCCGAATATATCGGAACTCCACTCTTGGTTGCGGTCATGTCTCGTAATCAGGAGTGGAACCGAGGGCCTTGCCTTTACCGGCCGGGCTGTGAGGAAGAAAACCTCTATAAAAATTACCCCAACCCAAGCGGCGAAGCAGCGCGAGGGGTTTATGGCTGATGGGGAGATCAGTTGCTACTGCTGGTCCCGTCAGGGTACCGGCCGACACCCTGGCGTAATAGGCTTATCCGAGTACAGGGGGCACTGCTCGGATGGACCGTTTTTCCCCCACACTCGTGGGAACAACATGTTCAACACAATTTCTAAAAACAAAAAACCAAAACGATGAGGTGGAGTGTGTTGAGCCCGAGAAGGGCGGCGATGTGATGTTGCCTGAGAAGGGAGGAGTAGATGTGCTTAAGGCGGAGGAAGTTGTTGGTGTTATTGCGGCGTCTCGAAGAGTGTCTGTTTCGAGTGTCGCTGCGGAGGGGTCAGTTGGTGATGGCCAGAACGTAGGAGTGTGGAAGGAGCCGAGAGTGGTTCTGACCAGATTGGACGTTGATGACGGAATGTCGACTGTCGGTAGTGTCAGGTCGAGACGAAGGTCCGGATCATCATATGGACGGTTGTGGGGAGTGTTGGAGTCAAAGGACTCAGATACTGAAAGTTTTGTGTCGATGGTGTCAGAGAAGTCAAGGACACGGGCACAATACCTGAAGGACAGGCGGAAGAGGCCTCGGAAGCCGATCGATCAGTCGGGGTCTTCTGGTGAAGGAGAGCCAGATAGACCGGCGCCAAAAGTGGTTGCCATGAGGAGACGGAAAGGTCTCGGTGAGGCAGAAAGGAAGGAGTTGCCGCTGAGGTCAGAACAGGAGATGTCTGACAGCGCTGCGGCCGTACTGGCCAGGGCTAGCTCCAGGCTCTCGGACATGTCTCTACCATCCGAGAAAGAGCAGGACGAAGCCATACTTGCGTCTGACCTACAAAATCAGGTGGTGGACAGCCTAGCGGTGATAAGGAAGGTTGCCAGCAGATCGGGAAACCTTAAAGGAACTTTCACCAAGGCCTTTTGACGGATACCGGCCCGAGTGGGGACTCGAGCGGGTTATGTGGGACTCGTGGACCGGCTGAAGGCCAATCCCAATACCCACTAAAACCTCACGGTGCTCCTCCTCGACCGCCACTGGCCGCGAGACACGGGGACGTGAGTCTTCCGCGAAACGCGGCGGCGGGAGCCTGCAAGGCACGTCGCGGAGTCAAGGGTGTGTGGGCACCCTCGACGGCCTGCTCGGAGTAGCGCGCGGGAGCAACCTGTGCGCGCCTACTCGGGCCAGGTTGGTAGGCGGTCAGCTTCCCCAAGCTGACCGCCCTCTAGCACATTAGGGCGGAAGGCGGCGATCATGTGCCGCCCTCCGGCGACCCGGTCTCTTACGGCGGATGGCGACTTCGGCAAAAGCCTCCCTCGCCCGTTCCGCCGACTCCTTCTCGAGCACCACTGCCTCGCAGAAGGATGAGACCGCATCCCACGACGTCTCGCTGCCGGCCATAGCCTTGACCACGGCCGGCAGGGAAAGGTCGTCCCCTATGACGTCGCGCAAAGCGCGACGTTGAGACGCCCAGGCTGAGCACACCTCCAACGTGTGCTGGGCCGTCTCATCGAGGCAGTCGTCGCAGTGGTGGCAGCGAGCGTCGGGCTCCCTCCCGGCGATCCGACACAAGTAACCCCCGAAGCAGCCATGCCCCGTGAGCACCTGTGTCATGCGGAAGGTTAGGACGCCGTGACGCCGCGCTAACCACTGGCGGAACACTGGACGAACAGCCTCGATCTTCCTCAGGCCGGCAGATGGATTTGCCAGCCGAGTTTCCCACATTTCAACCGCGGCTACCCGCGCCTCCTCAGTGCGTGCTTGGCTTGCCGGTTCCCCGGACGCTAGGCCTCGACGCCGGCAATAGACCGACGCCAGAGAAAGAGCATCCAGGTCCCACGGCATGACTCCAGCCAGCACGCACGCCACTTCACCGGAGATGGTCCGGTCCGATGGTCCCCCGTATCGCCCGGATGGCCATCGCCCTCTGCGCACGTCGCAGCAGAGTGATGTTGTGCCGGTCGGATCGGACCACTCCGGTGTACAGCCGACGGCTAGAGGCGCTCGGCCCATCCACATTGGGCAAAAGGCGCGCCAGTGCCGCCGCTGTCTTCAACAGTTTCGGGGCCAAAGATGTAAAGCGGCCCCGAAAACTCCACCGACCATCCAGCCCCGAACACGACATGCTAGGGCCGGGCTCGCGACCGAAACGTCCACGACGGATCCGCCCAGCCTTCGCACACACGTGTTCTTGGTCGCTCGGTTGAGCACAGACAAACCGGTGGCAACAACCCACTCCGACAGCGTCACACCACGCACATCCGTCGTTGCGAAGCCCCACACGCTGGACTTCGCGTTGAGATCGCCGGCCACCAACATCTCCGCCGGACGAAATCGCTCTACCATTTCCCCCAATCGTATAAGGAACTCTTCAAACTCCGCGAGAGTTCGATTGGGGGAAAAGTAGACCCCTACGACAACTAGGTTGCCGACAAGTGCGGCGACGCATCCCACACCTCTCTCTGCACGTGAGAAAGGCGGGGAGCCCGCGGCGACCTGGGTGATAATAGTCACCACCCCGGTGTTGTCGGCTACCCAGTTGTCACTGTCGGGAACGCTGTAGGGTTCCGAAACAACCGCCACCTGGATAGACCACTGCGCCAGGCTTTGGACCAATAAGTCCTGGGCCCTAGCACAGTGGTTAATGTTCGCCTGCAACACACGGAGAGCCATTATTGGTCTTCCATGTGTTGCACCTCCTCAGGCCCAGCTGGGATATTAGACCTGGCCGATGTTGCCGGCACTCGTCTGCGCTTTCCACCGTTATTGGTGCTAGCCTTTCCACAGGCAGCATTCCCCAACATGTGATTAGCGGGCCTTTGCGCCGCCTCACACACCGGACAATGAGGCTCTGCCGAACACGATCTCTGCTGATGCCCGGTCTGGCCACACTGGAAACACTGTTTGCTGCGGTCCACCTGGCTACTGCACTTCGCAGCCATGTGGCCCACTTCGTGGCAACGGAAACAACGTTGCGCACGGGGCATCAACAGCCTCACTCCAGCAGAGACGAAGTCTCGCCCCGCTAATCTTTTGCGCTGCGCCGACAGGACATCGGACCCATACTGTTCCTAGACCGGCCCGGTCCTGTCGGATCTCTCCGACTTTTATATTACCCGCAGCACAGCCGGAACTCGGCTTATTGCCGCCGTCACGTCCTCAGCAGTGGCGGAGTCATCGAGGCCAAACACCCTCAATTCCGCACATTTCACTGGCCTCGACACCTGGACCTCTTCGGGGCTGAGAACCCCACGCAACTTCTCAGCTAGCGTATCCGCCTTCTCAGCAGTGTTGGCGCCAGGCATTCTAGCGCCTAGCATTCTAGCGCCAGTAGACGCAACACGGAATCTCAGGTCCTCTATACCCAGGTCTTCCAACTTTATACTTTCCTTGACCCGGGTAAGGACATCGCTATACGACATCTTGTCGGCGACGGCTGGCTGCAACTTAATCGTCACAACTTGCGATCTAGGACGACGCAACTTTGGCTCCTTTTGCGCTTTAGCCTTTTGCGCTTTCGGCTTAGGAGCTGGCTTTCTCTTCTTGGCCCCCTTCCGGGCTACTACAGTCCAGCCCTCAGACATATCAGCCGGAGCGGGTGGCAGAGGTCGAGGCTCAGTAGATGCGGTCTTCACCGGGCCTTTCTTCTTCTTGGCCTGTTTAGACCTTTGCTCCTTTGGTGCCGGATTAGCCGGCGCCATCAAAGTGGATGCGACAGGGTCCACTTGCGCCTGCTTTGGGCTATCCACCTTGCGCTTGTCCGCCGCTAGCGGAGGTCGCAGATTTCTCTCCGGTGGTAGCCGATCTTTAAAGGCTTCCAGCCTGGTGGAGACCATAGTGCCCACTATGTCCCCCACAGCAATAGACTCCGTGGGAGTGGGTCGCAAGTCCGATGCTCTAGACCGCTCCAACTCCGCTCTCAAAAGGGCAAACTCCTTCCGCAACTCCACCAACTCCGACTGCAGTCGCGAGTTTGTTGCCTTGAGGATATCCACTTCCTCTGATGCCGTCCTCTTTGCCAGAGTATTAACGGCAGAAGAGATAACTCCGGCAGCGTCTTTAAGGGCCCTAGTAAATGTGCCCTTCAGATTCCCCGACTTGCAGGCGACTCTATTGATTATAGCCAAGCTATCAGATACTTGGCTACGCAAGTCGGAGACCATGTGCTCCTCACCGCAAAGTTCCAGGGGCACATCCGAGAGCCTAGAACTTGCTCTAGTTTGTATCGCCGCGGAGATTTCAGCAACTTCCTCCTCCGCCCTCAGCCGGCGCTCCTCGCGCTTGGCATCGTTTAGCGCCTTCTTTCCAGCAGCTAGCCCTATATTCTCATCAGGAATATTTGGTACGACCACGACTCCCTCTGGCCGAAGCAACCTTCGCTTTCGGCTTGTCTCTGTCTCCCCATCCGCATCCGAGGATTCAGAGTTACTCTTCCTGTGATGGCGCCTCTTTCTGTCCTTTCGGAACTGCGCTTTAGCCCCCTCGATAGCATTGGAGCCGTTCGACCCAACAGACATCACGCCATCGGCGTCTGACTCGGAAGCCGCCCAGAAACGGCCTCGCGACGAAAGTGACGACCTGGACCTACCTCTTATAATAGAGGCAACCTCCTCATGGTCCAGACGCTCTAACACGACTCGCGCATCCTTCAACCCCGCTCCTATTGGCACAAGTGCCGGACTTTTGCCCCTTTCGAGCAAAGTACTCCCTACGCCTTTCTCGGGCACAACTACTACTCCGCCCATCTCGGGCAACAACAGATCACCGCCCTCCTCGGGCCTCCCTACGTCATCATTTTGGGTTTTTAAGTTAACATTTTCCATTTTGTTCCCACGAGTGTGGGGGAAAAACGGTCCATCCGAGCAGTGCCCCCTGTACTCGGATAAGCCTATTACGCCAGGGTGTCGGCCGGTACCCTGGCGGGACCAGCAGTAGCGACTGATCTCCTCATCAGCCATGAACCCCTCGCGCTGCTTCGCCGCTTGGGTTGGGGTAATTTTTTATAGAGGTTTTCTTCCTCGCAGCCCGGCCGGTAAAGGCAAGGCCCTCAGTTCCACTCCTGATTACGAGACATGACCGCAACCAAGAGTGGAGTTCCGATATATTCGGCGCTGGCACATCACTGCACCTGCGTGGCGGTAGGGTGAGTACACACCACGCACGCCCTCCGGTTCCTCACACTGTGACCTCTGCATGACAGAGGACACGCGAAGAACCACGCCGGATTATTAGCCAGCGAGCAATCATTACCCAAGGACGAATCCTGTAGGCACCAATTACTCGCCGCCCAGGGTGCACCGGTCCGCAACACTGTTCGTCCCCCCCGAACGACAAGCATTCGAGAAAGGGCCAACAGCGGGTGAACACACGAGGAGGTCATCCGACCAAGCACCCCAACCTAACCTGACATTTTTTTTTTTTTTTTTTAACATGAGGAAATCCTTTTACGGATACCGGCCCGAGTGGGGACTCGAGCGGGTTATGTGGGACTCATGGACCGGCTGAAGGCCAATCCCATTACCCACTAAAACCTCACGGTGCTCCTCCTCGACCGCCACTGACCGCGAGACGCGGGGACTAGAATCGTCCACGAAACGCGGCGGCGGGAGCCTGCTAGGCACGTCGCGGAGTCAAGGGTGTGTGGGCACCCTCGACGGCCTGCTCGGAGTTGCACGCGGGAGCAACCTGCGCGCGCCTACTCGGGCCAGGTTGGTAGGCGGCCAGCTTCCCCAAACTGACCGCCCTCTGGCACATTAGGGCGGAAGGCGGCGGTCGTGTGCCGCCCTCCGGCGACCCGGTCTCTTACGGTGGATGGCGACTTCGGCAAAAGCCTCCCTCGCCCGTTCCACTGACTCCTTCGCGGGCATCACTGCCTCGCAGAAGGATAGTTTTCGCCACTTACCGCCGGCACCTTCCCGCGCATTCCCGCGGGTTGTATACCACCTTGAAGGCCCCTCGGAGCCCGAACGATCGACACCAGTTTCAACTGAATCCGAGCGGGGAAAACTGAAAAAATCGGTTTTCGCCACTTACCGCCCGCACCTTCCCGCGCATTCCCGCGGGTTGTATACCACCTTGAAGGCCCCTCGGAGCCCGAACGATCGACACCAGTTTCAACTGAATCCGAGCGGGGAAAACTGAAAAAATCGGTTTTCGCCACTAACCGCCGGCACCTTCCCGCGCATTCCCGCGGGTTGTATACCACCTTGAAGGCCCCTCGGAGCCCGAACGATCGACACCAGTTTCAACTGAATCCGAGCGGGGAAAACTGAAAAATTCGGTTTTTGGCACTTACCGCCCGCACCTTCCCGCGCATTCCCGCGGGTTGGAAAAAATCGTTTTTCGCCACTTAGCGCCCGCACCTTTCCGCGCATTCCCGCTTGTTGTATACCACCTTGAAAGCCCCTCGGAGACCGAACGATCGACACCAGTTTCAACTGAATCCGAGCGGGGAAAACTGAAAAAATCGGTTTTCGCCACTTACCGCCGGCACCTTCCCGCGCATTCCCGCGGGTTGTTTACCACCTTGAAGGCCCCTCTTTCAGTTTTCCCCGCTCGGATTCAGTTGAAACTGGTGTCGATCGTTCGGGCTTCGAGGGGCCTTCAAGGTGGTATACAACCCGCAGGAATGCGTGGAAAGGTGCGGGCGGTAAGTGGCGAAAACCAATTTTTTCAGTTTTCCCCGCTCGGATTCAGTTGAAACTGGTGTCGATCGTTCGGGCTCCGAGGGGCCTTCAAGGAGGTTTACAACCCGCGGGAATGCGCGGGAAGGTGCCGGCGGTAAGTGGCGAAAACCGATTTTTTCCAATCCGCGGGAATGCGCGGGAAGGTGCGGGCGGTAAGTGACGAAAACCGATTTTTTCCAACCCGCGGGAATGCGCGGGAAGGTGCCAGCGGTAAGTGGCGAAAACCGATTTTTTCCAACACGCGGGAATGCGCGGGAAGGTGCGGGCGGTAAGTGACGAAAACCGATTTTTTCCAACCCGCGGGAATGCGCGGGAAGGTGCCGGCGGTAAGTGGCGAAAACCGATTTTTTCCAACCCGCGGGAATGCGCGGGAAGGTGCGGGCGGTAAGTGACGAAAACCGATTTTTTCCAACCCGCGGGAATGCGCGGTAAGGTTCCGCCGGTAAGTGGCGAAAACCGATTTTTTCCAACCCGCGGGAATGCGCGGGAAGGTGCCGGCGGTAAGTGGCGAAAGCCGATTTTTTCCAACGCGCGGGAATGCGCGGGAAGGTGCTGGCGGTAAGTGGCGTGACAAGCCGTGGTCAAGGCTATGGCCGGCAGCGAGACGTCGTGGGATGCGGTCTCATCCTTCTGCGAGGCAGTGGTGCTCGAGAAGGAGTCAGCGGAACGGACGAGGGAGGCTTTTGCCGAAGTCGGGCACAATACCTGAAGGACAGGCGGAAGAGGCCTCGGAAGCCGATCGATCAGTCGGGGTCTTCTGGTGAAGGAGAGCCAGATAGACCGGCGACAAAAGTGGTTGCCTTGAGGAGACGGAAAGGTCTCGGTGAGGCAGAAAGGAAGGAGTTGCCGCTGAGGTCAGAACAGGAGGTGTCTGACAGCGCTGCGGCCGTACTGGCCAGGGCTAGCTCCAGGCTCTCGGACATGTCTCTACCATCCGAGAAAGAGCAGGACGAAGCCATACTTGCGTCTGACCTACAAAATCAGGTGGTGGACAGCCTAGCGGTGATAAGGAAGGTTGCCAGCAGATCGGGAAACCTTAAAGGAACTTTCACCAAGGCCTTTTGACGGATACCGGCCCGAGTGGGGACTCGAGCGGGTTATGTGGGACTCGTGGACCGGCTGAAGGCCAATCCCAATACCCACTAAAACCTCACGGTGCTCCTTCTCGACCGCCACTGGCCGCGAGACACGGGGACGTGAGTCTTCCGCGAAACGCGGCGGCGGGAGCCTGCAAGGCACGTCGCGGAGTCAAGGGTGTGTGGGCACCCTCGACGGCCTGCTCGGAGTAGCGCGCGGGAGCAACCTGTGCGCGCCTACTCGGGCCAGGTTGGTAGGCCCTCTAGCACATTAGGGCGGAAGGCGGCGATCGTGTGCCGCCCTCCGGCGACCCGGTCTCTTACGGCGGATGGCGACTTCGGCAAAAGCCTCCCTCGCCCGTTCCGCCGACTCCTTCTCGAGCACCACTGCCTCGCAGAAGGATGAGACCGCATCCCACGACGTCTCGTTGCCGGCCATAGCCTTGACCACGGCCGGCAGGGAAAGGTCGTCCCCTATGACGTCGCGCAAAGCGCTACGTTGAGACGCCCAGGCTGAGCACACCTCCAACGTGTGCTGGGCCGTCTCATCGAGGCAGTCGTCGCAGTGGTGGCAGCGAGCGTCGGGCTCCCTCCCGGCGATCCGACACAAGTAACCCCCGAAGCAGCCATGCCCCGAGAGCACCTGTGTCATGCGGAAGGTTAGGACGCCGTGACGCCGCGCTAACCACTGGCGGAACACTGGACGAACAGCCTCGATCGTCCTCAGGCCGGCAGTTGGTGTTGCCAGCCGAGTTTCCCACAACTCCATTGCGGCTACCCGCACCTCCTCAGTGCGTGCCTGGCTTGCCGGTTCCCCGGACACTAGGCCTATTATTTCTTCATTTGGTTCATATATTTCATTATTTTCCATAATTTTAATTATTATTATTATTTGAGAATCAATAATTAATCAACGAATAATCCTATTTTCATCAAATATACCATCCTCTATTGAATGATATCAAAATTTACCTCCTTCTGAACATTCTTATAATGAACTTCCTATTTTAAGAAATTTCTAATATGGCAGATTATATTCCGGTTCCGGTTCCGGTTACGACAGCGTAAACATCGTTACAGTGCAACTCCCCAATTAATCGTATTTTTTAATATTAAAGTACCACTTCGAAGCTGTTATTATCACAATCTAATAAATATAAGTGTCAAGAAGATCTGGAGATAATAGACTTGGTTTTTCATACGAGAATTATTCTAAATACAAAGTGTGAATGTGAAACGAACAATAGTGAGGTTATCTTAAGTGACAATTAAAAGGAAGTTTATATTGAAACTGACATTGACTTATCAGTGTTACCAGTGACAAATTAAAATTGTCTTTAACTTTTTATTTGTTCTGTCTAAATTTAACCTACCGTCTTCCGTAATATTTAAATATACAAAACAATATTTGGTAGAAATGGATGAACAATTTCAACTTTTATTCGATAAAATGAAAATTGAACTCTCGAAGCAAACAATATCGATAACAGAGTCTATAACGAATACAATTATGGAAAGGATGGAAGAAAAATTACAGCCGATTGTTATGGAAAATCAAAAACTAAAAGCAAATGTAAGAAAGTTAGAAGAAGAAGTAGAACAACTGAAAAGGGAGAAGAAAAATAATAATTTGGTTTTGTTTGGTGTAAAAGAGGAGGAAAAATCATTCACTCAGCTACTAGAAAAAATAAAAAAGATTTTCAAAGAAGATTTAGATATTAACATAGAAGAATGGGAGATTAACAAAATGTTCCGACTTGGCAAAATAAACAGGGAGAATAAAAAACTTCGACCAATTCTTCTGTCCTTATTATCAGAAATGAAAAAAGGTGAAATTATGAAGAATAAAAAGAATTTAAAAGACATGTATATTAAGGATGATTTTTCTAAAGAGACATTGGAGAAAAGGAAAGAACTAGTACCAAAACTGGAGGAAGAGAGGAGGAAGGGGAATATTGCATACCTAAAATATGACAAACTTATTATAAAAGAAAACAAGGACAAGCGTAAGAGACAACTGTCTTCATCGCCCCAGACCAACGCACAACCTAAGAAACAGCAGACATGGACGCCGAAGGACAACAGAGCTAACGCTTTTGATATCATGAGAAATAGATCTAATTCTCTTTCTAACTATACAACTAATAAAAACCAATAGCAATTAACGAGCCGGAAAACTAAACAAAATATCAGGAAAGAAAATGAAAATACAACGAAACAAAACTCTCCCCCAAGCCGACTGGTCCTCGTGGGGGAAAATGACCTAAACCCTCTAAGCAAAAAAATCAAACGAAAAAGAAACACAAATTCAGATATATATATCGCAACTCTAAATGCGAGATCTCTACGAACAGATGAAAAACTCATAGAACTAGAACTGGCGTTAGATAATATCAAATGGGATATAATTGGAATAAGCGAAATGAGACGCCTTGGTGAAGGGATTCAAAATCATAATGGTAAATTTCTTCTACATTACATGGGCGAAACACCTGGGCTGTATGGAGTTGGCTTTCTTGTTAAGAACAACTTGGCTAGCAGAATAGAAGAAATAAGAGGAATTAATGAAAGAATAGCACTCCTCAATATTAAACTACTTTTAAATCATGGAAAAGAAGAAACATGGACTATCATCCAAGCGTATGCCCCAACTGAAACAAATAAAAAAGAAGATACCATAAAAACTGAACATTTTTACAAAGACTTACAATCAACAGTACAAATTTCTAGCAAAAATCTTATTTAATGCCCAAATAGGGACCTGCAACATAGGAGAAGAATATACAATAGGCAAACATGGATATGGTCAAAGAAGCGACAACGGACAACGGTTAGTAACCTTTGCAATGGAAAACAAACTGAGCATTTTAAACAGCTTTTACAAGAAGAAAAAATCTAAAAAATGGACATGGATATCTCCTAGCGGCATGCATATGAATGAAATTGACTTTATATTAACCAATAACAAAAGAGCATTTAAAGATGTGAATACTGTAAACCAGCTTAATTTCAATACAGACCATAGAATGATAAGAACAATACTATCAGGCATTAGAATACAAAAAAGAAGACACATTAATAACAATAATACATACAAAACCACATCAACACTCACTGAAAATAATAAACCATTCCTTGACAACCTGAAAAATGCAATGAACACTATCGAAAAAACCAATTATAAATCAATCCAAGAAAGATACAATGATATTTTGAGTATACTAAAAGGGGGAATCAATAAAACAAACAAACAAAAAAATGAAAGCATTTTATCTGCAGAAACAAAGCAATTGATTAGTGAGAGAAAAGAACTTATACGGAAGGGAAAAAGTAAACAGACAATAGAGAAAATATCGGAACTAAGCAAAAAGATAAACGAGCACATAAGAAAAGACAGGAAAATAAAAAGGCAGAGAACTATAAAAGCTTTTATTAAAAAAACTGGTGGAATCAAGAGAGCCCTAAAAGAATTGAATCAAAAGAAAACAATAATACCAAATATAAAAACAAAAAATGGACACGCCTTAAGTAATAGGCAAGAGATACTCAAAACAGCCACAGACTACTATAGGACACTTTACCAAAGACAAAAAACATCACAGATAGACGATCAAAACTACATAACAACTAAACATTCAGAATTAGTACCCATAATATTACAAGATGAAGTGATGAAGGCTGTAAAAACACAGAAATTAGACAAAGCCCCAGGTTCAGACCAAATATCTAATGAGATAATAAAACACGCAATGCCAGTGCTCGCTCCCATCATAACGAATTTATTCAACGATATATTAGCAACCGAAACCATTCCTAATGATTGGACAAAATCCACTATCACCTTGTTACACAAGAAAGGGGACAAGGGAAACATAGGCAACTACAGACCAATAAGTTTGATGTCGAACATCTATAAGATCTTTTCAAAAATCATATTATCACGGATTACTGTAGCACTCGACGAAAACCAACCGAAAGAGCAGGCGGGTTTTCGCAGCAAATTCTCGACGATAGACCATATTCACGTAGTTAGGCAGGTCCTTCAAAAGTACAAAGAATACAATAAGGCTTACTACTTAGGGTTCGTTGATTTCAACAAGGCTTTCGACTCCGTAGATCATAGTAGCATCTGGAAGGCATTAGAAAGCCAGGGAGTACATGCTAAGTATATCCGGATACTAGAGAAAATCTATTTGAGAAGTAGCGCCAAAGTTAAACTGGAAAGAACAGGGGAAGAATTTCCCATCGAAAGAGGCGTCAGACAAGGAGACCCAATATCACCGAAATTATTCTCTGCAGTTCTAGAAATGGTGTTTAGAAATTTGCGATGGGATGACATTGGGCTCAATATTAATGGAGTAAAACTTAACCATCTACGCTTTGCAGACGATATTATACTGTTTTCGGAGACTCCAGATAGCTTAGAACACATGCTACAACAACTGTCAGATGAAAGTGCCAAAGTAGGCTTAGCAATTAACACATCAAAAACGAACGTTATGACAAACTCGGCTAAAATAGACATTAAAATAAATTATGGACAAATGGAAATAAAATATGTTAATGAATACATATATCTAGGTCAACTATTGTCTACAGAAGATACAATGCAAAAGGAAATAGATAGAAGAATAACAAGCAGTTGGAAACGGTTTTGGTCATTGAGTGAGGTGTTGAAGGACAAGGATATGCCTATTAAAGACAAAAGAAGAGTGTTTAACACATGTGTTCTGCCATGCTTATCATATGGATGTCAAACCTGGTCATTGAACGATAAACAAACTAAAAAAATCAAAATATGTCAAAATGGAATGGAGAGAAGCATTATGGGAGTGAAAAGAAAGGACAAGGTGAAATTACAGATTATAAAGAGCAAAACAAAATTTGAAAACATATACACAACATACAAACGCCTTAAATGGAGGTGGACAGGACACATGCTAAGAGAAAGGATAGAGAAGTGGACACATCTTATTACAGAATGGTACCCGCGTGATAGCAGAAGAAGTAAAGGTAGACCAGCTACACGTTGGGAAGACGATTTCAAAAAGATTGCTGGACCAGCATGGACACGAGTGGCGAAGAATAAAATAAAATGGAAAGCTTTAGAGGAGGCTTTTGTCGAAGGACAAGCTGAAAAAGAGAAACCACTTTAGTTTTAGAATAAAGTAAATGTAATTTTCAGCAATAAAGGCTTATTATTATTATTATTATCCTTTTTTTAGAAATGGCAACCTGATCTAATTTAAATTACCAAAATAGAGCTTCTCCATTAATAGAACAAATTATTTGAAAAAAAAGATTTTAGAAATAATAAATAAAATTATTCCTCACCGTAAACCTTTTGATACTATAATAGTATGTTTTCCTTGGAATGTTCTTTCTCGACAAATATCTCGTCATCATTAAAATATAGTTAATAATACGATAATATATCCAATAAATAATAAGTTTATATTAAAATTATGAAATCATTTTACTAAACCAGTTACTAAGGTTATTACTCCAATAGCTCCTGTTAAGGGTCAAGGTCTATAGTCAACTAAGTGATAGGGATGATTATGATTAGACATTAATTTACTTCTCTAGAATAAAGAGTTCTTAAAATAGAAATTACATAAGATTGAATAATTGCTACGGCAGATTCAAGAATTAATAATAAAATTTGAACAATAATTAAAATAATTAATAAATAATTAAGTATTTTAATACCTGTATTACTTAATAAAGTTAAAAGTAAATGGCCTGCAATTATATTAGCTGTTAATCGAACTGCTAAAGTTCCAGGTCGAATAATATTACTAATAGTTTCAATTAGTACTATAAAAGGTATTAAAATAGTTGGTGTTCCCTGAGGAATTATATGAATAAATATATGTTGTGTATTATTTAATCATCCATAAATTATAAATCTTAATCATAATGTTAAAGATAATGAAAGGGATATATTAAGATGACTTGTTCTAGTAAAAATATATGGGAATAAACCTAAAAAAATATTAAATAAAATAAAAAAGAATAATGAAATAAAAATAAAAGTTGATCCATTAATTCTATTTGGTTCTAATAAAGTTTTAAATTCATTATGAAGTTTATTAGAAATAAAATTTCATAATAAATAATGACGATTAGGAAAAAATCAGAAAGATAAAGGAATAAATAATAATCCAATAAATGTTCTAATTCAATTAAATGGGAAATTAAATAAATTTGTTGAAGGATCAAAAATTGAAAAAAGATTATTTATCATTTTCAAAAAATTTTTTTAAAATTATTTTTATTAATTTTTTTAAAATTAAAATTATTTTTATAATTATAAATAAAATAATTTATAATTATAAAACTAATAAAAATAGAAATAAAAAATAATAATGAAATTATTCAATTGATAGGTATTATTTGAGGAATAAAAGAATATTACAAAAAGTAATAATTTAAATTTGACATATTTATGTTATTTATTAACTAATTCTTTATCATTAGAAGTAAATGCTAATTTACTATAAAATGGTTTAAGAGACCAGTACTTGCTTTCAGTCATCTAATGAATAATTATTAATTCAATTAATAAAGTTTCTTATAGGGATTCTTTCAATAACAATAGGTATAAAACTATGATTTGCCCCACAAATTTCAGAACATTGACCATAATAAATTCCAGGACGATTAATAAAAAATCTAGTTTGATTTAATCGTCCTGGATTAGCGTCAATTTTTACTCCTAATGATGGAATTGTTCAAGAGTGAATTACATCTGTAGCTGTAACTAAAATACGAATTTGATTATTTATAGGTAAAATAATTCGATTATCAACATCTAAAAGTCGAAAATTATTTAAATTTTCATTAGATTGAATTATATATGAATCAAATTCAATGTTATTAAAATCAGAATATTCATATCTTCAATATCATTGATGTCCAATTGATTTTAATGTAATTAAAGGATTATTAAGTTCATCTATAAATTAATTTTTAACAAAAACAAAAACCGACTTCTAACAACGAACGGTGTCAAGCTAATGCTAATACAACACCTTTACTACAATATCTAATTACTAAGCCTGTTCTACTGAGCACCGACTTCAAAATTATAAAATCTTTGTAAAATTATTTTTCACTTTTTAGTTCGTTGTTAGAAGTCGGTTTTTGTTTTTGTTAAAAAATAATTTATTTTACGATTTTAAGTGATGGGTAGATCTTAAAATGATGCTTCTTGAACGAGTGGTGATGGTGGTGGTAGTGGTTGTCAACGAGTGGTTGTGGTTGTCCCATGTAAAACTTCATTTAATTAGGGTTTATTTTTGCGCAAAGTAACATTTTGGTATATTGACAAGAACATACATAAAAAGTATTCGGGCGAATTGGGAATCTCCCTTTTTTGAAGTTGGTTGAAAATGAGAACATTCTCTTTTTTGAGGTTGATTGAAAAGAAATGTAACGATCAGGAATCTCACTTCTGACATCGAGTTAAAAAGTTTTTGCTTGTAACTATTACAGTATAATCAATTTTTTACCAAAAAAAACAAACTTTCTCAAATTTCACCGGATTCCATAATCGGAATCTAGCCAAACTTTCACCAAATTATTCTTGAAGTGTATCCTTTCAAATAAAATAAGAATCATCAAAATCAGTTTGCGCGACATTAAGTTATGCGTCTATTTGTCGCGCACATACCTAATGCAAATTTAAGACTTATGTGATTTTCTCATGGATACCATTGTCAGACATGGACCAAAAAAAAATGGGACCATTCGGGAAGCTTCACCTTTCAAATAAAAAAAAAATATCAAAATCGGTTCACCCAGTCAAAAGTTATGAGGTAACAAACATAAAAAAAAAATAATAAAAAAAAAAATAAAAAAATACAGTCGAATTGATAACCTCCTTTTCTTACAGAAGTCGGTTAAAAATATATAACAATCGTAATGATGGAAGTGCAATAAAAATTAAAGTAATAGCTGGTAAAATAGTTCAAATTAATTCAATTATTTGACCCTCTAATAAAAATCGATTAATATAATTATTGAAAAATAAATTTATTATTAAATATGCTACTAAAATTGTAATTATAATTAAAATAATTAATGTATGGTCATGAAAAAAAATAATTTGTTCTATTAATGGCGAAGCTCTATTTTGGTAATTTAAATTAGATCAGGTTGCCATTTCTAAAAAAAGGATATTCCTTTATAAATGGGGTTTAAATCCATTACATATAATCTGCCATATTAGAAATTTCTTAAAATAGGAAGTTCATTATAAGAATGTTCAGAAGGAGGTAAATTTTGATATCATTCAATAGAGGATGGTATATTTAATGAAAATAGGATTATTCGTTGATTAATTATTGATTCTCAAATAATAATAATAATTAAAATTATGGAAAATAATGAAATATATGAACCAAATGAAGAAATAATAGGCCTAGTGTCCGGGGAACCGGCAAGCCAGGCACGCACTGAGGAGGTGCGGGTAGCCGCAATGGAGTTGTGGGAAACTCGGCTGGCAACACCAACTGCCGGCCTGAGGACGATCGAGGCTGTTCGTCCAGTGTTCCGCCAGTGGTTAGCGCGGCGTCACGGCGTCCTAACCTTCCGCATGACACAGGTGCTCACGGGGCATGGCTGCTTCGGGGGTTACTTGTGTCGGATCGCCGGGAGGGAGCCCGACGCTCGCTGCCACCACTGCGACGACTGCCTCGATGAGACGGCCCAGCACACGTTGGAGGTGTGCTCAGCCTGGGCGTCTCAACGTCGCGCTTTGCGCGACGTCATAGGGGACGACCTTTCCCTGCCGGCCGTGGTCAAGGCTATGGCCGGCAGCGAGACGTCGTGGGATGCGGTCTCATCCTTCTGCGAGGCAGTGGTGCTCGAGAAGGAGTCGGCGGAACGGGCGAGGGAGGCTTTTGCCGAAGTCGCCATCCGCAGTAAGAGACCGGGTCGCCGGAGGGCGGCACACGATCGCCGCCTTCCGCCCTAATGTGCTAGAGGGCGGTCAGCTTGGGGAAGCTGACCGCCTACCAACCTGGCCCGAGTAGGCGCGCACAGGTTGCTCCCGCGCGCTACTCCGAGCAGGCCGTCGAGGGTGCCCACACACCCTTGACTCCGCGACGTGCCTTGCAGGCTCCCGCCGCCGCGTTTCGCGGAAGACTCACGTCCCCGTGTCTCGCGGCCAGTGGCGGTCGAGGAGGAGCACCGTGAGGTTTTAGTGGGTATTGGGATTGGCCTTCAGCCGGTCCACGAGTCCCACATAACCCGCTCGAGTCCCCACTCGGGCCGGTATCCGTCAAAAGGCCTTGGTGAAAGTTCCTTTAAGGTTTCCCAATCTGCTGGCAACCTTCCTTATCACCGCTAGGCTGTCCACCACCTGATTTTGTAGGTCAGACGCAAGTATGGCTTCGTCCTGCTCTTTCTCGGATGGTAGAGACATGTCCGAGAGCCTGGAGCTAGCCCTGGCCAGTACGGCCGCAGCGCTGTCAGACACCTCCTGTTCTGACCTCAGCGGCAACTCCTTCCTTTCTGCCTCACCGAGACCTTTCCGTCTCCTCATGGCAACCACTTTTGGCGCCGGTCTATCTGGCTCTCCTTCACCAGAAGACCCCGACTGATCGATCGGCTTCCGAGGCCTCTTCCGCCTGTCCTTCAGGTATTGTGCCCGTGTCCTTGACTTCTCTGACACCATCGACACAAAACTTTCAGTATCTGAGTCCTTTGACTCCAACACTCCCCACAACCGTCCATATGATGATCCGGACCCTCGTCTCGACCTGACACTACCGACAGTCGACATTCCGTCATCAACGTCCAATCTGGTCAGAACCACTCTCGGCTCCTTCCACACTCCTACGTTCTGGCCATCACCAACTGACCCCTCCGCAGCGACACTTGAAACAAACACTCTTCGAGACGCCGCAACAACACCAACAACTTCCTCCGCCTTAAGCACATCTACTCCTCCCTTCTCAGGCAACATCACATCGCCGCCCTTCTCGGGCTCAACACACTCCACCTCATCGTTTTGGTTTTTTGTTTTTAGAAATTCCATGTTGTTCCCACGAGTGTGGGGGAAAAACGCTTGTTCCGCCGACTCCTTCTCGAGCACCACTGCCTTGCAGAAGGATGAGACCGCATCCCACGACGTCTCGCTGCCGGCCATAGCCTTGACCACGGCTTGTCACGCCACTTACCGCCAGCACCTTCCCGCGCATTCCCGCGGGTTGTATACCACCTTGAAGGCCCCTCGGAGCCCGAACGATCGACACCAGTTTCAACTGAATCCGAGCGGGGAAAACTGAAAAAATCGGTTTTCGCCACTTACCGCCCGCACCTTCCCGCGCATTCCCGCGGGTTGTATACCACCTTGAAGGCCCCTCGGAGCCCGAACGATCGACACCAGTTTCAACTGAATCCGAGCGGGGAAAACTGAAAAAATCGGTTTTCGCCACTTACCGCCCGCACCTTCCCGCACATTCCCGCGGGTTTTATACCACCTTGAAGGCCCCTCGGAGCCCGAACGATCGACACCAGTTTCAACTGAATCCGAGCGGGGAAAACTGAAAAAATCGGTTTTCGCCACTAACCGCCGGCACCTTCCCGCGCATTCCCGCGGGTTGTATACCACCTTGAAGGCCCCTCGGAGCCCGAACGATCGACACCAGTTTCAACTGAATCCGAGAGGGGAAAACTGAAAAAATCGGTTTTCGCTACTTACCGCCATCGACACCAGTTTCAACTGAATCCGAGCGGGGAAAACTGAAAAAATCGGTTTTCGCCACTAACCGCCGGCACCTTCCCGCGCATTCCCGCGGGTTGTATACCACCTTGAAGGCCCCTCGAAGCCCGAACGATCGACACCAGTTTCAACTGAATCCGAGCGGGGAAAACTGAAAAAATCGGTTTTCGCCACTTACCGCCCGCACCTTCCCGCGCATTCCCGCGGGTTGTATACCACCTTGAAGGCCCCTCGGAGCCCGAACGATCGACACCAGTTTCAACTGAATCCGAGCGGGGAAAACTGAAAAAATCGGTTTTCGCCACTTACCGCCCGCACCTTCCCGCACATTCCCGCGGGTTTTATACCACCTTGAAGGCCCCTCGGAGCCCGAACGATCGACACCAGTTTCAACTGAATCCGAGCGGGGAAAACTGAAAAAATCGGTTTTCGCCACTAACCGCCGGCACCTTCCCGCGCATTCCCGCGGGTTGTATACCACCTTGAAGGCCCCTCGGAGCCCGAACGATCGACACCAGTTTCAACTGAATCCGAGAGGGGAAAACTGAAAAAATCGGTTTTCGCTACTTACCGCCATCGACACCAGTTTCAACTGAATCCGAGCGGGGAAAACTGAAAAAATCGGTTTTCGCCACTAACCGCCGGCACCTTCCCGCGCATTCCCGCGGGTTGTATACCACCTTGAAGGCCCCTCGAAGCCCGAACGATCGACACCAGTTTCAACTGAATCCGAGCGGGGAAAACTGAAAAAATCGGTTTTCGCCACCAACCGCCGGCACCTTCCCGCGCATTCCCGCGGGTTGTATACCACATTGAAGGCCCCTCGAAGCCCGAACGATCGACACCAGTTTCAACTGAATTTAACTGAATTGAATAGAAAATATATTAATCATAAATTTTCTGTAATTAATAAAGCTGAAATTAATCAACCAATGTTATTAATTGAAGAAAAAGCTATTAATTTACGTAAAGAAGTTTGATTAAATCTTCCTACAGCTCCAATTATTACATTAAAAATTATAATAAAAATTAAAAAAATAAAATTTATATTATAAGATAATAAAATTATTGGTGAAATTTTTTGTCATGTTATTAAAATAAATCTATTAAATCATGATAATCCTTCTATAATATTAGGAAATCAAAAATGAAAAGGAACAGAACCTATTTTTATTAATATTGCAGAATTTATAATAATTGATAATAAATCATTAATAAATATTTTTATAAGAAATAAATTCAATAGGATAGAAAATAAAAAATTAATTGATGCAATAGATTGAGTTAAAAAATATTTTAAGGAAGCTTCTGAATTTAATAGATTATTGGGGGAAGAGATTAAGGGGATAAATCTAAGTAAATTAATTTCTAAGCCAATTCAGCATCCTAATCATGAATTTGATGAAATAGAAATTATAGTTCTGAAAAATAAAATAAATAAGAAAAATATTTTATTGGAATTATTAATTAATAAAATAAAAAATAAGAATAAAATATTCTAAAGATGAATTTAAATTCATGATAAAAAAATTATATTTTAGTGTAAAATGCACAATAATTTTTGTCTCGTGTGTGTCTCACTGTCGTGTGTGTTCTCTGTCATGCAGAGGTCACAGTGTGAGGAACCGGAGGGCGTGGTGTGTACTCACCCTACCGCCACGCAGGTGCAGTGATGTGATAGGAGCTGTATTTGCTATTTTAGGGGGTTTTGTTCATTGATATTCTCTATTTACTGGATTATTATTAAATCCTTATTTATTAAAAATTCTATTTATTTCCATATTTATTGGTGTTAATTTAACATTTTTTCCTCAACATTTTTTAGGATTAGCTGGTATACCCCGTCGTTATTCTGATTACCCAGATAATTTTATATCATGAAACTATGAAAAAATGCTCAGAAAAAAGAAATGAAGAAAAAGATTTCAGAAATAATAAATAAAATGAATGAATGAAAAACTTAAGCCCACGTAAGTTGTGGAAATTTCTGGAATCGCTAGGCATTGGCCGGCAACGTAAGGATTTGAATTGCAATCTAGACGTTGATGCCTTGAATAAACACTTTGCCTCGATAACATCTATGGACAACACAATTGAAGCAAATACATTGAATTATATGAACTCCTTGCCGTCTCCCACAATCGTTCCTTTTAACTTTGCTTCTATAACCTCATCCCAGGTAAGAAACAGTATCCTAGCCATCAAATCTGATGCTTCTGGTTATGATGGCATCAACCGCAAAATGATTATTTTGCCCTTGGAAGTCTTAGTTCCAGTCATTACCCATATTTTAAATTTTTCTATTTCCCATAACACTTTTCCCAGTTTGTGGCGCATTGCCCGCGTTATCCCCATACCCAAAACCAAAGATCCAAAATCCTTCTCTCACTACCGTCCTATCTCCATCCTTCCTTTCTTGTCAAAGGTCTTGGAACGTATTGTTTTTCAGCAACTAAATCAATATCTATTTGACAACCATATATTATCCGAGTTCCAGTCTGGATTCCGTAACGGGCATAGCACAGTCACTACTTTGATTAAAGTTTGTGACGATATCAGACTTAGCATGGACAAACAAAATCTTACAGTCATTGCTTTGCTGGACTTTAGCAACGCCTTTAATTCTGTTGATACTGATCTCTTGGTTGCTGTTCTGCGTTCAATAAATATCTCTCCTGAAGCCACTGAGTGGTTCAGAAGCTATTTATGTGATCGGCAACAGTACGTTCAAGCCAATGACAAGTCATCTTCCCTTTGCTCTCTTTCTGCCGGTGTTCCCCAAGGTGGTGTCCTCTATCCTCTCCTTTTCTCCATTTTTATTAATTCAGTTTCCCAAAATCTCTCGCTCTTCCTTTCATCTATATGCTGACGACCTTCAAATTTACTTAGCCGCCCCGTTTGATGATGTTAGTGAGGCTATTCATAAGCTTAACGAAGATTTGCGGAATGTTAGTAGGTGGAGCAAATCTTTTGGCTTAACTGTCAATCCTGCCAAGTCACAAGTCAGTATTATTGGTGGCTCTAAGCAACTAAAAAAACTTGACCAGAATAGCCTCCCTGCTATACAGTTTGGCGGCGTCGATTTGAGTCTGAGTCCATCTATTAAGAACCTTGGTATTATTTATTTTTTTTATTTTTTTTTATTTTATTTTACAGAAAACAACAGCATATTAATAACTACTTATAAAAAAAAAAAAACTTATACAAAAAAATAAAGCCAATTATAGTTTTCTACTTATAAATATTATCTAAGTACAGTACAGAGCTACACAAATTTAAACATATTATTAGAAAAAAAAAAAGATACATATTTAAATAAAAAAAAAAAATAATAATTAGATAAAATGCCCCATTAGTGTGTGTGTGTTGTGTGTGTATCTATGTGTGTATGTATGTGTGTGTATGTATATGTGTGTGTGTGTATAACAATAAGCAATTATGTAGATTGAAACCGTTTAATTTGGTTTCTAAAAGAATCTGCAGATAAATGGAAGAGATCAATATGAGCATACTTTTTATTGTATAATAATGGTACACGAGAGAAAAAAGAGTTATCCGCGTATTTAGTATGTGATGTAGGTACATAAAATAGATTAGACTGGGCTATTCTAGTTCTTTTTATAGGTACGTTGATATTTAGACATGAAAGCAATTCGGGTGAATCAATGCTGCCTGACAGAAGATTATAAATTATCATCAAGTCCAATAATTCACGACGATCACTTAGCGAAGCAATATGAAAGTGTTTACAGCTTTCCTCATAGGTCCCAAAATTCCTATATATTTTAAAGTTCAGGTGTTTAATAAACTTTACTTGTATAGCTTCAATAGCATTTATATATTTAGCAAACTGAGGATTCCAGATACAACTACCATACTCTAATATGCTTCTTACAAGCGCAAAATAAACACTCTTTATACAATTAATGTTTTTGAAGGGTTTACATGAACGAATAACAAAACCTAAATATTTGTAAGCTTTATTCGTAATGTAATTAATATGTTCATTCATTTGCAATTTGCTATCCAATAAAATACCTAAATCACGAACCAAATGAGTTTTGTTAATCGGAGAGTTATTAATAATATAGGCATGATCGATTAAAGTGTTTTTTCGTGTAAAAGTAATTTGACTGCATTTTTCGACATTGACAGTAATCCTATTGTTTCTATAATATTGACTTAACCTATCTAAGTCGCTTTGGATCAATAAGCAGTCTGTAATGCTGTTCACTTTCATGTACACCTTCTTATCGTCTGCAAACATTGAAAACTTAGAATGTTTAAAGCAATCTCTTATATCAAAAAGATATATATTATATAGCAGTGGTCCTAGATGTGAGCCTTGGGGTACTCCAGAAGTGATACAGACGTAATCAGATCGAGACCCCCCCAATCTAACAGCTTGCTTTCTATTAGATATATAAGACTTCATCCAACGAAATAAATCTCCTCGTATACCTAAGGCATATAGTTTTTTCATAAGGATAACATGGTCCACGCGGTCAAACGCTTTCTCGAAATCTGTATAAATTACGTCAACTTGATATCCCTCGTCCATGTATTTCAAAATGTCACTTGTAAACCCAATCAGATTAGAATTAGTTGATCGCCTTTTCATAAATCCATGTTGATTATTAGGTATGGCTCTGCTGAGAACAGAATACAATTTAGTATATATTAGTTTTTCTAGCACTTTACCCAATATATTCAAAATAGATATAGGACGATAGTTTATAATTAGAGTTTCGGATCCTTTTTTATGTATAGGTATGATGTGTGCTTCTTTCCATTTAGATGGGAAAATACCTTCACTCAGTGATTTATTATATAAAAGCATTAAAGGAAAAGCAACCTCTTTAGCACAGTTTTTGAAAAATACTGAAGGTATATTATCACTACCAGGACCTTTTCGTATATTAAGCGATTCAAATACCTTCAGAATTTCTGTCTCTGTAAGCCTAATCATATATAAATTTTCGTCTGAAAAGGAGGAAACATTATAACTTTGTTCGGTATAATTTAGCGTGGAATCAATAAAGACACTTTTAAAATATTTATTGAAACCTTGACAGATTTTTAGTTCGTCGTCATAGATTTCGTTGTCGTAATACAAGATGCTGGGATAATTCGATGCTTTCTTACGTTTCGACCTAACATACGTGTGCAAAACTTCCGGTGATTTCAATATATGATCCTGAATGTAAAGTATGTAACGCTTAAAGCATGTTTTTTGCATCTGCTTTTGCCTATCCCTCAAAAGTTTAAATTCATCATAGTCCAATAAATTACCATATACTTTCCATTTATGGTGTATTTTATATTTTTCCCTAATAACATTTATTAAAGCCCTAGAGTACCAAACAGGATAATTGTGTCTACCTCCCACGGCATGCTTAGGCACGAAATCATTAATTAATTTATATAAAATTTCGTAAAAACAATTTAAAGATTCATCTACTGATTTATTTTGAAAAATAATATTCCAATTAATTAAAGAAAGTTCCTTCTTTATACGATCATAGTCTGCTTTCTGAAATAAATATTTTATAAACTTTCCAAGACGAACCTCGGCTGTAAAAATCTCAATACTGTCAATTTCTAATGCCGGGTGATATTTATCTTCACTTAGTAAAGGATCGGTTGAAATTGATATATTTAAGTTAGTATTAGCTATAACTAAATCTAAAATATTTCCACTGAAATTGGAATATTTATTGAGTTGCAGGAGTCCATGAAACTGTAATGCATTCAGGAAAGTAACAGCAGTATTAAATGTCTTTTGCACAAGTTGGCCCTCCTCGTGAATCCCATTGTATACTGGGCATATTGAAGTCGCCCAATAATATGACATGATCATCAGGATGAGCTTGCATTACGGCATTCAAAGAATCCAACACTAAAGCTAATCTCTGAGAATGCTGCATGTCTCCAGGTACATAAACTACTCCTAAGTGGACAGCTCGTCGCTGAGTAATACCAAAACCGCGCGCACCTATTGTTATCCAAACTAATTCAACACCCACCCGTGAGAACTCGCTCCTCAGTTGTGCATGGTACACCTGCTTAGCGTATATCATAACTCCACCACCTATACTTTTATGGGAGGATTTGGTGTCTCGATCACATCTAAAAATATCATAGCGTGCATCACTTACCTCACTGTTTAGGAAACTATTATTTAACCATGTCTCTGTTATAAATATTAAATCGAAATCATTAGACAATACACTTTGATAAATATCATTAACCTTAGTACGGAGACCACGAACATTTTGGTAATATAATTTAATTGAATTAATCATTTATAATAATATTTTTAAATAGTTTGATTACATACTTTAAATATATATAGGAAATTATAGTGGGGGAAACATAGTCAATTTTATGGGATGGCAGATGTGTTTGATAAATTAGCAGTAAGAAAATAATTGCTTTATTAAAAATTATATATAAGCAAGTAAAAAGTGTATAAGTGTGCGAGTTAATGTAATAAGTGTATGTGAGAGTGATGTGTGTTAAGGGTGCATTAAATCCCAACTTGTTTATATAATAAAAATAAAATAAAACTTTAAAAAATGTTATTCTAAAATTTAAATAGCGATATACATTTATGAAAAGAGTAAAGTGACACAGATTAATAATATAAACTTTCAAATTATTTTTAATAAATCCTTTTCTGAATTTATAGCGATTGCATGTGTTACCTCGTTTTTTCGCACAAAGATGGAACAGTTTTTTGACCAAACAAACTTATAAGCCTTTTCAGTTGCGAGTTGTTTACTTTTTTTCAACAAATACCTATTCTGTGGCGTGAGATGGTCATTTACAAAAATTCTATTTGTCCTCCCTGATATATCTATGTCTTGAGACGTGATACCTCGAGTTTTTTTCAAGCCGGATAGGATGTTGTCCTTGAGGAGTCTGTTTTTAAGTTTACAAACAATAACTCGTGGCCTGTCCTTGATATTTTGTCTTGGTGTGATTCTGTTCGCAAATTCAATATCATGATGGTGCAGAGACACACCAGCGTGCTTGGCAACTTTAATAATAATGCCAGGTATGTCTTCATTATTCAATTCAGGAACACCTATTATTTCTATATTCTGCTGTCTTACCCATTGTTGCTGTTTTGAAAATTGACAAGTCAGTTCGCTTACACTCTCCTCCAATTTACTAACTTGTGTTTTGAGAATATTGTGCTCCGCAATCAATTTTTCATGCTCACTTTGTAATGTATTTTGAGAAGTTGCCAAATTCAATAGTTCCGAGGATAATGTAGTTAAATTATTTTTTATTTCCAATAGTACAGTTTGCTTTAATTCCGCTATGATATTGTTTTTAAAATCAGTCAATTTTTTATCCAAAATATATTCCAAATTTTGTATTTGTAGTTCTTTGCAGTTTTTATTCGAGTATTCGGCAGACGGAGATGTTTTCTCTGCGCACTTAGGACATATGTAGGTTTCCTTATGCTTCACTGACATCTTTTTAAAATTAGCGTCACTTATTCTTAAACATGCGTAATGAAATTTTTCCGTACAAGAAGAGCAACATATTTCTTCTTTTTTTAATATACTTGATGAACATACACTGCATTTAGAGGACATTGTTAATAATTATATTTTAATAATTTGATAACCTATATTTGTTAAATAAAAACAACTGAGGGTAACTAGCTAACTAACTAAGCAGTACACTCCACAAGACGCAGATGCTAAACTGTCTCGTATTAGTATTGTAATAAAGTCCAAAACGCCATGCAGATCGCGGCACTGACACGTTTTAATCGAACAATGTCTGCGGTTAGACTTTTCTTCGAACTATTGTTGACTTTTATTTCACTGATATGATATTATTTATTCACTAGACACTTTCGAAAATTACTTTAATGATTAGAAATCAAGTTTAATTATTCACTATTATTGTTCAATGGTTTATATAACTTTAAATGACATATAATTTTAAATTTACAAAAGGAACGCTTAACTGTGTGTGTAGCTCGTACACGCGCTCACGAAGAAGTGAGCGCGTGTACGAGCGAATTATTATAGACAATTCCCTATCTTGGTCAGTACAGATAGCTGAGGTTAGCCGTAAATTATTTGCCACTATCGGATCGCTCAAACGATGGAAATATTTCCTACCTATAAAGACCAAAACTGCTCTAGCTCATTCACTACTGTTACCGATTTTAGACTATGCTGATTCGTGTTACCCAGACTTATCTGAGGAACAACTAAATAAACTAGAGCGGTTACAAAATCTATTATCTTCGGTTTACGTAAATTTGATCATGTTTCTGATCATCGTCGTCAGCTTGGATGGCTTCCTATCCGACATCGCCGAAATTTCCGCATGCTGACTCTCCTCTATTCTATCCTGTACAACTCTCTCTCTCCCTCCTACTTAAAAGATCGATTTTGTTTCCTAGGTGCCGATTCACTTCTTCACCTCCACCTTAGATCCCGTTGTGATAATCTCCTTAAATTACCAACTTCCCATACCCTATTTTATTCTAAGTCTTTTACTATGAAATCTGCAATTCTTTGGAATGAACTTCCTACAGAAGTTCGTCATTCCAAATGTCTATACAGTTTTAAAAATCGTCTGAAAGAGTACTTATTTAATTTAGTATAATAGTTTATCTTTATTTATTTTTTTTAATATTATGTGTCGGAGACTAAGGTGATTGGGACCGGAGCTTGTTCCGATCCCACTTCTGATGTAGACAGATATGACCGACATCGTACTTCTAATTCGGGCGTGGTAATTATAAGAAATGTTATCTTACTCTTGACGTGAAGCTTGGAGCAGTGCCGTGGACTTGTGACCACAACTGTAGGCTTAAGGGATCCCTTTACAGTACTAACACTCGCCTTTCACTGCTCCAGCCCAGTATAATTGCAAATAGGTCTTAACCACATTTGTAATTGAAGTAGTCGAGGTTGGCCAGCGGTGGAGCACGAGTAGTGCACCGAGCCGTGGTAGAGCCTCGACTGAGCGTACGTCCGTGCGGTTGGTTTTATGTGATTGTCATCGATCGGTGTGACGTCAGAGTGACAGGCAACACCATCTGGTTTTGACAACTGGCAACTTAAATAATCTGCTTCCCTGATACGGCCAATCCTGACATGCGCGCGTCCTCGAGCGCTTTTGCCTTCAATAGTGCTCGATTTAGCCTGCCTAAGAATAATAATCCAACCATACCACTCCTACTGAGATCACTACTACTTTATTCCGCTCGTCCAATCCTGACACATTAACCTAACACTATCAAATTGGACCTAATCTAACCTAACACTATCAAATTGAACAGGACGGGCGAGTCCTTTCGACCAATTCGACTAACTAAACCTTCGACACAACCTAAGGATGAACCGGATGAATGTGTCTCTTCGACCAGCCACACGTGCATGACCCTTCAAACTTTCGACCCTTCGACGCTACGACCAACTAACCCTTCGATCAACCTAAAAATGAAGTTGATGAATGTGTCCTTTCGACCAGCCGCTATCAGCTGCATGGCCCGGACAACACTATCCCTTCGACCAACTAACCCATCGAACAACCAAAGAATGAAGCGGATGAATGTGTCCCTTCAACCAGCCGCTATCAGCTGCATGGCCCGGACGACATTATCCCTTCGATCAACGAACACCTAAGAATGGACCGGATGAATGTGTCCCTTCGACCATCAGCCATCAGCTGCATGGACCGGACGACATTATCCTTTCGACCACCGTATATGACCTCAAGAACATAAACCATGGCTAAGGTGTCCCTTCGACCAGTCGCCATCTCAAATGACGACATGGACCGGACGGCCTTACCATGAAACCGTAACCAAAGTGTCCCTTCGACCATTCGCCATCTCGTATGACGACATGGACCGGACGGCCTTGCCCTGCAACCACTTACCACCTCCTATGGCCCGTACACTGTGCCAGCGACCCTACAGTATCTACGTTCGTCAACCGTTATCCACTCTCGTCACGATCACACCAACTGTTACATGAACCCGACACACACTACCTGTTTAGTCGATAGAGGTACTACTACACTGCACATTATCGTTACCCTAAAAATCTTATCCCTATAGCTTACACTACTGAACCAAACTATACCGAGTATGACTCGTATAAGCAACCCTTTCCAAGATCACATCGATATCGCTACAACAAGATATCTATAGCCGATATTCCTATGGAATCAGACATTAAATTACACTAGATATTGTTACTAGAGCTAACCATTTTTCTACACTATATAATTTTGTTGAAATAGATTCCTACAATTAATTTCCTTTCATCATTGAAACTTTTTTTAGAACTAGGCAACATATTATCTGCACTATGTATTACTCCTACAGAGTATTACTAAATTTCAGAAACAATCCTGAAGTAAAACTTTAACCAAAAAGTTTTATTTTAACACTTATAACGTTGAGATGTAACTAAGTAACAAAATCTAACTAGGTATGTAAATTACACACACTTCATTGATGTTTCACTATGAAATTGGCAACAATTAAGCATAAACGCGTCTCTAATTTTTAAACCATTACTTTTAAATTTCTTTTAACTAACTTGCCTTTAAAGAATTTTAATGTATCTACTACAATTTAATTAAAATTGTCACTAATTGGATTAACACCATTTACTTAAAATAATTAACTGGTTACTGGCGACCAAAACCCTAGTTGAACTTAAATATTAAGCGACACTAACCTTTACAATATTCGGAGCCATTACTTTTCTTTTAATACAATTTGAAATATACGGTACGTTCACTAACTATTTTATTTCTCTTAACAATTACATCTAACTTTATAATCACTTTAAAAGAATTAACTAACCTCTTTACTTTCTTTAAACAATCTTTACCTAATATGTCACTTTCAAATATGTCACTTTTTTAAAATTAAATTACCAAATAACTTCCGTTTCTTTAATTTACACTGTTATATGCTGCGCCATAATTATGGAAACAACTGTATTTCACCTTTTTTAAAATGAATTACGTTCATAATGATTTCATTGTAAACATTCTATAAAATTAGTGACCTACCGACATAATTTTTTAAAATTTGAAATATTTTTTTACATTTTTCATTTAATACGGTGCGTATTAGACGGGGCGTCGATACTTTAAGAATCTCAAACTAAAGAAATTAACGTAACTAACGAAACGAACAGACTAACGAAATTATTTACTACACTCACGCGACGTAACTACGTATTTACACACTCACAGAACGGTAGACTATTGAAAGTGTCGAAACATTACTTACTTCACGTGAGAGTGAGGTTCATCCCACTTCTGATGTCGGAGACTAAGGTGATTGGGACCAGAGCTTGTTCCGAACTTGGAAGTTTATCAGAAAATCCCTTTACAGGGAAGAGAAGTAGATTCTAAGGAATCATATACTACAATTCCAAATGAAATTAAATTGGATAATTCAATAAATTTCAATGAAAATTTCTGTGAAGAGAACTTCAAAATTTTTATTAACCATCTCGATTTCCAAAAACAGGCAATGATAAATGATTTAATATTGAACCATAAATCTGTGTTTGCAAAGGATAAGTATGACATTGGAAAAGTAACGGAGTATGAAGCACATATTGATCTATTAATAGACAAATATTGCAGTAGAAGGCCATATCGTTGTACAATTGAAGATAAGAAAGAGATAGAAAATCAGATTACAAAGTTATTGGAAAAAAATATGATAGAAGAATCATATAGTCCGTTTGCTGCCCCAGTTACACTGGCTTATAAGAAAGAGGAAAATAAAAAATCAAGGTTATGCATAGATTTTCGAGATTTAAATAAAATTGTAGTTCCACAATCACAGCCATTCCCACTTATTGAGGACCTATTAGTTAAAACAAGAGATTGTATTTTTTTTTCTACACTGGATCTAAACTCTGCATTTTGGTCAATTCCTCTTCGTGTTTCAGATAGGCATAAAACAGCATTCGTCACACAAGAAGGTCATTACCAATGGACTTGTTTGCCATTTGGTCTAAAAACATCTCCGGCAATATTCCAGAGAATAATGTGTAACATAATCCGGAAACATAAGCTTGGTGAGTTCACAGTATGCTATATTGATGATATTTTACTGTTTTCAAAATCCTTTTCAGATCATATTAGACACTTAAAACAGTTATTTGAAGCAATAAAAATTGAAGGGTTAAGATTAAAATTTTCCAAGTGTACATTTGCAGCTGATTCAGTTAAATATCTGGGCCACATTATACAGAACAATTCAGTAAGGCCTTTGAAAGACAACTTAATATCAATAAAAAACTTCCCTACTCCAAAAACCCCAAAAAACGTTAGACAGTTTTTGGGGAAAATAAACTTTTATCATAAGTATGTCCCTAATATAGCGGTTAAACTGGAACCATTACATAACTTGTTAAGAAAAGGGCAATCCTTTAATTGGACAAAAAACTGTGAAGAAGCATTTAATGAAATGAAACAAATATTGTGCTCTCAACCTATATTAACTATTTTTAATCCAAATTTACCTATTTACATATACACTGATGCCAGTATACTAGGAGTGGGTGCAGTTCTAAAGCAGCCTCAAGAAGACAATCTTGTGAAACCAGTGGCATATTTCTCGAAAAAATTGAGTGATGTTCAAAAAAGAAAGAAAGCTATATATCTGGAATGTCTAGCAATTAAAGAATGCGTAAAATATTGGCAGCATCTTTTGATAGGTAGGAAATTTATTGTATTCTCAGACCATAAACCATTAGAAAATATGAATATTAAGTCGAGAACGGACGAAGAATTAGGGGATCTGACATTTTATCTATCCCAATATGATTTTCAGGTTAAATATGCTCCAGGAAAATACAACCTCGAAGCTGATCGCTTAAGCAGGAACCCAGTCCTGGAACCATATGAAAATTAGGATGAACAATTAAAAATAGTCAACATAATAAAAATAGAAGATATCTTAAATGATCAGGTAAATAATAAAGAAATACAGTGTAGGAAAAATAAGTTAATTACTAAAAACAATGTTTATTATAAAAAAGTAAAAAAAAAGGAAAAAATTATTATATCAGAGAAATTTAGTATAGAATTGATGAAAAATGTACATACAAACCTAGGTCATATAGGAATCAATCAAATGCACAAAATGATCAGTTCACTATATACATCAAAAAACATGACCAAAAACATAAAAAGGATATGTGAAACTTGTATAATGTGTATAAAGAACAAATCAAGAGGACTAAATAAATATGGTTTGATGTCTCACTTAGGTCCTGCCACAAAACCCTTTGAGATATGTTCTATTGATACTATTGGTGGCTTTGGGGGTTCTAGGTCCACAAAGAAATACTTACATCTACTATCAGATCATTTTACAAGATATGCATATATTTTAACATCAAGTACTCAAAATGCAAATGATTTCATTAGACTAGTAAAAAGCTGTGCAGAACCTGACCACATTGGCGTAATTCTTTCAGATCAATACCCCGGAATCAATTCAAAAGAATTTAAAAAATTTTTAGATGACAAAAATATTCCCATAATTTTTACAGCTGTGAACTCGCCCTTCTCAAATGGCTTAAATGAAAGACTGAATCAAACGTTAGTTAATAGAATCAGATGCAAGATTAACGAAAATAATACAAAAATAGCATGGACAACTATAGCACATCATTGTGTTAGAAACTATAATGAAACTATACACTCTGTCACAGGATTTCCTCCAAAATATTTGTTAAATGGCACAGATGTCACTATTTTGCCAAATGAACTTAAACTAAAAAAGACAGAATATGATCTTACTAAAGATAGAGAAAAAGCTCTGGAAAATACAATCAAGTCTCATAATTATAACAAAGTGATTTATGATAAAAATAGAAAACATATAGATTTAAAAGTTGGTGACATTGTTTTTGTGGACAATGGAAATAAATTAAATAGAAGGAAACTTGATGAATTGCGAAGCGGTCCCTATCAAATCATGGAAAAAATATCAAACTCAATTTTCAAGATAAATACTGGTCATAAAAAATCTGAATCAAATTTTTTCCACATTTCAAAAATTACTCCAATGCCTCTGCTTGAGGAACCTACTTTGGGAGGGAGATGTAAAGACAATTACATGTAATTCTCTTTAATTTTTAATTCCTGGCCATAGACGTAACTACGTCTATGGTTTGAAAAAGATAATCTGTACAAATAGTTAAGCTATACAAAACTGTCAACATAGATCTTTTTAATTAATTTTGCTGAACACGTGTAACATAAAAATTTGTTAGAAGTAATAGACATTAAATGTCGTTTCTTTAACGAGAAACTCAGTGTGTTTTAATTACTACTATAAAATAACATTCACATTATATATAATATTTAATTATATTTCATAAAATTTGCACTGAGACGTTATCCCCTTTCTCCTCATTACATTTTATCCGTAATGTTTCAAAGGTTGTCTGGTGGAGATTGCTTAAAGCAATAAGACCGCCTTTGCATACGTGTTTTTCTTTAAATTTTATTTGTGTTGTTCTTTCTATATATTTCTTTTATGTGTGCAATAAAGTATATTCTATTCTATTCTATTCTAAAATGATTCCTCACCGCTGAAATGCGTAAAAATGTTCAGAAAAAAGAAATGAAGAAAAAAATTTCAGAAATAATAAATAAAATTATTCCTCACCGTAAACCTTTTGATACTATAATAGTATGTTTTCCTTGGAATGTTCTTTCTCGACAAATATCTCGTCATCATTGAAATATAGTTAATAATACGATAATATATCCAATAAATAATAAGTTTATATTAAAATTATGAAATCATTTTACTAAACCAGTTACTAAGGTTATTACTCCAATAGCTCCTGTTAAGGGTCAAGGTCTATAGTCAACTAAGTGATAGGGATGATTATGATTAGACATTAATTTACTTCTCTAGAATAAAGAGTTCTTAAAATAGAAATTACATAAGATTGAATAATTGCTACGGCAATTCAAGAATTAATAATAAAATTTGAACAATAATTAAAATAATTAATAAATAATTAAGTATATTAATACCTGTATTACTTAATAAAGTTAAAAGTAAATGACCTGCAATTATATTAGCTGTTAATCGAACTGCTAAAGTTCCAGGTCGAATAATATTACTAATAGTTTCAATTAGTACTATAAAAGGTATTAAAATAGTTGGTGTTCCCTGAGGAATTATATGAATAAATATATGTTGTGTATTATTTAATCATCCATAAATTATAAATCTTAATCATAATGTTAAAGATAATGAAAGGGATATATTAAGATGACTTGTTCTAGTAAAAATATATGGGAATAAACCTAAAAAAATATTAAATAAAATAAAAAAGAATAATGAAATAAAAATAAAAGTTGATCCATTAATTCTATTTGGTTCTAATAAAGTTTTAAATTCATTATGAAGTTTATTAGAAATAAAATTTCATAATAAATAATGACGATTAGGAAAAAATCAGAAATATAAAGGAATAAATAATAATCCAATAAATGTTCTAATTCAATTAAATGGGAAATTAAATAAATTTGTTGAAGGATCAAAAATTGAAAAAAGATTATTTATCTTTTTCAAAAATTTTTTTTGAAATTATTTTTATTAATTTTTTTAAAATTAAAATTATTTTTATAATTAAAAATAAAATAATTTATAATTATAAAACTAATAAAAATAGAAATAAAAAATAATAATGAAATTATTCAATTGATAGGTATTATTTGAGGAATAAAAGAATATTACAAAAAGTAATAATTTAAATTTGACATATTTATGTTATTTATTAACTAATTCTTTATCATTAGAAGTAAATCCTAATTCACTATAAAATGGTTTAAGAGACCAGTACTTGCTTTCAGTCATCTAATGAATAATTATTAATTCAATTAATAAAGTTTTTTATAGGGATTCTTTCAATAACAATAGGTACAAAACTATGATTTGCCCCACAAATTTCAGAACATTGACCATAATAAATTCCAGGACGATTAATAAAAAATCTAGTTTGATTTAATCGTCCTGGATTAGCGTCAATTTTTACTCCTAATGATGGAATTGTTCAAGAGTGAATTACATCTGTAGCTGTAACTAAAATACGAATTTGATTATTTATAGGTAAAATAATTCGATTATCAACATCTAAAAGTCGAAAATTATTTAAATTTTCATTAGATTGAATGAAAAATATATGAATCAAATTTATAGCGGTTGAGATGTGATACCACTATTTAATATGATCTTATTTATTTTACACTAAATGAGTAAAATTAAAAATCCAAATTTTGTGGAGAAATTGTCCAAATTTATTTAACTCACAGATACGTGAAGAGAAAATAATCACAGAAGGAAATAAAGAAATTTAAATAAATACCAATACAAGCTAAACTAGCACGTAATGGCAAGAAGTTAAGGTTGAGAATTGAATGCAAGCTAAGAGAGCAATGGATACACAAGTGAATGTCGCAAGCGATTCTAGCCGACTCTTTAAACGTGGCGATGCTGGCTAGCAGCAAACACGCATAGCAAAAAAACTCGGAACAGGTTTGAATTGTTCCAATGCGCTGCGTGCGGATGATTCTAGTAAATGTAATAATATTAATTTTGAATAAGTAATGTTCCCTACAGTACTCCCCCCCAGAGACCTGGTTAAGGGCGATAGTAGTCTGGAAGCTTGACTCTTCTTCCGCTTCTTGTCCGCTTCTCAAGTGTCTGCTCCACGTCAGATTGAGAGATAGCCTTTGGTGCTGTTATTATCCTCTTTGATGCAGGAACGGCCTCTCTCGTAACATATGCGGGCTTGATCCTGTCCACACTAACGTTATTAGGCTTACCACATATGTCTATTTTGAAATATTTAGGAGTTCTCTTGAGAACCTTGTATGGTCCTGCATAAGGTGGTTCCAGTGGTTTGCGGACGTGGTCCTGCCGTAAAAAAACATGTGTTGTCTCTGCAAGGTCAGCTGGCATATAAAAAGGACCTGTCCTATGCCATGACGTGGGCTTCGGTGAGAGTCGTGCCATACCAGCACGAAGACGAGTGACCAGATTTGTGATATCTGCTGTCCTGTAATCCTCCGAGGGTGCAAGAAATTGCCCTGGAAGTCGAAGGGGCTCCCCGTAGACCAGCTCAGCCGCTGAAGCCTGAATATCATCCTTCCAAGCGCTACGGATGCCCAGCAGCACTAAGGGAAGTGCTTCCGTCCAGGTCGAAGAGGGATGGCACATGATAGCTGCCTTCAGCTGACGATGGAGTCTCTCGATCAAGCCGTTGGAAGCTGGATGATACGAAGTAGTCGTAAAGTGATGTGCACCAACCATGGCTGATAGTGCCTTGAAGAGATGCGACTCGAATTGCCGACCCCTATCGGTTGTAATTCGAAGAGGGCAACCAAATCTTGCTATCCAACCAGAGAGAAGAGCGGCAGCACAGGAATCAGCTGTGATGTCCTTAAGTGGGAATGCCTCAGGCCATCGTGTGAAACGGTCGATGACAGTAAGGCAATATCTGAAATCAGACGAAATAGTTAAAGGTCCGACGATGTCGAGGTGGATGTGTGCAAACCTCGATGTAGGAGTTGGAATTGAGGATAAGGGAGCAAGGGTATGACGGTGAACTTTGCTCTTTTGACAAAGTACACACTCTCGTGTCCACTCTCTACAGTCTTTGCGAATCCCTGGCCATACGAATCTCTGTGTAACCAGCCGCACTGTAGCTGTCCTACCAGGATGGCTCAAGCTGTGTGAAGTTTCAAAAACTTGTCGGCGAAACTTCTCAGTAATGAACGGGCGCGGAGAAGACATTGATACGTCACAGTATAACTTCTGGTTACAGTGTGGCAAATCTACCTTAACCAGTTTTAACGATGAGCCTTTTTGAAGCAGACCTAGCAGTTCAGGATCAGTATCTTGAGCAAGTGCTAGAGCCTGGTAATCGATAGATCGACTCACCTCTTCCAGTCGTGACAGAGTATCAGCCACTACGTTCAAACGTCCTGGTAAGTATTGAATAATAGTTGTGAACTGAGAAATATAATCAAAGTACCGATATTGGCGCGGTGAGCATTTCTCCCTGTTAATGTTGAATGCATATGTGAGAGGTTTATGATCCGTGTGAATCACGAAGTTTCGAGCCTCAACCATGTGTCGAAAATATTTAATGGCTTCATAAATGGCTAACAGTTCTCTGTCGTAAGGACTATACTTCTTCTGCGCAGATGTTAATTTTTTAGAAAAGAAACCAAGAGGTTGCCATACGTTATTAACACGTTGTTGAAGAACTGCTCCAATTCCGACATCAGAAGCATCAGTGGCAATAGCTAGCTCTGCAGAAGGATCTGGGTGAGCCAGTAATGTGGCTTGAGATAAACAAGTCTTACATTTTTGAAAGGCTTCCATCATCTCCGGCGTCATAGTGATCGGCTTAGCTCCTTTCATCTTAGGTCCTAGAAGCGCAGCATCTAATGGTGCTTGGATATTTGCGGCATCGGGAATAAAACGCCGATAAAAATTGAACATACCGAGGAAACGTCGTAATTCCTTAGCAGTTTTCGGCACACTGCACTCCTCTATGCTCTTTACGTTCGTCTCTAAAGGTTGAGTCCCAGAACCTGACACTAGGTAACCAAGAAATTTTACCTGTCGCTGCCCGAAGACTCACTTGGATGTGTTTATCAAAACACCATACTCTTTGAGCCTGGTGAAGAGTAATCTGATGTGGCGCTGATGTTGTTCTTCAGAACTGGAAAATACCAAAATGTCGTCTAAGTAACCAAAACAAAAGTCATCAAAATCACGTAGCACTTCGTCCATGAACCTCTGAAAGGTTTGTGCTGCATTGCGCAGTCCGTAGGTCATGTACGGGAACTCGAAAAGTCCAAAAGGAGTTATAATGGCTGTTTTGTGGATATCATTGACGTGTACTGGTATTTGATTGTACGCCTTGACTAGATCGATAGTTGAAAATACTGTACAACCAGAGAGTTGGTAGGAAAAATCCTGGATATGGCGTATCGGATACCTGTCAGGTACTGTGCGAGCATTGAGTGCCCTATAATCACCACATGGTCTCCATCCGTCGTCCTTCTTCTTAACTAAGTGCAGAGCGGACGACCACGAACTGTTAGAGGAGCGGGCAGTTCCCTGTGACAGCATATCGTCAAATTCTTTTTTGGCTGCTTTCAGTCTAACTGGGTCTAAACGACGAGGTCTACTGGTAACCGGTGGTCCGGGAATGGTTTTGATGTAATGCACGGTATTATGCTTAGGTAAGGAAGACGTACCTGATGGTCTCGTTACCTCTGGAAACTCATGAAGCAGCTGATGGTATTTTGATTCTCCCGAAATGGCTTTGACTGACGCAAGGTCATCGGAGATATTTTCTTTTATTGCTTGCACTGACAGAGTGGTATTTCCATCGACGAGTCGCTGACATCTGCAATCTACAAGAAGATTGTAAAATATCAAAAAATCTACGCCGATAATGGGCTTTGAAACATCAGCGATGGTAAATTTCCAGGTGAAAGTACGTTTCAGTCCTAGGTCTAAGTGCAATAATGTAGGACCGTAAGTATGAATGACTGTACCGTTCGCCGCCATAAGTTCATACTTTGTCTTGGTACAGGGCGCCTTGGTAGCCAACCGTGGAAAAACGCAGAGATCCGAGCCAGTATCAATGAGGAAAAGCATTTTTGAAATACGGTCGGTAATGAAAAGACGGCCTGTAGGTAAAGGGCAGACGTTGGCCGCTACTTCCGGCTGCCCAGAGAGTTTTCCGACTCTCCGTAACTACATGGCTGCACACATTTTTTAGCATTTGAACCAAATTTAAAATGGTACCAACATTTTTGCTGGGTAGTCGACTTCCTGCGATGTCTGGAATGGCTCCGGGAACGCTCTTTAAATTTTGATGAGACCGAGTTGTGACGTACGTGGGTCGAGAGTTCCGATACCTGCTTGGTCAGGAGTTGGATCTGCTTGGCCATTTCTTCCAACATGGAGGATGCAGGGGGTGTGGCCATCGCAGATGTGCTTGCGACCTGTGGTGATGAGGGTGCTATCTCATGCACTTTGTCTGCCAGGTCAGCTAATTTTTCGATAGCCAGATCAGGCTGTGAAGCTATAACCGTTTGAATGTTTTGTGGTAACCTACTCGACCATAATGTTTTTAAAAAATCCTTGGGGACAGATGAACCCGCAAGATCTTGCATGTATCGCAGAAACTGTGATGGCTTGCGATCACCTAGCTGCTCGTGCCTCAGCTATTCAATTCAGTTAAATTCAGTTGAAACTGGTGTCGATCGTTCGGGCTTCGAGGGGCCTTCAAGGTGGTATACAACCCGCGGGAATGCGCGGGAAGGTGCCGGCGGTTAGTGGCGAAAACCGATTTTTTCAGTTTTCCCCGCTCGGATTCAGTTGAAACTGGTGTCGATCGTTCGGGCTCCGAGGGGCCTTCAAGGTGGTATACAACCCGAAGTTGGAAGGTGAAGGTGCGGGTGGTAAGTGGCGAAAACCGATTTTTTCACTTTTCCCCGCTCGGATTCAGTTGAAACTGGTGTCGATCGTTCGGGCTCCAAGGGGCCTTCAAGGTGGTATACAACCCGCGGGAATGCGCGGGAATGCGCGGGAAGGTGCCAGCGGTAAGTGGCGAAAACCGATTTTTTCCAACCCGCGGGAATGCGCGGGAAGGTGCGGGCGGTAAGTGATGAAAACCGATTTTTTCCAACCCGCGGGAATGCGCGGTAAGGTGCCGGCGGTAAGTGGCGAAAACCGATTTTTTCCAACCCGCGGGAATGCGCGGGAAGGTGCCGGCGGTAAGTGGCGAAAACCGATTTTTTCCAACGCGCGGGAATGCGCGGGAAGGTGCTGGCGGTAAGTGGCGTGACAAGCCGTGGTCAAGGCTATGGCCGGCAGCGAGACGTCGTGGGATGCGGTCTCATCCTTCTGCGAGGCAGTGGTGCTCGAGAAGGAGTCGGCGGAACGGGCGAGGGAGGCTTTTGCCGAAGTCGCCATCCACCGTAAGAGACCGGGTCGCCGGAGGGCAGCACACGATCGCCGCCTTTCGCCCTAATGTGCTAGAGGGCGTTCAGCTTGGGGAAGCTGGCCGCCTACCAACCTGGCCCGAGTAGGCGCGCACAGGTTGCTCCCGCGCGCTACTCCGAGCAGGCCGTCGAGGGTGCCCACACACCCTTGACTCCGCGACGTGCCTTGCAGGCTCTCGCCGCCGCGTTTCGCGGAAGACTCACGTCCCCGTGTCTCGCGGCCAGTGGCGGTCGAGGAGGAACACCGTGAGGTTTTAGTGGGTATTGGGATTGGCCTTCAGCCGGTCCACGAGTCCCACATAACCCGCTCGAGTCCCCACTCGGGCCGGTATCCGTAAAAGGATTTAAAAATAAAAAAAAAAAAAAAAAAGGTTAGGTTAGGTTGGGGTGCTTGGTCGGATAACCTCCTCGTGTGTTCGCTCGCTGTTGGCCCTTTCTCGAATGCTTGTCATTCGGGGGGGACGAACAGTGTGCGGGTCGGTGCACCCTGGGCGGCGAGTAATTGGTGTCCACAGGATTCGTCCTTGGGTAATGATTGCTCGCTGGCTAATAATCCGACGTGGTTCTCCGCGTGTCCTCTGTCATGCAGAGGTCACAGTGTGAGGAACCGGAGGGCGTGGTGTGTACTCACCCTACCGCCACGCAGGTGCAGTGATGTGCCTGCGCCGAATATATCGGAACTCCACTCTTGGTTGCGGTCATGTCTCGTAATCAGGAGTGGAACCGAGGGCCTTGCCTTTACCGGCCGGGCTGTGAGGAAGAACACCTCTATAAAAATTACCCCAACCCAAGCGGCGAAGCAGCGCGAGGGGTTTATGGCTGATGGGGAGATCAGTTGCTACTGCTGGTCCCGTCAGGGTACCGGCCGACACCCTGGCGTAATAGGCTTATCCGAGTACAGGGGGCACTGCTCGGATGGACCGTTTTTCCCCCACACTCGTGGGAACAACATGTTCAACACAATTTCTAAAAACAAAAAACCAAAACGATGACGTGGAGTGTGTTGAGCCCGAGAAGGGCGGCGATGTGATGTTGCCTGAGAAGGGAGGAGTAGATGTGCTTAAGGTGGAGGAAGTTGTTGGTGTTGTTGCGGCGTCTCGAAGAGTGTCTGTTTCGAGTGTCGCTGCGCAGGGGTCAGTTGGTGATGGCCAGAACGTAGGAGTGTGGAAGGAGCCGAGAGTGGTTCTGACCAGATTGGACGTTGATGACGGAATGTCGACTGTCGGTAGTGTCAGGTCGAGACGAGGGTCCGGATCATCATATGGACGGTTGTGGGGAGTGTTGGAGTCAAAGGACTCAGATACTGAAAGTTTTGTGTCGATGGTGTCAGAGAAGTCAAGGACACGGGCACAATACCTGAAGGACAGGCGGAAGAGGCCTCGGAAGCCGATCGATCAGTCGGGGTCTTCTGGTGAAGGAGAGCCAGATAGACCGGCGCCAAAAGTGGTTGCCATGAGGAGACGGAAAGGTCTCGGTGAGGCAGAAAGGAAGGAGTTGCCGCTGAGGTCAGAACAGGAGGTGTCTGACAGCGCTGCGGCCGTACTGGCCAGGGCTAGCTCCAGGCTCTCGGACATGTCTCTACCATCCGAGAAAGAGCAGGACGAAGCCATACTTGCGTCTGACCTACAAAATCAGGTGGTGGACAGCCTAGCGGTGATAAGGAAGGTTGCCAGCAGATCGGGAAACCTTAAAGGAACTTTCACCAAGGCCTTTTGACGGATACCGGCCCGAGTGGGGACTCGAGCGGGTTATGTGGGACTCGTGGACCGGCTGAAGGCCAATCCCAATACCCACTAAAACCTCACGGTGCTCCTCCTCGACCGCCACTGGCCGCGAGACACGGGGACGTGAGTCTTCCGCGAAACGCGGCGGCGGGAGCCTGCAAGGCACGTCGCGGAGTCAAGGGTGTGTGGGCACCCTCGACGGCCTGCTCGGAGTAGCGCGCGGGAGCAACCTGTGCGCGCCTACTCGGGCCAGGTTGGTAGGCGGTCAGCTTCCCCAAGCTGACCGCCCTCTAGCACATTAGGGCGGAAGGCGGCGATCGTGTGCCGCCCTCCAGCGACCCGGTCTCTTACGGCGGATGGCGACTTCGGCAAAAGCCTCCCTCGCCCGTTCCGCCGACTCCTTCTCGAGCACCACTGCCTCGCAGAAGGATGAGACCGCATCCCACGACGTCTCGCTGCCGGCCATAGCCTTGACCACGGCCGGCAGGGAAAGGTCGTCCCCTATGACGTCGCGCAAAGCGCGACGTTGAGACGCCCAGGCTGAGCACACCTCCAACGTGTGCTGGGCCGTCTCATCGAGGCAGTCGTCGCAGTGGTGGCAGCGAGCGTCGGGCTCCCTCCCGGCGATCCGACACAAGTAACCCCCGAAGCAGCCATGCCCCGAGAGCACTTGTGTCATGCGGAAGGTTAGGACGCCGTGACGCCGCGCTAACCACTGGCGGAACACTGGACGAACAGCCTCGATCGTCCTCAGGCCGGCAGTTGGTGTTGCCAGCCGAGTTTCCCACAACTCCATTGCGGCTACCCGCACCTCCTCAGTGCGTGCCTGGCTTGCCGGTTCCCCGGACACTAGGCCTATTATTTCTTCATTTGGTTCATATATTTCATTATTTTCCATAATTTTCATTATTATTATTATTTGAGAATCAATAATTAATCAACGAATAATCCTATTTTCATTAAATATACCATCCTCTATTGAATGATATCAAAATTTACCTCCTTCTGAACATTCTTATAATGAACTTCCTATTTTAAGAAATTTCTAATATGGCAGATTATATGTAATGGATTTAAACCCCATTTATAAAGGAATATCCTTTTTTTAGAAATGGCAACCTGATCTAATTTAAATTACCAAAATAGAGCTTCGCCATTAATAGAACAAATTATTTTTTTTCATGACCATACATTAATTATTTTAATTATAATTACAATTTTAGTAGCATATTTAATAATAAATTTATTTTTCAATAATTATATTAATCGATTTTTATTAGAGGGTCAAATAATTGAATTAATTTGAACTATTTTACCAGCTATTACTTTAATTTTTATTGCACTTCCATCATTACGATTGTTATATATTTTTAACCGACTTCTGTAAGAAAAGGAAGTTATCAATTCGACTGTATTTTTTTATTTTTTTTTTTATTATTTTTTTTTTATGTTTGTTACCTCATAACTTTTGACTGGGTGAACCGATTTTGATATTTTTTTTTTATTTGAAAGGTGAAGCTTCCCGAATGGTCCCATTTTTTTTTGGTCCATGTCTGACAATGGTATCCATGAGAAAATCACATAAGTCTTAAATTTGCATTAGGTATGTGCGCGACAAATAGACGCATAACTTAATGTCGCGCAAACTGATTTTGATGATTCTTATTTTATTTGAAAGGATACACTTCAAGAATAATTTGGTGAAAGTTTGGCTAGATTCCGATTATGGAATCCGGTGAAATTTGAGAAAGTTTGTTTTTTTTGGTAAAAAATTGATTATACTGTAATAGTTACAAGCAAAAACTTTTTAACTCGATGTCAGAAGTGAGATTCCTGATCGTTACATTTCTTTTCAATCAACCTCAAAAAAGAGAATGTTCTCATTTTCAACCAACTTCAAAAAAGGGAGATTCCCAATTCGCCCGAATACTTTTTATGTATGTTCTTGTCAATATACCAAAATGTTACTTTGCGCAAAAATAAACCCTAATTAAATGAAGTTTTACATGGGACAACCACAACCACTCGTTGACAACCACTACCACCACCATCACCACTCGTTCAAGAAGCATCATTTTAAGATCTACCCATCACTTAAAATCGTAAAATAAATTATTTTTTAACAAAAACAAAAACCGACTTCTAACAACGAACTAAAAAGTGAAAAATAATTTTACAAAGATTTTATAATTTTGAAGTCGGTGCTCAGTAGAACAAACAGGCTTAGTAATTAGATATTGTAGTAAAGGTGTTGTATTAGCATTAGCTTGACACCGACTTCAAAATTATAAAATCTTTGTAAAATTATTTTTCACTTTTTAGTTCGTTGTTAGAAGTCGGTTTTTGTTTTTGTTAAAAATTAATTTATAGATGAACTTAATAATCCTTTAATTACATTAAAATCAATTGGACATCAATGATATTGAAGATATGAATATTCTGATTTTAATAACATTGAATTTGATTCATATATAATTCAATCTAATGAAAATTTAAATAATTTTCGACTTTTAGATGTTGATAATCGAATTATTTTACCTATAAATAATCAAATTCGTATTTTAGTTACAGCTACAGATGTAATTCACTCTTGAACAATTCCATCATTAGGAGTAAAAATTGACGCTAATCCAGGACGATTAAATCAAACTAGATTTTTTATTAATCGTCCTGGAATTTATTATGGTCAATGTTCTGAAATTTGTGGGGCAAATCATAGTTTTATACCTATTGTTATTGAAAGAATCCCTATAAAAAACTTTATTAATTGAATTAATAATTATTCATTAGATGACTGAAAGCAAGTACTGGTCTCTTAAACCATTTTATAGTAAATTAGCATTTACTTCTAATGATAAAGAATTAGTTAATAAATAACATAAATATGTCAAATTTAAATTATTACTTTTTGTAATATTCTTTTATTCCTCAAATAATACCTATCAATTGAATAATTTCATTATTATTTTTTATTTCTATTTTTATTAGTTTTATAATTATAAATTATTTTATTTATAATTATAAAAATAATTTTAATTTTAAAAAAATTAATAAAAATAATTTCAAAAAAATTTTTTGAAAATGATAAATAATCTTTTTTCAATTTTTGATCCTTCAACAAATTTATTTAATTTCCCATTTAATTGAATTAGAACATTTATTGGATTATTATTTATTCCTTTATCTTTCTGATTTTTTCCTAATCGTCATTATTTATTATGAAATTTTATTTCTAATAAACTTCATAATGAATTTAAAACTTTATTAGAACCAAATAGAATTAATGGATCAACTTTTATTTTTATTTCATTATTCTTTTTTATTTTATTTAATATTTTTTTAGGTTTATTCCCATATATTTTTACTAGAACAAGTCATCTTAATGTATCCCTTTCATTATCTTTAACATTATGATTAAGATTTATAATTTATGGATGATTAAATAATACACAACATATATTTATTCATATAATTCCTCAGGGAACACCAACTATTTTAATACCTTTTATAGTACTAATTGAAACTATTAGTAATATTATTCGACCTGGAACTTTAGCAGTTCGATTAACAGCTAATATAATTGCAGGTCATTTACTTTTAACTTTATTAAGTAATACAGGTATTAAAATACTTAATTATTTATTAATTATTTTAATTATTGTTCAAATTTTATTATTAATTCTTGAATCTGCCGTAGCAATTATTCAATCTTATGTAATTTCTATTTTAAGAACTCTTTATTCTAGAGAAGTAAATTAATGTCTAATCATAATCATCCCTATCACTTAGTTGACTATAGACCTTGACCCTTAACAGGAGCTATTGGAGTAATAACCTTAGTAACTGGTTTAGTAAAATGATTTCATAATTTTAATATAAACTTATTATTTATTGGATATATTATCGTATTATTAACTATATTTCAATGATGACGAGATATTTGTCGAGAAAGAACATTCCAAGGAAAACATACTATTATAGTATCAAAAGGTTTACGGTGAGGAATAATTTTATTTATTATTTCTGAAATCTTTTTTTTCAAATAATTTGTTCTATTAATGGGAAGCTCTATTTTGGTAATTTAAATTAGATCAGGTTGCCATTTCTAAAAAAAGGATATTCCTTTATAAATGGGGTTTAAATCCATTACATATAATCTGCCATATTAGAAATTTCTTAAAATAGGAAATTCATTATAAGAATGTTCAGAAGGAGGTAAATTTTGATATCATTCAATAGAGGATGGTATATTTAATGAAAATAGGATTATTCGTTGATTAATTATTGATTCTCAAATAATAATAATAATTAAAATTATGGAAAATAATTAAATATATGAACCAAATGAAGAAATAATAGGCCTAGTGTCCGGGGAACCGGCAAGCCAGGCACGCACTGAGGAGGTGCGGGTAGCCGCAATGGAGTTGTGGGAAACTCGGCTGGCAACACCAACTGCCGGCCTGAGGACGATCGAGGCTGTTCGTCCAGTGTTCCGCCAGTGGTTAGCGCGGCGTCACGGCGTCCTAACCTTCCGCATGACACAGGTGCTCACGGGGCATGGCTGCTTCGGGGGTTACTTGTGTCGGATCGCCGGGAGGGAGCCCGACGCTCGCTGCCACCACTGCGACGACTGCCTCGATGAGACGGCCCAGCACACGTTGGAGGTGTGCTCAGCCTGGGCGTCTCAACGTCGCGCTTTGCGCGACGTCATAGGGGACGACCTTTCCCTGCCGGCCGTGGTCAAGGCTATGGCCGGCAGCGAGACGTCGTGGGATGCGGTCTCATCCTTCTGCGAGGCAGTGGTGCTCGAGAAGGAGTCGGCGGAACGGGCGAGGGAGGCTTTTGCCGAAGTCGCCATCCGCAGTAAGAGACCGGGTCGCCGGAGGGCGGCACACGATCGCCGCCTTCCGCCCTAATGTGCTAGAGGGCGGTCAGCTTGGGGAAGCTGACCGCCTACCAACCTGGCCCGAGTAGGCGCGCACAGGTTGCTCCCGCGCGCTACTCCGAGCAGGCCGTCGAGGGTGCCCACACACCCTTGACTCCGCGACGTGCCTTGCAGGCTCCCGCCGCCGCGTTTCGCGGAAGACTCACGTCCCCGTGTCTCGCGGCCAGTGGCGGTCGAGGAGGAGCACCGTGAGGTTTTAGTGGGTATTGGGATTGGCCTTCAGCCGGTCCACGAGTCCCACATAACCCGCTCGAGTCCCCACTCGGGCCGGTATCCGTCAAAAGGCCTTGGTGAAAGTTCCTTTAAGGTTTCCCGATCTGCTGGCAACCTTCCTTATCACCGCTAGGCTGTCCACCACCTGATTTTGTAGGTCAGACGCAAGTATGGCTTCGTCCTGCTCTTTCTCGGATGGTAGAGACATGTCCGAGAGCCTGGAGCTAGCCCTGGCCAGTACGGCCGCAGCGCTGTCAGACACCTCCTGTTCTGACCTCAGCGGCAACTCCTTCCTTTCTGCCTCACCGAGACCTTTCCGTCTCCTCATGGCAACCACTTTTGGCGCCGGTCTATCTGGCTCTCCTTCACCAGAAGACCCCGACTGATCGATCGGCTTCCGAGGCCTCTTCCGCCTGTCCTTCAGGTATTGTGCCCGTGTCCTTGACTTCTCTGACACCATCGACACAAAACTTTCAGTATCTGAGTCCTTTGACTCCAACACTCCCCACAACCGTCCATATGATGATCCGGACCCTCGTCTCGACCTGACACTACCGACAGTCGACATTCCGTCATCAACGTCCAATCTGGTCAGAACCACTCTCGGCTCCTTCCACACTCCTACGTTCTGGCCATCACCAACTGACCCCTCCGCAGCGACACTCGAAACAGACACTCTTCGAGACGCCGCAACAACACCAACAACTTCCTCCGCCTTAAGCACATCTACTCCTCCCTTCTCAGGCAACATCACATCGCCGCCCTTCTCGGGCTCAACACACTCCACGTCATCGTTTTGGTTTTTTGTTTTTAGAAATTGTGTTGAACATGTTGTTCCCACGAGTGTGGGGGAAAAACGCTTGTTCCGCCGACTCCTTCTCGAGCACCACTGCCTTGCAGAAGGATGAGACCGCATCCCACCACGTCTCGCTGCCGGCCATAGCCTTGACCACGGCTTGTCACGCCACTTACCGCCAGCACCTTCCCGCGCATTCCCGCGGGTTGTATACCACCTTGAAGGCCTCTCGGAGCCCGAACGATCAACACCAGTTTCAACTGAATCCGAGCGGGGAAAACTGAAAAAATAGGTTTTCGTCACTTACCACCGGCACCTTCCCGCACATTCCCGCGGGTTGTATACCACCTTGAAGGCCCCTCGGAGCCCGAACGATCGACACCAGTTTCAACTGAATCCGAGCGGGGAAAAGTGAAAAAATCGGTTTTCGCCACTTACCGCCCGCACCTTCACCTTCCAACTTCGGGTTGTATACCACCTTGAAGGCCCCTCGGAGCCCGAACGATCGACACCAGTTTCAACTGAATCCGAGCAGGGAAAACTGAAAAAATCGGTTTTCGCCACTAACCGCCGGCACCTTCCCGCGCATTCCCGCGGGTTGTATACCACCTTGAAGGCCTCTCGGAGCCCGAACGATCAACACCAGTTTCAACTGAATCCGAGCGGGGAAAACTGAAAAAATAGGTTTTCGTCACTTACCGCCGGCACCTTCCCGCACATTCCCGCGGGTTGTATACCACCTTGAAGGCCCCTCGGAGCCCGAACGATCGACACCAGTTTCAACTGAATCCGAGCGGGGAAAAGTAAAAAAGTCGGTTTTCGCCACTTACCGCCCGCACCTTCACCTTCCAACTTCGGGTTGTATACCACCTTGAAGGCCCCTCGGAGCCCGAACGATCGACACCAGTTTCAACTGAATCCGAGCGGGGAAAACTGAAAAAATCGGTTTTCGCCACTAACCGCCGGCACCTTCCCGCGCATTCCCGCGGGTTGTATACCACCTTGAAGGCCCCTCGAAGCCCGAACGATCGACACCAGTTTCAACTGAATCCGAGCGGGGAAAACTGAAAAAATCGGTTTTCGCCACTAACCGCCGGCACCTTCCCGCGCATTCCCGCGGGTTGTATACCACCTTGAAGGCCCCTCGGAGACCGAACGATCGACACCAGTTTCAACTGAATCCGAGCGGGGAAAACTGAAAAAATCGGTTTTCGCCACTTACCGCCGCGCATTCCCGCGGGTTGTTTACCACCTTGAAGGCCCCTCTTTCAGTTTTCCCCGCTCGGATTCAGTTGAAACTGGTGTCGATCGTTCGGGCTCCGAGGGGCCTTCAAGGTGGTATACAACCCGCGGGAATGCGCGGGAAGGTGCGGGCGGTAAGTGGCGAAAACCGATTTTTTCAGTTTTCCCCGCTCGGATTCAGTTGAAACTGGTGTCGATCGTTCGGGCTTCGAGGGGCCTTCAAGGTGGTATACAACCCGCGGGAATGCGCGGGAAGGTGCCGGCGGTAAGTGGCGAAAACCGATTTTTTCAGTTTTCCCCGCTCGGATTCAGTTGAAACTGGTGTCGATGGCGGTAAGTGGCGAAAACCGATTTTTTCAGTTTTCCCCGCTCGGATTCAGTTGAAACTGGTGTCGATCGTTCGGGCTCCGAGGGGCTTTCAAGGTGGTATACAACCCGCGGGAATGCGCGGGAAGGTGCGGGCGGTAAGTGGCGAAAACCGATTTTTTCAGTTTTCCCCGCTCGGATTCAGTTGAAACTGGTGTCGATGGCGGTAAGTGGCGAAAACCGATTTTTTCAGTTTTCCCCGCTCGGATTCAGTTGAAACTAGTGTCGATCGTTCGGGCTCCGAGGGGCCTTCAAGGTGGTATACAACCCGCGGGAATGCGCGGGAAGGTGCCGGTGGTAAGTGGCGAAAACTGATTTTTTCCAACCCGCAGGAATGTGCGGGAAGGTGCGGGCGGTAAGTGACGAAAACCGATTTTTTCAGTTTTCCCCGCTCGGATTCAGTTGAAACTGGTGTCGATCGTTCGGCCTCCGAGGGGCCTTCAAGGTGGTATACAACCCGCGGGAATAAACGGGAAGGTGCGGGCGGTAAGTGACGAAAACCGATTTTTTCCAACCCGCGGGAATGCGCGGGAAGGTGCCAGCGGTAAGTGGCGAAAACCGATTTTTTCCAACCCGCGGGAATGCGCGGGAAGGTGCGGGCGGTAAGTGACGAAAACCGATTTTTTCCAACCCGCGGGAATGCGCGGGAAGGTGCCGGCGGTAAGTGGCGAAAACCGATTTTTTCCAACCCGCGGGAATGCGCGGGAAGGTGCGGGCGGTAAGTGACGAAAACCGATTTTTTCCAACCCGCGGGAATGCGCGGGAAGGTGCCAGCGGTAAGTGGCGAAAACCGATTTTTTCCAACCCGCGGGAATGCGCGGGAAGGTGCGGGCGGTAAGTGACGAAAACCGATTTTTTCCAACCCGCGGGAATGCGCGGGAAGGTGCGAGCGGTAAGTGGCGAAAACCGATTTTTTCCAACCCGCGGGAATGCGCGGGAAGGTGCTGGCGGTAAGTGGCGTGACAAGCCGTGGTCAAGGCTATGGCCGGCAGCGAGACGTCGTGGGATGCGGTCTCATCCTTCTGCGAGGCAGTGGTGCTCGAGAAGGAGTCGGCGGAACGGGCGAGGGAGGCTTTTGCCGAAGTCGCCATCCACCGTAAGAGACCGGGTCGCCGGAGGGCAGCACACGATCGCCGCCTTTCGCCCTAATGTGCTAGAGGGCGTTCAGCTTGGGGAAGCTGGCCGCCTACCAACCTGGCCCGAGTAGGCGCGCACAGGTTGCTCCCGCGCGCTACTCCGAGCAGGCCGTCGAGGGTGCCCACACACCCTTGACTCCGCGACGTGCCTTGCAGGCTCTCGCCGCCGCGTTTCGCGGAAGACTCACGTCCCCGTGTCTCGCGGCCAGTGGCGGTCGAGGAGGAGCACCGTGAGGTTTTAGTGGGTTGGGATTTGGGATTGGCCTTCAGCCGGTCCACGAGTCCCACATAACCCGCTCGAGTCCCCACTCGGGCCGGTATCCGTAAAAGGATTTAAAAATAAAAAAAAAAAAAAAAGGTTAGGTTAGGTTGGGGTGCTTGGTCGGATAACCTCCTCGTGTGTTCGCTCGCTGTTGGCCCTTTCTCGAATGCTTGTCATTCGGGGGGGACGAACAGTGTGCGGGTCGGTGCACCCTGGGCGGCGAGTAATTGGTGTCCACAGGATTCGTCCTTGGGTAATGATTGCTCGCTGGCTAATAATCCGACGTGGTTCTCCGCGTGTCCTCTGTCATGCAGAGGTCACAGTGTGAGGAACCGGAGGGCGTGGTGTGTACTCACCCTACCGCCACGCAGGTGCAGTGATGTGCCTGCGCCGAATATATCGGAACTCCACTCTTGGTTGCGGTCATGTCTCGTAATCAGGAGTGGAACCGAGGGCCTTGCCTTTACCGGCCGGGCTGTGAGGAAGAAAACCTCTATAAAAATTACCCCAACCCAAGCGGCGAAGCAGCGCGAGGGGTTCATGGCTGATGGGGAGATCAGTTGCTACTGCTGGTCCCGTCAGGGTACCGGCCGACACCCTGGCGTAATAGGCTTATCCGAGTACAGGGGGCACTGCTCGGATGGACCGTTTTTCCCCCACACTCGTGGGAACAACATGTTCAACACAATTTCTAAAAACAAAAAACCAAAACGATGAGGTGGAGTGTGTTGAGCCCGAGAAGGGCGGCGATGTGATGTTGCCTGAGAAGGGAGGAGTAGATGTGCTTAAGGCGGAGGAAGTTGTTGGTGTTGTTGCGGCGTCTCGAAGAGTGTCTGTTTCGAGTGTCGCTGCGCAGGGGTCAGTTGGTGATGGCCAGAACGTAGGAGTGTGGAAGGAGCCGAGAGTGGTTCTGACCAGATTGGACGTTGATGACGGAATGTCGACTGTCGGTAGTGTCAGGTCGAGACGAGGGTCCGGATCATCATATGGACGGTTGTGGGGAGTGTTGGAGTCAAAGGACTCAGATACTGAAAGTTTTGTGTCGATGGTGTCGGAGAAGTCAAGGACACGGGCACAATACCTGAAGGACAGGCGGAAGAGGCCTCGGAAGCCGATCGATCAGTCGGGGTCTTCTGGTGAAGGAGAGCCAGATAGACCGGCGCCAAAAGTGGTTGCCATGAGGAGACGGAAAGGTCTCGGTGAGGCAGAAAGGAAGGAGTTGCCGCTGAGGTCAGAACAGGAGGTGTCTGCCAGCGCTGCGGCCGTACTGGCCAGGGCTAGCTCCAGGCTCTCGGACATGTCTCTACCATCCGAGAAAGAGCAGGACGAAGCCATACTTGCGTCTGACCTACAAAATCAGGTGGTGGACAGCCTAGCGGTGATAAGGAAGGTTGCCAGCAGATCGGGAAACCTTAAAGGAACTTTCACCAAGGCCTTTTGACGGATACCGGCCCGAGTGGGGACTCGAGCGGGTTATGTGGGACTCGTGGACCGGCTGAAGGCCAATCCCAATACCCACTAAAACCTCACGGTGCTCCTCCTCGACCGCCACTGACCGCGAGACGCGGGGACTAGAATCGTCCACGAAACGCGGCGGCGGGAGCCTGCTAGGCACGTCGCGGAGTCAAGGGTGTGTGGGCACCCTCGACGGCCTGCTCGGAGTTGCACGCGGGAGCAACCTGCGCGCGCCTACTCGGGCCAGGTTGGTAGGCGGCCAGCTTCCCCAAACTGACCGCCCTCTGGCACATTAGGGCGGAAGGCGGCGGTCGTGTGCCGCCCTCCGGCGACCCGGTCTCTTACGGCGGATGGCGACTTCGGCAAAAGCCTCCCTCGCCCGTTCCGCCGACTCCTTCTCGAGCACCACTGCCTCGCAGAAGGATGAGACCGCATCCCACGACGTCTCGTTGCCGGCCATAGCCTTGACCACGGCCGGCAGGGAAAGGTCGTCCCCTATGACGTCGCGCAAAGCGCTACGTTGAGACGCCCAGGCTGAGCACACCTCCAACGTGTGCTGGGCCGTCTCATCGAGGCAGTCGTCGCAGTGGTGGCAGCGAGCGTCGGGCTCCCTCCCGGCGATCCGACACAAGTAACCCCCGAAGCAGCCATGCCCCGAGAGCACCTGTATCATGCGGAAGGTTAGGACGCCGTGACGCCGCGCTAACCACTGGCGGAACACTGGACGAACAGCCTCGATCGTCCTCAGGCCGGCAGTTGGTGTTGCCAGCCGAGTTTCCCACAACTCCATTGCGGCTACCCGCACCTCCTCAGTGCGTGCCTGGCTTGCCGGTTCCCCGGACACTAGGCCTATTATTTCTTCATTTGGTTCATATATTTCATTATTTTCCATAATTTTAATTATTATTATTATTTGAGAATCAATAATTAATCAACGAATAATCCTATTTTCATTAAATATACCATCCTCTATTGAATGATATCAAAATTTACCTCCTTCTGAACATTCTTATAATGAACTTCCTATTTTAAGAAATTTCTAATATGGCAGATTATATTCCGGTTCCGGTTCCGGTTACGACAGCGTAAACATCGTTACAGTGCAACTCCCCAATTAATCGTATTTTTTAATATTAAAGTACCACTTCGAAGCTGTTATTATCACAATCTAATAAATATAAGTGTCAAGAAGATCTGGAGATAATAGACTTGGTTTTTCATACGAGAATTATTCTAAATACAAAGTGTGAATGTGAAACGAACAATAGTGAGGTTATCTTAAGTGACAATTAAAAGGAAGTTTATATTGAAACTGACATTGACTTATCAGTGTTACCAGTGACAAATTAAAATTGTCTTTAACTTTTTATTTGTTCTGTCTAAATTTAACCTACCGTCTTCCGTAATATTTAAATATACAAAACAATATTTGGTAGAAATGGATGAACAATTTCAACTTTTATTCGATAAAATGAAAATTGAACTCTCGAAGCAAACAATATCGATAACAGAGTCTATAACGAATACAATTATGGAAAGGATGGAAGAAAAATTACAGCCGATTGTTATGGAAAATCAAAAACTAAAAGCAAATGTAAGAAAGTTAGAAGAAGAAGTAGAACAACTGAAAAGGGAGAAGAAAAATAATAATTTGGTTTTGTTTGGTGTAAAAGAGGAGGAAAAATCATTCACTCAGCTACTAGAAAAAATAAAAAATATTTTCAAAGAAGATTTAGATATTAACATAGAAGAATGGGAGATTAACAAAATGTTCCGACTTGGCAAAATAAACAGGGAGAATAAAAAACCTCGACCAATTCTTCTGTCCTTATTATCAGAAATGAAAAAAGGTGAAATTATGAAGAATAAAAAGAATTTAAAAGACATGTATATTAAGGATGATTTTTCTAAAGAGACATTGGAGAAAAGGAAAGAACTAGTACCAAAACTGGAGGAAGAGAGGACGAAGGGGAATATTGCATACCTAAATATGACAAACTTATTATAAAAGAAAACAAGGACAAGCGTAAGAGACAACTGTCTTCATCGCCCCAGACCAACGCACAACCTAAGAAACAGCAGACATGGACGCCGAAGGACAACAGAGCTAACGCTTTTGATATCATGAGAAATAGATCTAATTCTCTTTCTAACTATACAACTAATAAAAACCAATAGCAATTAACGAGCCGGAAAACTAAACAAAATATCAGGAAAGAAAATGAAAATACAACGAAACAAAACTCTCCCCCAAGCCGACTGGTCCTCGTGGGGGAAAATGACCTAAACCCTCTAAGCAAAAAAATCAAACGAAAAAGAAACACAAATTCAGATATATATATCGCAACTCTAAATGCGAGATCTCTACGAACAGATGAAAAACTCATAGAACTAGAACTGGCGTTAGATAATATCAAATGGGATATAATTGGAATAAGCGAAATGAGACGCCTTGGTGAAGGGATTCAAAATCATAATGGTAAATTTCTTCTACATTACATGGGCGAAACACCTGGGCTGTATGGAGTTGGCTTTCTTGTTAAGAACAACTTGGCTAGCAGAATAGAAGAAATAAGAGGAATTAATGAAAGAATAGCACTCCTCAATATTAAACTACTTTTAAATCATGGAAAAGAAGAAACATGGACTATCATCCAAGCGTATGCCCCAACTGAAACAAATAAAAAAGAAGATACCATAAAAACTGAACATTTTTACAAAGACTTACAATCAACAGTACAAATTTCTAGCAAAAATCTTATTGTAATGGGAGATTTTAATGCCCAAATAGGGACCTGCAACATAGGAGAAGAATATACAATAGGCAAACATGGATATGGTCAAAGAAGCGACAACGGACAACGGTTAGTAACCTTTGCAATGGAAAACAAACTGAGCATTTTAAACAGCTTTTACAAGAAGAAAAAATCTAAAAAATGGACATGGATATCTCCTAGCGGCATGCATATGAATGAAATTGACTTTATATTAACCAATAACAAAAGAGCATTTAAAGATGTGAATACTGTAAACCAGCTTAATTTCAATACAGACCATAGAATGATAAGAACAATACTATCAGGCATTAGAATACAAAAAAGAAGACACATTAATAACAATAATACATACAAAACCACATCAACACTCACTGAAAATAATAAACCATTCCTTGACAACCTGAAAAATGCAATGAACACTATCGAAAAAACCAATTATAAATCAATCCAAGAAAGATACAATGATATTTTGAGTATACTAAAAGGGGGAATCAATAAAACAAACAAACAAAAAAATGAAAGCATTTTATCTGCAGAAACAAAGCAATTGATTAGTGAGAGAAAAGAACTTATACGGAAGGGAAAAAGTAAACAGACAATAGAGAAAATATCGGAACTAAGCAAAAAGATAAACGAGCACATAAGAAAAGACAGGAAAATAAAAAGGCAGAGAACTATAAAAGCTTTTATTAAAAAAACTGGTGGAATCAAGAGAGCCCTAAAAGAATTGAATCAAAAGAAAACAATAATACCAAATATAAAAACAAAAAATGGACACGCCTTAAGTAATAGGCAAGAGATACTCAAAACAGCCACAGACTACTATAGGACACTTTACCAAAGACAAAAAACATCACAGATAGACGATCAAAACTACATAACAACTAAACATTCAGAATTAGTACCCATAATATTACAAGATGAAGTGATGAAGGCTGTAAAAACACAGAAATTAGACAAAGCCCCAGGTTCAGACCAAATATCTAATGAGATAATAAAACACGCAATGCCAGTGCTCGCTCCCATCATAACGAATTTATTCAACGATATATTAGCAACCGAAACCATTCCTAATGATTGGACAAAATCCACTATCACCTTGTTACACAAGAAAGGGGACAAGGGAAACATAGGCAACTACAGACCAATAAGTTTGATGTCGAACATCTATAAGATCTTTTTAAAAATCATATTATCACGGATTACTGTAGCACTCGACGAAAACCAACCGAAAGAGCAGGCGGGTTTTCGCAGCAAATTCTCGACGATAGACCATATTCACGTAGTTAGGCAGGTCCTTCAAAAGTACAAAGAATACAATAAGGCTTACTACTTAGGGTTCGTTGATTTCAACAAGGCTTTCGACTCCGTAGATCATAGTAGCATCTGGAAGGCATTAGAAAGCCAGGGAGTACATGCTAAGTATATCCGGATACTAGAGAAAATCTATTTGAGAAGTAGCGCCAAAGTTAAACTGGAAAGAACAGGGGAAGAATTTCCCATCGAAAGAGGCGTCAGACAAGGAGACCCAATATCACCGAAATTATTCTCTGCAGTTCTAGAAATGGTGTTTAGAAATTTGCGATGGGATGACATTGGGCTCAACATTAATGGAGTAAAACTTAACCATCTACGCTTTGCAGACGATATTATACTGTTTTCGGAGACTCCAGATAGCTTAGAACACATGCTACAACAACTGTCAGATGAAAGTGCCAAAGTAGGCTTAGCAATTAACACATCAAAAACGAACGTTATGACAAACTCGGCTAAAATAGACATTAAAATAAATTATGGACAAATGGAAATAAAATATGTTAATGAATACATATATCTAGGTCAACTATTGTCTACAGAAGATACAATGCAAAAGGAAATAGATAGAAGAATAACAAGCAGTTGGAAACGGTTTTGGTCATTGAGTGAGGTGTTGAAGGACAAGGATATGCCTATTAAAGACAAAAGAAGAGTGTTTAACACATGTGTTCTGCCATGCTTATCATATGGATGTCAAACCTGGTCATTGAACGATAAACAAACTAAAAAAATCAAAATATGTCAAAATGGAATGGAGAGAAGCATTATGGGAGTGAAAAGAAAGGACAAGGTGAAATTACAGATTATAAAGAGCAAAACAAAATTTGAAAACATATACACAACATACAAACGCCTTAAATGGAGGTGGACAGGACACATGCTAAGAGAAAGGATAGAGAAGTGGACACATCTTATTACAGAATGGTACCCGCGTGATAGCAGAAGAAGTAAAGGTAGACCAGCTACACGTTGGGAAGACGATTTCAAAAAGATTGCTGGACCAGCATGGACACGAGTGGCGAAGAATAAAATAAAATGGAAAGCTTTAGAGGAGGCTTTTGTCGAAGGACAAGCTGAAAAAGAGAAACCACTTTAGTTTTAGAATAAAGTAAATGTAATTTTCAGCAATAAAGGCTTATTATTATTATTATTATCCTTTTTTTAGAAATGGCAACCTGATCTAATTTAAATTACCAAAATAGAGCTTCTCCATTAATAGAACAAATTATTTGAAAAAAAAGATTTCAGAAATAATAAATAAAATTATTCCTCACCGTAAACCTTTTGATACTATAATAGTATGTTTTCCTTGGAATGTTCTTTCTCGACAAATATCTCGTCATCATTAAAATATAGTTAATAATACGATAATATATCCAATAAATAATAAGTTTATATTAAAATTATGAAATCATTTTACTAAACCAGTTACTAAGGTTATTACTCCAATAGCTCCTGTTAAGGGTCAAGGTCTATAGTCAACTAAGTGATAGGGATGATTATGATTAGACATTAATTTACTTCTCTAGAATAAAGAGTTCTTAAAATAGAAATTACATAAGATTGAATAATTGCTACGGCAGATTCAAGAATTAATAATAAAATTTGAACAATAATTAAAATAATTAATAAATAATTAAGTATTTTAATACCTGTATTACTTAATAAAGTTAAAAGTAAATGGCCTGCAATTATATTAGCTGTTAATCGAACTGCTAAAGTTCCAGGTCGAATAATATTACTAATAGTTTCAATTAGTACTATAAAAGGTATTAAAATAGTTGGTGTTCCCTGAGGAATTATATGAATAAATATATGTTGTGTATTATTTAATCATCCATAAATTATAAATCTTAATCATAATGTTAAAGATAATGAAAGGGATATATTAAGATGACTTGTTCTAGTAAAAATATATGGGAATAAACCTAAAAAAATATTAAATAAAATAAAAAAGAATAATGAAATAAAAATAAAAGTTGATCCATTAATTCTATTTGGTTCTAATAAAGTTTTAAATTCATTATGAAGTTTATTAGAAATAAAATTTCATAATAAATAATGACGATTAGGAAAAAATCAGAAAGATAAAGGAATAAATAATAATCCAATAAATGTTCTAATTCAATTAAATGGGAAATTAAATAAATTTGTTGAAGGATCAAAAATTGAAAAAAGATTATTTATCATTTTCAAAAAATTTTTTTAAAATTATTTTTATTAATTTTTTTAAAATTAAAATTATTTTTATAATTATAAATAAAATAATTTATAATTATAAAACTAATAAAAATAGAAATAAAAAATAATAATGAAATTATTCAATTGATAGGTATTATTTGAGGAATAAAAGAATATTACAAAAAGTAATAATTTAAATTTGACATATTTATGTTATTTATTAACTAATTCTTTATCATTAGAAGTAAATGCTAATTTACTATAAAATGGTTTAAGAGACCAGTACTTGCTTTCAGTCATCTAATGAATAATTATTAATTCAATTAATAAAGTTTCTTATAGGGATTCTTTCAATAACAATAGGTATAAAACTATGATTTGCCCCACAAATTTCAGAACATTGACCATAATAAATTCCAGGACGATTAATAAAAAATCTAGTTTGATTTAATCGTCCTGGATTAGCGTCAATTTTTACTCCTAATGATGGAATTGTTCAAGAGTGAATTACATCTGTAGCTGTAACTAAAATACGAATTTGATTATTTATAGGTAAAATAATTCGATTATCAACATCTAAAAGTCGAAAATTATTTAAATTTTCATTAGATTGAATTATATATGAATCAAATTCAATGTTATTAAAATCAGAATATTCATATCTTCAATATCATTGATGTCCAATTGATTTTAATGTAATTAAAGGATTATTAAGTTCATCTATAAATTAATTTTTAACAAAAACAAAAACCGACTTCTAACAACGAACGGTGTCAAGCTAATGCTAATACAACACCTTTACTACAATATCTAATTACTAAGCCTGTTCTACTGAGCACCGACTTCAAAATTATAAAATCTTTGTAAAATTATTTTTCACTTTTTAGTTCGTTGTTAGAAGTCGGTTTTTGTTTTTGTTAAAAAATAATTTATTTTACGATTTTAAGTGATGGGTAGATCTTAAAATGATGCTTCTTGAACGAGTGGTGATGGTGGTGGTAGTGGTTGTCAACGAGTGGTTGTGGTTGTCCCATGTAAAACTTCATTTAATTAGGGTTTATTTTTGCGCAAAGTAACATTTTGGTATATTGACAAGAACATACATAAAAAGTATTCGGGCGAATTGGGAATCTCCCTTTTTTGAAGTTGGTTGAAAATGAGAACATTCTCTTTTTTGAGGTTGATTGAAAAGAAATGTAACGATCAGGAATCTCACTTCTGACATCGAGTTAAAAAGTTTTTGCTTGTAACTATTACAGTATAATCAATTTTTTACCAAAAAAAACAAACTTTCTCAAATTTCACCGGATTCCATAATCGGAATCTAGCCAAACTTTCACCAAATTATTCTTGAAGTGTATCCTTTCAAATAAAATAAGAATCATCAAAATCAGTTTGCGCGACATTAAGTTATGCGTCTATTTGTCGCGCACATACCTAATGCAAATTTAAGACTTATGTGATTTTCTCATGGATACCATTGTCAGACATGGACCAAAAAAAAATGGGACCATTCGGGAAGCTTCACCTTTCAAATAAAAAAAAAATATCAAAATCGGTTCACCCAGTCAAAAGTTATGAGGTAACAAACATAAAAAAAAAATAATAAAAAAAAAAATAAAAAAATAAAAAATACAGTCGAATTGATAACCTCCTTTTCTTACAGAAGTCGGTTAAAAATATATAACAATCGTAATGATGGAAGTGCAATAAAAATTAAAGTAATAGCTGGTAAAATAGTTCAAATTAATTCAATTATTTGACCCTCTAATAAAAATCGATTAATATAATTATTGAAAAATAAATTTATTATTAAATATGCTACTAAAATTGTAATTATAATTAAAATAATTAATGTATGGTCATGAAAAAAAATAATTTGTTCTATTAATGGAGAAGCTCTATTTTGGTAATTTAAATTAGATCAGGTTGCCATTTCTAAAAAAAGGATATATATAAATGGGGTTTAAATCCATTACATATAATCTGCCATATTAGAAATTTCTTAAAATAGGAAATTCATTATAAGAATGTTCAGAAGGAGGTAAATTTTGATATCATTCAATAGAGGATGGTATATTTAATGAAAATAGGATTATTCGTTGATTAATTATTGATTCTCAAATAATAATAATAATTAAAATTATGGAAAATAATGAAATATATGAACCAAATGAAGAAATAATAGGCCTAGTGTCCGGGGAACCGGCAAGCCAGGCACGCACTGAGGAGGTGCGGGTAGCCGCAATGGAGTTGTGGGAAACTCGGCTGGCAACACCAACTGCCGGCCTGAGGACGATCGAGGCTGTTCGTCCAGTGTTCCGCCAGTGGTTAGCGCGGCGTCACGGCGTCCTAACCTTCCGCATGACACAGGTGCTCACGGGGCATGGCTGCTTCGGGGGTTACTTGTGTCGGATCGCCGGGAGGGAGCCCGACGCTCGCTGCCACCACTGCGACGACTGCCTCGATGAGACGGCCCAGCACACGTTGGAGGTGTGCTCAGCCTGGGCGTCTCAACGTCGCGCTTTGCGCGACGTCATAGGGGACGACCTTTCCCTGCCGGCCGTGGTCAAGGCTATGGCCGGCAGCGAGACGTCGTGGGATGCGGTCTCATCCTTCTGCGAGGCAGTGGTGCTCGAGAAGGAGTCGGCGGAACGGGCGAGGGAGGCTTTTGCCGAAGTCGCCATCCGCAGTAAGAGACCGGGTCGCCGGAGGGCGGCACACGATCGCCGCCTTCCGCCCTAATGTGCTAGAGGGCGGTCAGCTTGGGGAAGCTGACCGCCTACCAACCTGGCCCGAGTAGGCGCGCACAGGTTGCTCCCGCGCGCTACTCCGAGCAGGCCGTCGAGGGTGCCCACACACCCTTGACTCCGCGACGTGCCTTGCAGGCTCCCGCCGCCGCGTTTCGCGGAAGACTCACGTCCCCGTGTCTCGCGGCCAGTGGCGGTCGAGGAGGAGCACCGTGAGGTTTTAGTGGGTATTGGGATTGGCCTTCAGCCGGTCCACGAGTCCCACATAACCCGCTCGAGTCCCCACTCGGGCCGGTATCCGTCAAAAGGCCTTGGTGAAAGTTCCTTTAAGGTTTCCCGATCTGCTGGCAACCTTCCTTATCACCGCTAGGCTGTCCACCACCTGATTTTGTAGGTCAGACGCAAGTATGGCTTCGTCCTGCTCTTTCTCGGATGGTAGAGACATGTCCGAGAGCCTGGAGCTAGCCCTGGCCAGTACGGCCGCAGCGCTGTCAGACACCTCCTGTTCTGACCTCAGCGGCAACTCCTTCCTTTCTGCCTCACCGAGACCTTTCCGTCTCCTCATGGCAACCACTTTTGGCGCCGGTCTATCTGGCTCTCCTTCACCAGAAGACCCCGACTGATCGATCGGCTTCCGAGGCCTCTTCCGCCTGTCCTTCAGGTATTGTGCCCGTGTCCTTGACTTCTCTGACACCATCGACACAAAACTTTCAGTATCTGAGTCCTTTGACTCCAACACTCCCCACAACCGTCCATATGATGATCCGGACCCTCGTCTCGACCTGACACTACCGACAGTCGACATTCCGTCATCAACGTCCAATCTGGTCAGAACCACTCTCGGCTCCTTCCACACTCCTACGTTCTGGCCATCACCAACTGACCCCTCCGCAGCGACACTCGAAACAGACACTCTTCGAGACGCCGCAACAACACCAACAACTTCCTCCGCCTTAAGCACATCTACTCCTCCCTTCTCAGGCAACATCACATCGCCGCCCTTCTCGGGCTCAACACACTCCACCTCATCGTTTTGGTTTTTTGTTTTTAGAAATTGTGTTGAACATGTTGTTCCCACGAGTGTGGGGGAAAAACGCTTGTTCCGCCGACTCCTTCTCGAGCACCACTGCCTTGCAGAAGGATGAGACCGCATCCCACCACGTCTCGCTGCCGGCCATAGCCTTGACCACGGCTTGTCACGCCACTTACCGCCAGCACCTTCCCGCGCATTCCCGCGGGTTGTATACCACCTTGAAGGCCCCTCGGAGCCCGAACGATCGACACCAGTTTCAACTGAATCCGAGCGGGGAAAACTGAAAAAATCGGTTTTCGCCACTTACCGCCCGCACCTTCCCGCGCATTCCCACGGGTTGTATACCACCTTGAAGGCCCCTCGGAGCCCGAACGATCGACACCAGTTTCAACTGAATCCGAGCGGGGAAAACTGAAAAAATCGGTTTTCGCCACTTACCGCCCGCACCTTCCCGCACATTCCCGCGGGTTTTATACCACCTTGAAGGCCCCTCGGAGCCCGAACGATCGACACCAGTTTCAACTGAATCCGAGCGGGGAAAAGTGAAAAAATCGGTTTTCGCCACTTACCGCCCGCACCTTCAACTTCCAACTTCGGGTTGTATACCACCTTGAAGGCCCCTCGGAGCCCGAACGATCGACACCAGTTTCAACTGAATCCGAGCGGGGAAAACTGAAAAAATCGGTTTTCGCCACTAACCGCCGGCACCTTCCCGCGCATTCCCGCGGGTTGTATACCACCTTGAAGGCCTCTCGGAGCCCGAACGATCAACACCAGTTTCAACTGAATCCGAGCGGGGAAAACTGAAAAAATAGGTTTTCGTCACTTACCGCCGGCACCTTCCCGCACATTCCCGCGGGTTGTATACCACCTTGAAGGCCCCTCGGAGCCCGAACGATCGACACCAGTTTCAACTGAATCCGAGCGGAGAAAAGTGAAAAAATCGGTTTTCGCCACTTACCGCCCGCACCTTCACCTTCCAACTTCGGACTATTTTTTTTTTCTGTGTAAATTTTATATATATATATATTTTTTCAATGCAATAAAGTATTATTATTATTTTTTTTTTTAAATTAATTAATTATTATTTAATTAATATTATATTTATAATATAATTTTTTAAATAATTATTAATCGTTTATTATATATTTTAATTTTTAATATGAATATTATAAAAATAGGAGAAAGAAAAATATTAAAAATTTAATAATTAATATTAATATATATATACATTAATTAAATTTATTATTATATATATATATACGTCGGAGTTGGGTGGATTTCCCTCGCACATAGTTTTGAGTGCCCGGTCTACTGTGTGCTTTAGTAGATAATGTTGGCATGAGTAAACACAATTTGTGATATTACGAATTAATTACAACACCGTAATCAATACACAAGAAAGCAGCTACCGCTATCCCAGTAGGTAGATACACAACACGGAACGCGGGACAGTTTCAGTGTCGTCTGCACCGGCCGACTGCCAAACACAAAGTGAGTCGATGTCCGTCGGCCACGCTTCGACTCGCCCCTTCCATACCAATGCATAACACTAACTCTGTCGAGCGCCAATAGATGGCGCTGGCGTTCCGGAACCACATCAATACTACAAATTCCGACACGGCCATCCTGCTAGCACACGTCCTCGTGTGTTGGTTAGCCTAGAAGAAAAAGCTACAACAGTACCTCGTACCGCTCGGCCAACCTACATCAGAACCTTACCAACCAACTTCCAGAACCGTACACTAGAATTGTAATAGACGTACACTAGTAATTACACTAGTAATTGTATACCAGAACCTTATACCTGAACTGTATACCTGAACTGTGTACCTGAACTGTATACCTGAACCTTATACCTGAACCTTATACCTGAACAACTTGACCCTCGACACTAGATCAACTCGACACCAGATCAACTCGACACCAGATCAACTCGACACCAGATCAACTCGACACCAGATCAACTGGACACTACAATTTGACACCAATCTGGATCATAATTGTAACTAACCACTACACACAAATACCACAGCCATGTACCATCGACATCATAACCAAAACTTCACTTTACTTTACTTTACTTCACTTTACTTCAGCAACAAGTTACAACCAAATTAACAGAAACCTCCGAGTAAAGACCTCTAACGCCACAGCTCTCCAGCCGAACAGCAATCAAATTGCTCTCTCACATCTCAATACGCATATCAATCGAGTGGATCGCCCGTGTACGTCACCTCTGCGACAACACGCTACGGTCTCTGCAGACCACGACCTCAGTACGGTCGAAAACCTCTCAATACGCATATCCACCGCGTGGATAGCCCGTGTATGTCACACCTGCGACAACACGCTACGGTCTCTACAGACCACGACCTCCGCCAGAGTTAAACGCACACCGCGCACCCACGGACTACTTGAGTTGCCCCAAGAGATACCGATTTCTACCGGGCTACGACTACGAAATAACTACTGGTACGGTCGAACACATTACGGCCGATAGAACCATTTACTCGAGTCTCTTCAACTACTTAAGCTTGAACACCATCATATCATCAACAACATCATAAATTACACATTGATTTCGTCGGGTACATGACTTGCTGGCATTTTCCTCAACCTATCGTGAGCAAATTTGTACGTTACAAGACGTTTACAATTTACAGAACCAAAACTGACAACCTTAAATGAACCTTTAAATTTTGAATCGAATTTTTACACTTATTAACTTTACAATATTAACAATACGCCAACAGAAAACTTACTTACTTTCGTTTTTGTCATATCAAAACGGGACCTACCATATTCCGCACACTTCGTAATAATGTCTGATGCTACTTAACGAATTTCGTCAATGTCAACGACAGTCTATACCTCACTACTACACATAAATGATATAAATCAATGATACATACCAATGATACACATCAAAGATACACACCACAGATACACACCATTGACACACATTAACGACAAATCAATGACACACACCAATGATACACATCAATGACACATCAATGATACACACCACCGATACACATCAATGATAACGGTATCGTTATTTTATGAATTAAAATCTACCGGTTCATCGTACAATTTATCTCGAGTTGTACCCTCCTACAGATTCTTGCCACAACTTATTACCACCGCTAGTCTCAAACGTTGTCGACATGGACTTTAACACACTTCTGACGCGCTTTACCTGCCTGTTAGCACTGGGTAAGCCCGCCGCCGTAAGATGCCAACCTAAGTCTACTAGTGAAAACTACCACCAGTAAAACAATCTTCCCTGGTCAGCTATGATGCGAGTTGGAGCCCCAAACAAAGCCACAAGTCACCTCGTGAACACTCCAAGAGTCAATGCCTGCCGCACGAAACAAAAGAACACACTTCGCGAACGCGTCTGTCAGAATGAAAATGTACTCCTTATCGTTTCACCGCTGAGCCTATTCGCCACGTCTACACGAACCGTATTTCACGGCATCATTACCTTAGGGATTTGATGCAGGCCAGTTTGAACTCTTCCTGAGTGAGATTTCGCGACCCTACAAGTAACGCAGACATCCACAAATCCTCCAGCACACCATGACCGGAAACCAGCAAAAGTCAAAATGCTGTTCAATAGTCCCCTCAGCCTCGAGACGAACAACAGATTCAAAACTGACGGAAATAGGAAGCTAATCCGACGAACTGCTACTACTTAATCACAGTCTCTGGAGGCGATAGAGACCTGACTAGCCTCCACTTCAAAAGGAACACTTCACTAGGTTCAAAGAGAAACCAGCCCTTGTCACAGCTTCCAACACTGCATTAAGTCCTCCCATACTGGACCGCTAAATCGGTTGAGACAATGTCAATGTCAAAATGTCCTCAAAATACACCACCACGCAATCACGAACCAAATCACCCAACACGATCACAATTGTCTTCTGAAAAATCGAAATTGAATTCTTCAGACCAAAAGGCACAGTCAAGAATTCAAACTGCCCTTCAGCTGTTATGAAAGCAGTACTGTCTACAGAATTTTCGTTTACTGTGATCAAATGAAAACCGCTTGCGCTATAGAGTTTCAAAAAATAATTAGCACCCTGAAAACGTGAAGTTTGATCAGTAATTAATGGAAGCGGATAACTGTCAGGGTTGGTATTATTGTTAAGCTCACTATAGTCAATACAGATACGGTCTGAACCGTCATACTTCTTTACTAATAAAGCCGGACTTTCAAAAGGAGGACAGCTCGACCTAATGATATTCACGTGTAAACCTTCCTTTACTCTGTTGCGTATAACGCTACGTTCGTCCGGCGACATCCTATATGGACGCCGCTGTACTGTGCGATTCGAACCAACCCGGTCACTACCACCGGTCACTACCAGTAATATCAGCTGAGATATCAGTCAAAGTCAACTCACTCACACTATCGTTATTCACTGAATTTACATAAAGATTCCCGTCAAACAAAATGTCAGTCAGTTATGTTTACTGTACAACCCTGATTTAAAATCTCGCGACAATAATATCCTAAGAGGGCAATCGTTAATACTACAAAACACAGAATTTGTTCGGTACTGTATACTCGTGTTTGACTAATACCGGTCATAGTAACAACATTACTAAACCGTCGACCACTAAATGTAACAGAAAAACTTTCAACTAACGAGAATTTAGCACCAGAATCGTAAACAAAACAAAACAGTTCACCTTTTGTCTTGTACCCTACCCTTTGGAAATTGGACACTGCATACGTCCACACGCCGCTCCATCCACTCACCGTTCATCACGCGCTGCGCCGTCCCTGCTGCCATCGCTTGGCCCGCCGCCTTCGCTCGTACACCAGATGGCGATATGACCCGGTTTGCCACACTTGAAGCACACTAAAGGCCTCGCTGCCGGCTGCTGCACCGCTTGACTCAACGTTGAAGATACAGGTGTTCGTACCGTCGCATCGATAGGCTTGCTTCTGCATTCCGCTCACTTATGGTCAGCCATTTTTCCACCGCTCAAACACTTCAGTGTTGTAAACGCTATACGTTAAAGCCGCGGGTCAGACTGATGTGATGTGAGAGAGTACAGCCACAAAGATGCTTCACCTTCCAGTGCCTTACTTACAGCAAGCTCGAGTTGACTGCCTCTCGGGGAGTTTGTCAAAAGCGCAAGTCAGCCGTTGCGCACCACGATCTCGCGTCCGTGTCTTCTTTGTCAGGATCATAAGTGGGTAACCACATATACCTCCCTGAATTAGCCTCGGTGTATACAGGGCTTCGAACATAGCACGCCAGTGGTTATCTCCATTGTTCTCTGTGCCAACACCGATCGCACTTCTGATGTCGGAGTTGGGTGGATTTCCCTCGCACATAGTTTTGAGTGCCCGGTCTACTGTGTGCTTTAGTAGATAATGTTGGCATGAGTAAACACAATTTGTGATATTACGAATTAATTACAACACCGTAATCAATACACAAGAAAGCAGCTACCGCTATCCCAGTAGGTAGATACACAACACGGAACGCGGGACAGTTTCAGTGTCGTCTGCACCGGCCGACTGCCAAACACAAAGTGAGTCGATGTCCGTCGGCCACGCTTCCAATGCATAACACTAACTCTGTCGTCACTTACCGCCGGCACCTTCCCGCGCATTCCCGCGGGTTGTATACCACCTTGAAGGCCCCTCGGAGCCCGAACGATCGACACCAGTTTCAACTGAATCCGAGCGGGAAAAACTGAAAGAGGGAGGGGAAAGAGGTTGCTCCCGCGCGCTACTCCGAGCAGGCCGTCGAGGGTGCCCACACACCCTTGACTCCGCGACGTGCCTAGCAGGCTCCCGCCGCCGCGTTTCGTGGACGATTCTAGTCCCCGCGTCTCGCGGTCAGTGGCGGTCGAGGAGGAGCACCGTGAGGTTTTAGTGGGTATTGGGATTGGCCTTCAGCCGGTCCATGAGTCCCACATAACCCGCTCGAGTCCCCACTCGGGCCGGTATCCGTAAAAGGATTTCCTCACGTTAAAAAAAAAAAAAAAAAAATGTCAGGTTAGGTTGGGGTGCTTGGTCGGATGACCTCCTCGTGTGTTCACCCGCTGTTGGCCCTTTCTCGAATGCTTGTCGTTCGGGGGGGGACGAACAGTGTTGCGGACCGGTGCACCCTGGGCGGCGAGTAATTGGTGCCTACAGGATTCGTCCTTGGGTAATGATTGCTCGCTGGCTAATAATCCGGCGTGGTTCTTCGCGTGTCCTCTGTCATGCAGAGGTCACAGTGTGAGGAACCGGAGGGCGTGCGTGGTGTGTACTCACCCTACCGCCACGCAGGTGCAGTGATGTGCCAGCGCCGAAAATATCGGAACTCCACTCTTGGTTGCGGTCATGTCTCGTAATCAGGAATGGAACTGAGGGCCTTGCCTTTACCGGCCGGGCTGCGAGGAAGAAAACCTCTATAAAAAATTACCCCAACCCAAGCGGCGAAGCAGCGCGAGGGGTTCATGGCTGATGGGGAGATCAGTCGCTACTGCTGGTCCCGCCAGGGTACCGGCCGACACCCTGGCGTAATAGGCTTATCCGAGTACAGGGGGCACTGCTCGGATGGACCGTTTTTCCCCCACACTCGTGGGAACAAAATGGAAAATGTTAACTTAAAAACCCGAAATGATGACGTAGGGAGGCCCGAGGAGGGCGGTGATCTGTTGTTGCCCGAGATGGGCGGAGTAGTAGTTGTGCCCGAGAAAGGCGTAGGGAGTACTTTGCTCGAAAGGGGCAAAAGTCCGGCACTTGTGCCAATAGGAGGGGGGTTGAAGGATGCGCGAGTCGTGTTAGAGCGTCTGGACCATGAGGAGGTTGCCTCTATTATAAGAGATAGGTCCAGGTCGTCACTTTCGTCGCGAGGCCGTTTCTGGGCGGCTTCCGAGTCAGACGCCGATGGCGTGATGTCTGTTGGGTCGAACAGCTCCAATGCTATCGAGGGGGCTAAAGCGCAGTTCCGAAAGGACAGAAAGAGGCGTCATCACAGGAAGAGTAACTCTGAATCCTCGGATGCGGATGGGGAGACAGAGACAAGCCGAAAGCGAAGGTTGCTTCGGCCAGAGGGAGTCGTGGTCGTACCAAATATTCCTGATGAGAATATAGGGCTAGCTGCTGGAAAGAAGGCGCTAAACGATGCCAAGCGCGAGGAGCGCCGGCTGAGGGCGGAGGAGGAAGTTGCTGAAATCTCCGCGGCGATACAAACTAGAGCAAGTTCTAGGCTCTCGGATGTGCCCCTGGAACTTTGCGGTGAGGAGCACATGGTCTCCGACTTGCGTAGCCAAGTATCTGATAGCTTGGCTATAATCAATAGAGTCGCCTGCAAGTCGGGGAATCTGAAGGGCACATTTACTAGGGCCCTTAAAGACGCTGCCGGAGTTATCTCTTCTGCCGTTAATACTCTGGCAAAGAGGACGGCATCAGAGGAAGTGGATATCCTCAAGGCAACAAACTCGCGACTGCAGTCGGAGTTGGTGGAGTTGCGGAAGGAGTTTGCCCTTTTGAGAGCGGAGTTGGAGCGGTCTAGAGCATCGGACTTACGACCCACTCCCACGGAGTCTATTGCTGTGGAGGACATAGTGGGCACTATGGTCTCCACCAGGCTGGAAGCCTTTAAAGATCGGCTACCACCGGAGAGAAATCTGCGACCTCCGCTAGCGGCGGACAAGCGCAAGGTGGATAGCCCAAAGCAGGCGCAAGTGGACCCTGTCGCATCCACTCTGATGGCGCCGGCTAATCCGGCACCAAAGGAGCAAAGGTCTAAAAAGGCCAAGAAGAAGAAAGGCCCGGTGATGACCGCATCTACTGAGCCTCGACCTCTGCCACCCGCTCCGGCTGATATGTCTGAGGGCTGGACTGTAGTAGCCCGGAAGGGGGCCAAGAAGAGAAAGCCAGCTCCTAAGCCGAAAGCGCAAAAGGCTAAAGCGCAAAAGGAGCCAAAGTTGCGTCGTCCTAGATCGCAAGTTGTAACGATTAAGTTGCAGCCAGCCGTCGCCGACAAGATGTCGTATAGCGATGTCCTTACCCGGGTCAAGGAAAGTATAAAGTTGGAAGACCTGGGTATAGAGGACCTGAGATTCCGTGTTGCGTCTACTGGCGCTAGAATGCTAGAGTTGCCTGGCGCCAACACTGCTGAGAAGGCGGATGCGCTAGCTGAGAAGTTGCGTGGGGTTCTCAGCCCCGAAGAGGTCCAGGTGTCGAGGCCAGTGAAATGTGCGGAATTGAGGGTGTTTGGCCTCGATGACTCCGCCACTGCTGAGGACATGACGGCGGCAATAAGCCGAGTTTCCGGCTGTGCTGCGGGTAATATAAAAGTCGGAGAGATCCGACAGGACCGGGCCGGTCTAGGAACAGTATGGGTCCGATGTCCTGTCGGCGCAACGCAGAAGATTAGCGGGGCGAGACTACTTGTTGGCTTCGTCTCTGCTGGAGTGAGGCTGTTGATGCCCCGTGCGCAACGTTGTTTCCGTTGCCACGAAGTGGGCCACATGGCTGCGAAGTGCAGTAGCCAGGTGGACCGCAGCAAACAGTGTTTCCAGTGTGGCCAGACCGGGCATCAGCAGAGATCGTGTTCGGCAGAGCCTCATTGTCCGGTGTGTGAGGCGGCGCAAAGGCCCGCTAATCACATGTTGGGGAATGCTGCCTGTGGAAAGGCTAGCACCAATAACGGTGGAAAGCGCAGACGAGTGCCGGCAACATCGGCCAGGTCTAATATCCCAGCTGGGCCTGAGGAGGTGCAACACATGGAAGACCAATAATGGCTCTCCGTGTGTTGCAGGCGAACATTAACCACTGTGCTAGGGCCCAGGACTTATTGGTCCAAAGCCTGGCGCAGTGGTCTATCCAGGTGGCGGTTGTTTCGGAGCCCTACAGCGTTCCCGACAGAGACAACTGTGTAGCCGACAACACCGGGGTGGTGACTATTATCACCCAGGTCGCCGCGGGCTCCCCGCCTTTCTCACGTGTAGAGAGAGGTGTGGGATGCGTCGCCGCACTTGTCGGCAACCTAGTTGTCGTAGGGGTCTACTTTTCCCCCAATCGAACTCTCGCGGAGTTTGAAGAGTTCCTTATACGATTGGGGGAAATGGTAGAGCGATTTCGTCCGGCGGAGATGTTGGTGGCCGGCGATCTCAACGCGAAGTCCAGCGTGTGGGGCTTCGCAACGACGGATGTGCGTGGTGTGACGCTGTCGGAGTGGGTTGTTGCCACCGGTTTGTCTGTGCTCAACCGAGCGACCAAGAACACGTGTGTGCGAAGGCTGGGTGGATCCGTCGTGGACGTTTCGGTCGCGAGCCCGGCCCTAGCATGTCGTGTTCGGGGCTGGCGAGTGCTGGATGATGTGGAGACTCTCTCGGATCACCTCTACATCTTGTACGAGATCTCCATACATCCTGCGGTGCCACCAGCCCCCAGTCCAAACTCGCGAGAGTACGGACCGCGGTGGCAACAGGGTCGTCTCGACAGGGAGTTGTTGGAGGAGGCCGCGATAGTGAAATCCTGGCGGCCCCAGAGCTTGGCGTCTGCAGAAGACGCCGCATCCTGGGCGCAGGGGGCGCTGACGCGTATCTGTGACGCGTCAATGCCCCGTTCCGGGCGCCGCCCTCAACGGCGGCAAGTGTACTGGTGGTCGTGGGAGATCGCGCAACTGCGTAACACCTGCGTTGCGGCGAGACGCCAGTACAGCCACTATCGCAGACGGGTACAGAAGGTGCAGGAGGAGGAAGACCGACTGTACCGCGTCTATGTCGAGGCGAGAACGCAGCTGCAGGAGGAGATCGGTCGTGTGAAAGGCGAGTCGCACGACCGGTTGATCGCGGGGATAGACTTAGACCCGTACGGCACACCTTACCGAATGGTGCTCGGTAGGTTACGGGCTTGGGCACCACCACTGACGCAGGCACTCCAACCGGACGTACTCTGAGGGGTTCTGTCGTCGCTATTCCCGCAGCGGGCCAGTTTTGCACCACCCAGTATGGCCCGCCCTGCAGCGCGTGAGGAGGAAGAGGAGGACGACGAGGACAGCGTCACACCACCGGTGGAGGAGGAGGAGCTCGAAGAAGCTGTACGCCGATCTCGGCTCAAGAGCACCGCCCCGGGCTTGGATGGCATTCCCGGCCGGGCGCTAACTCTGGCCCTCAACACCTTAGGGCCCAGAGTGCGAGGACTATTCACTGCCTGTCTGGCTCAAGCCATAATTCCACAGCGGTGGAAGACAGGCAGGTTAGTCCTCATCAAGAAGGAGGGTCGCCCGGCGGATTCAGCCTCCGCCTACAGGCCCATCGTGCTCTTGAGCGAGATCGCCAAGCTCCTTGAGCGTGTTGTAGCCAGGAGGCTACAACACCATTTGGAGGGGACAGGTCCGGACCTCTCGGACCACCAGTATGGCTTCCGTAGGGGGCGATCGACGGCGGATGCCATACTGGAGGTAAAGTCCTATGCGCAGGATGCGGTGGCCCGAGGCAATGGAGTCTTGGCGGTGTCTTTAGACATCGCCAACGCCTTCAACTCCCTGCCATGGCCCTGCATAAAGGAGGCACTGTTATACTATCGTGTGCCTCCATACCTGCGCCGCGTCATCGGGGCTTACCTGTCCGGTAGGTCTGTGACCTTTCCAGCTCCTGGAGGAGGTTGGAAGGAGTTCGTTGTGTCGGCCGGTGTTCCACAAGGATCGGTGCTAGGTCCGATCCTCTGGAACATCGGATACGACTGGGTGCTGCGGGGCGGCACCCTGAGGGGGATAAAGGTCCTCTGTTACGCCGATGACACGCTGGTCTTGGCGCAGCAGTGGACCTATCGAGAGGCGGCGGTCCTCGCGACTGCTGGAGTTGCGGAGGTAGTCGGCCGCATAAAGCGGCTGGGCTTGGAAGTCTCCCTCAACAAGTCCGAGGCAATCTACTTCCATGCTCCTCGAAAGGGCCCACCGGCAGATGCCCACATCGTCGTCGGTGGCGTCAAAATTGACGTTGCCCGGAGCATGAAGTACCTCGGACTTGTTCTGGATGGTCGGTGGAGTTTTCGGGGCCGCTTTACATCTTTGGCCCCGAAACTGTTGAAGACAGCGGCGGCACTGGCGCGCCTTTTGCCCAATGTGGATGGGCCGAGCGCCTCTAGCCGTCGGCTGTACACCGTAGTGGTCCGATCCGACCGGCACAACATCACTCTGCTGCGACGTGCGCAGAGGGTGATGGCCATCCGGGCGATACGGGGGTACCGGACCATCTCCGGTGAAGTGGCGTGCGTGCTGGCTGGAGTCATGCCGTGGGACCTGGATGCTCTTTCTCTGGCGTCGGTCTATTGCCGGCGTCGAGGCCTAGCGTCCGGGGAACCGGCAAGCCAAGCACGCACTGAGGAGGCGCGAGTAGCCGCGGTTGAAATGTGGGAAACTCGGCTGGCAAATCCATCTGCCGGCCTGAGGAAGATCGAGGCTGTTCGTCCAGTGTTCCGCCAGTGGTTAGCGCGGCGTCACGGCGTCCTAACCTTCCGCATGACACAGGTGCTCACGGGGCATGGCTGCTTCGGGGGTTACTTGTGTCGGATCGCCGGGAGGGAGCCCGACGCTCGCTGCCACCACTGCGACGACTGCCTCGATGAGACGGCCCAGCACACGTTGGAGGTGTGCTCAGCCTGGGCGTCTCAACGTCGCGCTTTACGCGACGTCATAGGGGACGACCTTTCCCTGCCGGCCGTGGTCAAGGCTATGGCCGGCAGCGAGACGTCGTGGGATGCGGTCTCATCCTTCTGCGAGGCAGTGGTGCTCGAGAAGGAGTCGGCGGAACGGGCGAGGGAGGCTTTTGCCGAAGTCGCCATCCGCCGTAAGAGACCGGGTCGCCGGAGGGCGGCACACGATCGCCGCCTTCCGCCCTAATGTGCTAGAGGGCGGTCAGCTTGGGGAAGCTGACCGCCTACCAACCTGGCCCGAGTAGGCACGCACAGGTTGCTCCCGCGCGCTACTCCGAGCAGGCCGTCGAGGATGCCCACACACCCTTGACTCCGCGACGTCCGTCGCCAATTCCTGTCTGATCGGTTTGTTGGTAAAATGTTACAGCTGTCATCCCACCCTCTATGGTCCAAGCTATCTGATTTAGCGGACCTCATTCCTCCGGGCAGGCCCCTACCCTACTTGCTCAATAGTTTCCTGAAATTTACCTCTCTTCCTCATCCCTTGTCCTCTTCTCCGTCTAATCCTTAATTCAAAAATTAAAAAAATAAAATTTATATTATAAGATAATAAAATATTATTGGTGAAATTTTTTGTCATGTTATTAAAATAAATCTATTAAATCATGATAATCCTTCTATAATATTAGGAAATCAAAAATGAAAAGGAACAGAACCTATTTTTATTAATATTGCAGAATTTATAATAATTGATAATAAATCATTAATAAATATTTTTATAAGAAATAAATTCAATAGGATAGAAAATAAAAAATTAATTGATGCAATAGATTGAGTTAAAAAATATTTTAAGGAAGCTTCTGAATTTAATAGATTATTGGGGGAAGAGATTAAGGGGATAAATCTAAGTAAATTAATTTCTAAGCCAATTCAGCATCCTAATCATGAATTTGATGAAATAGAAATTATAGTTCTGAAAAATAAAATAAATAAGAAAAATATTTTATTGGAATTATTAATTAATAAAATAAAAAATAAGAATAAAATATTCTAAAGATGAATTTAAATTCATGATAAAAAAATTATATTTTAGTGTAAAATGCACAATAATTTTTGTCTCGTGTGTGTCTCACTGTCGTGTGTGTTCTCTGTCATGCAGAGGTCACAGTGTGAGGAACCGGAGGGCGTGGTGTGTACTCACCCTACCGCCACGCAGGTGCAGTGATGTGATAGGAGCTGTATTTGCTATTTTAGGGGGTTTTGTTCATTGATATTCTCTAGTTATCTTTCTAGTTCCGAACTATACACACGTTGCCCCTATTTGTGCGCTAACTACCCTCAAGATGCCAATATCAAAGTGTAATACGTGTAACAAAAATATTACGAAAAAAAGACTCGGTATAACATGTAGCCGTTGTGAGAAGTGTGTTCATGGTACTACTACTTGTGCTAAACTCTCTGCAAAGCAATTAGCAACTCTTCGTAACGCCCCCGGACTGGAATGGAGCTGTGAAGAATGCTTGTGTAATGCCTCGCATAGATCATCTATCTCAATACAAGGCGATGATTCCGATGATGAAGAAGAAGAGGAACTTGTGTCCAGTAACAAAGCTGGATCGAAATTGATTCGCGAAATTTCCGCAGAAATGAAAAGAATAATAAAAAATGAGTTTGAAACATTAAAAAAAGAATTTGAAGTTTCGCTTAATTTTCTAAGTGATCAAATTTCAAGTATCGAGGAGTCTTTTAAAAAACATGAAAACAAAATAAAAATGCTAGAGAATAAAAATATTGAACTTCAAAACAGTAACAAACATCTTGAACTCCGCGTTGCGTCCGCGGAATTCAAACTACATGAAATAGAACAAAAGTCCCTCGGGAGTTCCTTGGAAATATCGGGATTACCAGAATCTGCACTACAAAAATCCAAAGAAGTCATAAAATCCATTGCTGTAAATTTAAAAATGGACGACGGTGACGTTAAATGCACACGTGTCGTGCAACCGCATAAAGAACGACCCGGATCGCTTATGGTGGAAATGAAGAACCAGCACATCAGGGATCAATGGTTAGCGGCAAATAAGCAGACACGGTCTACACTCGGTGACATTGTGCAAAGTGCGCCGCGTGAACTTACAAACACTCCGATATTTATTCGTGAAGCACTAACGCCCTATAATAAAATGTTATTATATAACAGTAAAAAACAGCTGAGTAATAATTTTGAATTCGTATGGTGCAGGAATGGCAAAATTTATGCAAGGAAGACAAAAGTGAGTAAAGTCCATATTATAAGATGTTTACTAGATATTGAAGCAATTTCAAAAATTGAAAAATAATTTTTCCTTGTGTAAATTTTGCTTTTTCTCATAATAAATATTAATAAGATGGATAACACAAATAACTCATCAGGAATAATAAAACTAAATAATTGTATAAATTGCAATAGCTTTATTAAAAATATACCTAGCAGTCATATAAATCTTTTATGTATACATATAAATATTCGATCAATAGTTAAAAATTATTCAAAATTATTACAAATTCTAGACGTAACATTATATCCTATTGATATTATAATTTTAACGGAGGTAGGAGTGTCAGATGAAACTAGTAATTTATTTAACATTCCGGGATATAAAATGTACACAAAATTACGCAAAAATAAAAAAGGTGGCGGTATAATTACTTATATAAAAGATTATTTAAAGTTCACAGTTTATAACTATAATACATATTTGTTCGAGTCACTAGTAGGCACGATTAAAACTCCTTGTAACCAAGCTGTCACAATATGTGCTATTTATAGACCTCCCTCATATAATAAGCAACTTTTTGTATCTGAACTTTCACTACTTTTAAAAAATGTACCTACGTCATTAAATATTGTAATAGCAGGGGATATGAACCTTGACTTAAAAATATCATCAAGTATAAGAGATAATTATCTTGATCTGATGGCGGAGAACGGACTGTTTTGTGGTATTACAGAATATACGCGTATTGAAAAGAGATTAGAAACAATTACGAAATCGTGTATAGATCACATATTTGTAAGGTCGCGCGGGATCAGTCCGTTCACCGCTGCAGTCGACACTGTACTAGCGGACCATAGGCTTACCGTCGTTGCACTTTGCAACGTCTATGAATCACCGGTTAATAATTGTCAATTTAACAAACAAATGAATGTTTACGACTCTGTAATATTAAGAAAGGAACTATGTAATGCAAACTGGGAACGCGTTGATGATTTAGGCACACCACTGGAAATATATACATATATTAAAGATTTATTTCAATCCGCATACTCGAAAGCTAGAAAAACTATTTGTAAAACTAAAAATAACTTACGCGTTGCACCCTGGATTAATAAAAACATTATTAATCTGTCTAAAAAAAGAGATAAGTTATTTAACAGGTGGAGACGTAATCCGTATAATGCTTACCTAAGACTACAATATAATAAGACGAGGAATAAAGTTCATAAAGTTATTGAATACTATAGAAATTTATATTATAAAAACAAAATAAATATGAATTATGGGAATACTAAAAAACTGTGGAATATACTAAATAAAATCTCGGGCAGAATATGCAAGTCAATTGACGAAGTAGTGTTGTCGGCATTTAATTGTACTAATTTGTCACCGAAAAAGATTGCGCAAATCTTCGCAGTAGGTTTTTCAGATGCCGTTAAAAAAATTATCCCAAATTGTAAATTAAAATTACTAGATAGTACAATAGATAATAATTATTCATCCATTTGTAGCATAAAATTTAAAAAAGCATCTGAAAATGACGTGTTAAAATTAATTAAAAATTTAAATGCTAATAAAGCCCCAGGTATTGATAGTATAAGAGGGTTTGAAGTTAAAGCATTGATGAAAAAAATCTGTAAACCTTTGGCCAAACTTATTAATACTAGCGTTGAAATGGGCACCTACCCGGATGAATTAAAAGCTGGTTGTGTGAGACCTGTCTATAAAAAAGGAAAACAAGATGATGTCAGCAATTATAGACCGATCTCGGTAACTTCTGTGTTAAATAAAATTACTGAAAAATTTATAAGTAATCAAATTCATTCTTTTTACGGAAAAAATGATATACTGAACAATACACAGTATGGTTTTCGACCAGGTAAAAATACGACAATGTTATTGTCAACATTTACGGACCAAGTAAATACGTGGTTGGATCAGAAACTACATGTTTTGGCGCTGTTTATTGACTTTTCCCGTGCTTTTGACACATTAAATCACAAAATACTTGCACGAAGATTAGAAAACACCGGAATACGGAGTCCATTGTTTAAATGGTGTGAAAATTACCTTAGAGATAGGAATTATTGCGTAAAAATAGGCGACAGTTTTAGCACTAGCATAAAAGTCTCGGAGGGCACGGCTCAAGGCTCTGTATTGGGGCCTTTACACTTTATAGCTTATATAAATAATATGAGTAAATTTTTTAACAATTGTATAACTTATCAATATGCTGACGATACTTGTTTGCTTGTAGCTGCTAAAGACGTGAATGAAGGAATAACATTATTACAGGAAGATTTCGATATGTTAAACAAATGGTGTCATGATAGTCATTTAGTATTAAATCCGCAAAAAACTAAATTGATACATATTCATTCTCCAAACCTCAAAGCAGGTAGCGATATGAATTGTAGTCTTATAGCTCACACTCACTGCTGCTTGCACAACCCCAGTAGCCACTGTGGCTGTCCTTCAATTGAAGTAGCACTATCCCATAAATATTTAGGATTAACTATTGATCACAACTTCAACTGGCATAAGCATATTAATTATGTATGTGATAAGCTAAGATCATTTTTGGCAAATATTTTTATTGTCAAGAATAGATTAACGTATAAGACTAAGATGATGCTTTATAACGCATTAGCTGACTCAATTATGTCATATGGACTTAGTAGTTACGGCAGAACGGACAAAACATACTTGAGTTACATATACCGGCTGCAGGTTAGAATATTGAAGAACATCGTCCCTTTAAAAATTAAATTGCAAGCGGCAACTGATGAAAACCTTCTCTTTAAATACTGCCAAGTTATTCCCCTTTATGATAAAATTAATTTTACAATATTAAAAGAAAATTATTTCGACTTGCAGTTTCAAAATAAAATCTCTCATAAAATTGCAACACGTAATATCACACAAAACAGATTAGTTTCACTATCAGCTAGTAACAAATACGGACAGCGCACCCGGGCATACATGGTTCCTAACTTAATAAATAATTTAGACCCTAGAATAAGAAGTATAATTACTGAGAGGAGCTTAAATCAATTATTAAAAAAATATTATTTAAATCTATAATTTAGACGAGTTTTGGTACTCGAGACAAACCTTCGTGGTTTTTTGTAGTGCCTTCATCAATGTAAATATATAGTTGTATGGATATTTGATAGAAATAAATAAAAAAAAAAAAAAAATTACTGGATTATTATTAAATCCTTATTTATTAAAAATTCAATATATTTCCATATTTATTGGTGTTAATTTAACATTTTTTCCTCAACATTTTTTAGGATTAGCTGGTATACCCCGTCGTTATTCTGATTACCCAGATAATTTTATATCATGAAACTATGAAAAAATGCTCAGAAAAAAGAAATGAAGAAAAAGATTTCAGAAATAATAAATAAAATGAATGAATGAAAAACTTAAGCCCACGTAAGTTGTGGAAATTTCTGGAATGGCTAGGCATTGGCCGGCAACGTAAGGATTTGAATTGCAATCTAGACGTTGATGCCTTGAATAAACACTTTGCCTCGATAACATCTATGGACAACACAATTAAAGCAAATACATTGAATTATATCAACTCCTTGCCGTCTCCCACAATCGTTCCTTTTAACTTTGCTTCTATAACCTCATCCCAGGTAAGAAACAGTATCCTAGCCATCAAATCTGATGCTTCTGGTTATGATGGCATCAACCGCAAAATGATTATTTTGCCCTTGGAAGTCTTAGTTCCAGTCATTACCCATATTTAAAATTTTTCTATTTCCCATAACACTTTTCCCAGTTTGTGGCGCATTGCCCGCGTTATATTTATTATCAATTATTATAAATTCTGCAATATTAATAAAAATAGGTTCTGTTCCTTTTCATTTTTGATTTCCTAATATTATAGAAGGATTATCATGATTTAATAGATTTATTTTAATAACATGACAAAAAATTTCTATTGAGCAAGTAGGGTAGGGGCCTGCCCGGAGGAATGAGGTCCGCTAAATCAGATAGCTTGGACCATAGGGGGTGGGATGACAGCTGTAACATTTTACCAACAAACCGATCAGACAGGAATTGGCGACGGATAGGATAAGGAGGATCAACACACTCAACCTGCAGTGCGTTGGTGGGAGAAGACTTCATTGCACCTATAATAATTCGTAGGCATTTGTATTGGATCCTATTGAGTTTTTCAGTAGCAACTTTGTTAAAGGGGTCTAAAACAAATAATCCGTAGTCAATGTGACTACGGATAATGGCATTGTATAGTAGTTTGAGAGTATAAGGGTGTGCACGCCACCACACACCAGACACAGCTCTTAAAGCGTTGATGCCGTTTTCACATTTTTTACTGACATGTTCAGCATGGGCAATTCCGTTCAGTCTTTTATCGAGAATCATGCCTCAGAATTTAACATTTTCTGCTAATTGGATAGTATTATCCCAATACCCACTAAAACCTCACGGTGCTCCTCCTCGACCGCCACTGGCCGCGAGACGCGGCGGCGGGAGCCTGCAAGGCACGTCGCGGAGTCAAGGGTGTGTGGGCACCCTCGACGGCCTGCTCGGAGTAGCGCGCGGGAGCAACCTGTGCGTGCCTACTCGGGCCAGGTTGGTAGGCGGTCAGCTTCCCCAAGCTGACCGCCCTCTAGCACATTAGGGCGGAAAGCGGCGATCGTGTGCCGCCCTCCGGCGACCCGGTCTCTTACGGCGGATGGCGACTTCGGCAAAAGCCTCCCTCGCCCGTTCCGCCGACTCCTTCTCGAGCACCACTGCCTCGCAGAAGGATGAGACCGCATCCCACGACGTCTCGCTGCCGGCCATAGCCTTGACCACGGCCGGCAGGGAAAGGTCGTCCCCTATGACGTTGAGACGCCCAGGCTGAGCACACCTCCAACGTGTGCTGGGCCGTCTCATCGAGGCAGTCGTCGCAGTGGTGGCAGCGAGCGTCGGGCTCCCTCCCGGCGATCCGACACAAGTAACCCCCGAAGCAGCCATGCCCCGAGAGCACCTGTGTCATGCGGAAGGTTAGGACGCCGTGACGCCGCGCTAACCACTGGCGGAACACTGGACGAACAGCCTCGATCGTCCTCAGGCCGGCAGTTGGTGTTGCCAGCCGAGTTTCCCACAACTCCATTGCGGCTACCCGCACCTCCTCAGTGCGTGCCTGGCTTGCCGGTTCCCCGGACACTAGGCCTATTATTTTTTCATTTGGTTCATATATTTCATTATTTTCCATAATTTTAATTATTATTATTATTTGAGAATCAATAATTAATCAACGAATAATCCTATTTTCATTAAATATACCATCCTCTATTGAATGATATCAAAATTTACCTCCTTCTGAACATTCTTATAATGAACTTCCTATTTTAAGAAATTTCTAATATGGCAGATTATATGTAATGGATTTAAACCCCATTTATAAAGGAATATCCTTTTTTTAGAAATGGCAACCTGATCTAATTTAAATTACCAAAATAGAGCTTCTCCATTAATAGAACAAATTATTTGAAAAAAAAGATTTCAGAAATAATAAATAAAATTATTCCTCACCGTAAACCTTTTGATACTATAATAGTATGTTTTCCTTGGAATGTTCTTTCTCGACAAATATCTCGTCATCATTGAAATATAGTTAATAATACGATAATATATCCAATAAATAATAAGTTTATATTAAAATTATGAAATCATTTTACTAAACCAGTTACTAAGGTTATTACTCCAATAGCTCCTGTTAAGGGTCAAGGTCTATAGTCAACTAAGTGATAGGGATGATTATGATTAGACATTAATTTACTTCTCTAGAATAAAGAGTTCTTAAAATAGAAATTACATAAGATTGAATAATTGCTATGGCAGATTCAAGAATTAATAATAAAATTTGAACAATAATTAAAATAATTAATAAATAATTAAGTATATTAATACCTGTATTACTTAATAAAGTTAAAAGTAAATGACCTGCAATTATATTAGCTGTTAATCGAACTGCTAAAGTTCCAGGTCGAATAATATTACTAATAGTTTCAATTAGTACTATAAAAGGTATTAAAATAGTTGGTGTTCCCTGAGGAATTATATGAATAAATATATGTTGTGTATTATTTAATCATTATAAATCTTAATCATAATGTTAAAGATAATGAAAGGGATATATTAAGATGACTTGTTCTAGTAAAAATATATGGGAATAAACCTAAAAAAATATTAAATAAAATAAAAAAGAATAATGAAATAAAAATAAAAGTTGATCCATTAATTCTATTTGGTTCTAATAAAGTTTTAAATTCATTATGAAGTTTATTAGAAATAAAATTTCATAATAAATAATGACGATTAGGAAAAAATCAGAAAGATAAAGGAATAAATAATAATCCAATAAATGTTCTAATTCAATTAAATGGGAAATTAAATAAATTTGTTGAAGGATCAAAAATTGAAAAAAGATTATTTATCATTTTCAAAAAAATTTTTTGAAATTATTTTTCTTATTTTTTTAAAAATTAAAATTATTTTTATAATTAAAAATAAAATAATTATTAAACTAATAAAAATAGAAATAAAAAATAATAATGAAATTATTCAATTGATAGGTATTATTTGAGGAATGTGGTGTGAGTGGTGATGGTGGTGGTAGTGGTTGTCAACGAGTGGTTATGATTGTTCTGTGTAAAACTTCATTTAATTAGCTATTATTTTTGTGCAAAGTTACATTTTGGTATATTGACAAGAACAAACATAAAAAGTATTCGGGTGAATTCGGAATCTCCCTTTTTTGAAGTTGGTTGAAAATGAGAACATCCTCTTTTTTGAGATTGGTTGAAAAGAAATGCAACGATCAGGAATCTCACTTCTGACATCAATTTAAAAAGTTTTTGCTTGTAACTATTACAGTATAATTAATTTTTGACCAACAAAAACAAACTTTCTCAATTTTCTCCGGATTCCATAATCGAAACCTAACCAAACTTTCACCAAATTATCCTTGAAGTGTATCCTTTCAAATAAAAAAAGAATCATCAAAATCGGTTGGCGCGACATTGAGTTATTCGGCTATTAGTCGCGCACATGCATAATGCAAATTTAAGACTTATGTGATTTTCTCATGGATACCATTGTCAGACATGGACAAAAAAAAAATATGACCATTCGGGAAGCTATACCTTTTAAATAAAAAAAAATATTAAAATCGGTCCACCCAGTTAAAAGTTATGAGGTAACAAACATAAAAAAAAAAAAATACAGTCGAATTGATAACCTCCTTTTCTTACAGAAGTCGGTTAAAAAAGGATTATTATTCATTATAAGAATGTTCAGAAGGAGGTAAATTTTGATATCATTCAATAGAGGATGGTATATTTAATGAAAATAGGATTATTCGTTGATTAATTATTGATTCTCAAATAATAATAATAATTAAAATTATGGAAAATAATGAAATATATGAACCAAATGAAGAAATAATAGGCCTAGTGTCCGGGGAACCGGCAAGCCAGGCACGCACTGAGGAGGTGCGGGTAGCCGCAATGGAGTTGTGGGAAACTCGGCTGGCAACATCAACTGCCGGCCTGAGGACGATCGAGGCTGCTAGGCACGTCGCGGAGTCAAGGGTGTGTGGGCACCCTCGACGGCCTGCTCGGAGTAGCGCGCGGGAGCAACCTGCGCGCGCCTACTCGGCCAGGTTGGTAGCCCGACGCTCGCTGCCACCACTGCGACGACTGCCTCGATGAGACGGCCCAGCACACGTTGGAGGTGTGCTCAGCCTGGGCGTCTCAACGTCGCGCTTTGCGCGACGTCATAGGGGACGACCTTTCCCTGCCGGCCGTGGTCAAGGCTATGGCCGGCAGCGAGACGTCGTGGGATGCGGTCTCATCCTTCTGCGAGGCAGTGGTGCTCGAGAAGGAGTCGGCGGAACGGGCGAGGGAGGCTTTTGCCGAAGTCGCCATCCGCCGTAAGAGACCGGGTCGCCGGAGGGCGGCACACGATCGCCGCTTTCCGCCCTAATGTGCTAGAGGGCGGTCAGCTTGGGGAAGCTGACCGCCTACCAACCTGGCCCGAGTAGGCACGCACAGGTTGCTCCCGCGCGCTACTCCGAGCAGGCCGTCGAGGGTGCCCACACACCCTTGACTCCGCGACGTGCCTTGCAGGCTCCCGCCGCCGCGTCTCGCGGCCAGTGGCGGTCGAGGAGGAGCACCGTGAGGTTTTAGTGGGTATTGGGATAATACTATCCAATTAGCAGAAAATGTTAAATTCTGAGGCATGATTCTCGATAAAAGACTGAACGGAATTGCCCATGCTGAACATGTCAGTAAAAAATGTGAAAACGGCATCAACGCTTTAAGAGCTGTGTCTGGTGTGTGGTGGCGTGCACACCCTTATACTCTCAAACTACTATACAATGCCATTATCCGTAGTCACATTGACTACGGATTATTTGTTTTAGACCCCTTTAACAAAGTTGCTACTGAAAAACTCAATAGGATCCAATACAAATGCCTACGAATTATTATAGGTGCAATGAAGTCTTCTCCCACCAACGCACTGCAGGTTGAGTGTGTTGATCCTCCTTATCCTATCCGTCGCCAATTCCTGTCTGATCGGTTTGTTGGTAAAATGTTACAGCTGTCATCCCACCCCCTATGGTCCAAGCTATCTGATTTAGCGGACCTCATTCCTCCGGGCAGGCCCCTACCCTACTTGCTCAATAGAAATTTTTTGTCATGTTATTAAAATAAATCTATTAAATCATGATAATCCTTCTATAATATTAGGAAATCAAAAATGAAAAGGAACAGAACCTATTTTTATTAATATTGCAGAATTTATAATAATTGATAATAAATATAACGCGGGCAATGCGCCACAAACTGGGAAAAGTGTTATGGGAAATAGAAAAATTTTAAATATGGGTAATGACTGGAACTAAGACTTCCAAGGGCAAAATAATCATTTTGCGGTTGATGCCATCATAACCAGAAGCATCAGATTTGATGGCTAGGATACTGTTTCTTACCTGGGATGAGGTTATAGAAGCAAAGTTAAAAGGAACGATTGTGGGAGACGGCAAGGAGTTGATATAATTCAATGTATTTGCTTTAATTGTGTTGTCCATAGATGTTATCGAGGCAAAGTGTTTATTCAAGGCATCAACGTCTAGATTGCAATTCAAATCCTTACGTTGCCGGCCAATGCCTAGCCATTCCAGAAATTTCCACAACTTACGTGGGCTTAAGTTTTTCATTCATTCATTTTATTTATTATTTCTGAAATCTTTTTCTTCATTTCTTTTTTCTGAGCATTTTTTCATAGTTTCATGATATAAAATTATCTGGGTAATCAGAATAACGACGGGGTATACCAGCTAATCCTAAAAAATGTTGAGGAAAAAATGTTAAATTAACACCAATAAATATGGAAATAAATTGAATTTTTAATAAATAAGGATTTAATAATAATCCAGTAATTTTTTTTTTTTTTTATTTATTTCTATCAAATATCCATACAACTATATATTTACATTGATGAAGGCACTACAAAAAACCACGAAGGTTTGTCTCGAGTACCAAAACTCGTCTAAATTATAGATTTAAATAATATTTTTTTAATAATTGATTTAAGCTCCTCTCAGTAATTATACTTCTTATTCTAGGGTCTAAATTATTTATTAAGTTAGGAACCATGTATGCCCGGGTGCGCTGTCCGTATTTGTTACTAGCTGATAGTGAAACTAATCTGTTTTGTGTGATATTACGTGTTGCAATTTTATGAGAGATTTTATTTTGAAACTGCAAGTCGAAATAATTTTCTTTTAATATTGTAAAATTAATTTTATCATAAAGGGGAATAACTTGGCAGTATTTAAAGAGAAGGTTTTCATCAGTTGCCGCTTGCAATTTAATTTTTAAAGGGACGATGTTCTTCAATATTCTAACCTGCAGCCGGTATATGTAACTCAAGTATGTTTTGTCCGTTCTGCCGTAACTACTAAGTCCATATGACATAATTGAGTCAGCTAATGCGTTATAAAGCATCATCTTAGTCTTATACGTTAATCTATTCTTGACAATAAAAATATTTGCCAAAAATGATCTTAGCTTATCACATACATAATTAATATGCTTATGCCAGTTGAAGTTGTGATCAATAGTTAATCCTAAATATTTATGGGATAGTGCTACTTCAATTGAAGGACAGCCACAGTGGCTACTGGGGTTGTGCAAGCAGCAGTGAGTGTGAGCTATAAGACTACAATTCATATCGCTACCTGCTTTGAGGTTTGGAGAATGAATATGTATCAATTTAGTTTTTTGCGGATTTAATACTAAATGACTATCATGACACCATTTGTTTAACATATCGAAATCTTCCTGTAATAATGTTATTCCTTCATTCACGTCTTTAGCAGCTACAAGCAAACAAGTATCGTCAGCATATTGATAAGTTATACAATTGTTAAAAAATTTACTCATATTATTTATATAAGCTATAAAGTGTAAAGGCCCCAATACAGAGCCTTGAGCCGTGCCCTCCGAGACTTTTATGCTAGTGCTAAAACTGTCGCCTATTTTTACGCAATAATTCCTATCTCTAAGGTAATTTTCACACCATTTAAACAATGGACTCCGTATTCCGGTGTTTTCTAATCTTCGTGCAAGTATTTTGTGATTTAATGTGTCAAAAACACGGGAAAAGTCAATAAACAGCGCCAAAACATGTAGTTTCTGATCCAACCACGTATTTACTTGGTCCGTAAATGTTGACAATAACATTGTCGTATTTTTACCTGGTCGAAAACCATACTGTGTATTGTTCAGTATATCATTTTTTCCGTAAAAAGAATGAATTTGATTACTTATAAATTTTTCAGTAATTTTATTTAACACAGAAGTTACCGAGATCGGTCTATAATTGCTGACATCATCTTGTTTTCCTTTTTTATAGACAGGTCTCACACAACCAGCTTTTAATTCATCCGGGTAGGTGCCCATTTCAACGCTAGTATTAATAAGTTTGGCCAAAGGTTTACAGATTTTTTTCATCAATGCTTTAACTTCAAACCCTCTTATACTATCAATACCTGGGGCTTTATTAGCATTTAAATTTTTAATTAATTTTAACACGTCATTTTCAGATGCTTTTTTAAATTTTATGCTACAAATGGATGAATAATTATTATCTATTGTACTATCTAGTAATTTTAATTTACAATTTGGGATAATTTTTTTAACGGCATCTGAAAAACCTACTGCGAAGATTTGCGCAATCTTTTTCGGTGACAAATTAGTACAATTAAATGCCGACAACACTACTTCGTCAATTGACTTGCATATTCTGCCCGAGATTTTATTTAGTATATTCCACAGTTTTTTAGTATTCCCATAATTCATATTTATTTTGTTTTTATAATATAAATTTCTATAGTATTCAATAACTTTATGAACTTTATTCCTCGTCTTATTATATTGTAGTCTTAGGTAAGCATTATACGGATTACGTCTCCACCTGTTAAATAACTTATCTCTTTTTTTAGACAGATTAATAATGTTTTTATTAATCCAGGGTGCAACGCGTAAGTTATTTTTAGTTTTACAAATAGTTTTTCTAGCTTTCGAGTATGCGGATTGAAATAAATCTTTAATATATGTATATATTTCCAGTGGTGTGCCTAAATCATCAACGCGTTCCCAGTTTGCATTACATAGTTCCTTTCTTAATATTACAGAGTCGTAAACATTCATTTGTTTGTTAAATTGACAATTATTAACCGGTGATTCATAGACGTTGCAAAGTGCAACGACGGTAAGCCTATGGTCCGCTAGTACAGTGTCGACTGCAGCGGTGAACGGACTGATCCCGCGCGACCTTACAAATATGTGATCTATACACGATTTCGTAATTGTTTCTAATCTCTTTTCAATACGCGTATATTCTGTAATACCACAAAACAGTCCGTTCTCCGCCATCAGCTCAAGATAATTATCTCTTATACTTGATGATATTTTTAAGTCAAGGTTCATATCCCCTGCTATTACAATATTTAATGACGTAGGTACATTTTTTAAAAGTAGTGAAAGTTCAGATACAAAAAGTTGCTTATTATATGAGGGAGGTCTATAAATAGCACATATTGTGACAGCTTGGTTACAAGGAGTTTTAATCGTGCCTACTAGTGACTCGAACAAATATGTATTATAGTTATAAACTGTGAACTTTAAATAATCTTTTATATAAGTAATTATACCGCCACCTTTTTTATTTTTGCGTAATTTTGTGTACATTTTATATCCCGGAATGTTAAATAAATTACTAGTTTCATCTGACACTCCTACCTCCGTTAAAATTATAATATCAATAGGATATAATGTTACGTCTAGAATTTGTAATAATTTTGAATAATTTTTAACTATTGATCGAATATTTATATGTATACATAAAAGATTTATATGACTGCTAGGTATATTTTTAATAAAGCTATTGCAATTTATACAATTATTTAGTTTTATTATTCCTGATGAGTTATTTGTGTTATCCATCTTATTAATATTTATTATGAGAAAAAGCAAAATTTACACAAGGAAAAATTATTTTTCAATTTTTGAAATTGCTTCAATATCTAGTAAACATCTTATAATATGGACTTTACTCACTTTTGTCTTCCTTGCATAAATTTTGCCATTCCTGCACCATACGAATTCAAAATTATTACTCAGCTGTTTTTTACTGTTATATAATAACATTTTATTATAGGGCGTTAGTGCTTCACGAATAAATATCGGAGTGTTTGTAAGTTCACGCGGCGCACTTTGCACAATGTCACCGAGTGTAGACCGTGTCTGCTTATTTGCCGCTAACCATTGATCCCTGATGTGCTGGTTCTTCATTTCCACCATAAGCGATCCGGGTCGTTCTTTATGCGGTTGCACGACACGTGTGCATTTAACGTCACCGTCGTCCATTTTTAAATTTACAGCAATGGATTTTATGACTTCTTTGGATTTTTGTAGTGCAGATTCTGGTAATCCCGATATTTCCAAGGAACTCCCGAGGGACTTTTGTTCTATTTCATGTAGTTTGAATTCCGCGGACGCAACGCGGAGTTCAAGATGTTTGTTACTGTTTTGAAGTTCAATATTTTTATTCTCTAGCATTTTTATTTTGTTTTCATGTTTTTTAAAAGACTCCTCGATACTTGAAATTTGATCACTTAGAAAATTAAGCGAAACTTCAAATTCTTTTTTTAATGTTTCAAACTCATTTTTTATTATTCTTTTCATTTCTGCGGAAATTTCGCGAATCAATTTCGATCCAGCTTTGTTACTGGACACAAGTTCCTCTTCTTCTTCATCATCGGAATCATCGCCTTGTATTGAGATAGATGATCTATGCGAGGCATTACACAAGCATTCTTCACAGCTCCATTCCAGTCCGGGGGCGTTACGAAGAGTTGCTAATTGCTTTGCAGAGAGTTTAGCACAAGTAGTAGTACCATGAACACACTTCTCACAACGGCTACATGTTATACCGAGTCTTTTTTTCGTAATATTTTTGTTACACGTATTACACTTTGATATTGGCATCTTGAGGGTAGTTAGCGCACAAATAGGGGCAACGTGTGTATAGTTCGGAACTAGAAAGATAACTAGAGAATATCAATGAACAAAACCCCCTAAAATAGCAAATACAGCTCCTATCACATCACTGCACCTGCGTGACGGTAGGGTGAGTACACACCACGCCCTCCGGTTCCTCACACTGTGACCTCTGCATGACAGAGAACACACACGACAGTGAGACACACACGAGACAAAAATTATTGTGCATTTTACACTAAAATATAATTTTTTTATCATGAATTTAAATTCATCTTTAGAATATTTTATTCTTATTTTTTATTTTATTAATTAATAATTCCAATAAAATATTTTTCTTATTTATTTTATTTTTCAGAACTATAATTTCTATTTCATCAAATTCATGATTAGGATGCTGAATTGGCTTAGAAATTAATTTACTTAGATTTATCCCCTTAATCTCTTCCCCCAATAATCTATTAAATTCAGAAGCTTCCTTAAAATATTTTTTAACTCAATCTATTGCATCAATTAATTTTTTATTTTCTATCCTATTGAATTTATTTCTTATAAAAATATTTATTAATGATTTATTATCAATTATTATAAATTCTGCAATATTAATAAAAATAGGTTCTGTTCCTTTTCATTTTTGATTTCCTAATATTATAGAAGGATTATCATGATTTAATAGATTTATTTTAATAACATGACAAAAAATTTCACCAATAATATTTTATTATCTTATAATATAAATTTTATTTTTTTAATTTTTGAATTAAGGATTAGACGGAGAAGAGGACAAGGGATGAGGAAGAGAGGTAAATTTCAGGAAACTATTGAGCAAGTAGGGTAGGGGCCTGCCCGGAGGAATGAGGTCCGCTAAATCAGATAGCTTGGACCATAGAGGGTGGGATGACAGCTGTAACATTTTACCAACAAACCGATCAGACAGGAATTGGCGACGGACGTCGCGGAGTCAAGGGTGTGTGGGCATCCTCGACGGCCTGCTCGGAGTAGCGCGCGGGAGCAACCTGTGCGTGCCTACTCGGGCCAGGTTGGTAGGCGGTCAGCTTCCCCAAGCTGACCGCCCTCTAGCACATTAGGGCGGAAGGCGGCGATCGTGTGCCGCCCTCCGGCGACCCGGTCTCTTACGGCGGATGGCGACTTCGGCAAAAGCCTCCCTCGCCCGTTCCGCCGACTCCTTCTCGAGCACCACTGCCTCGCAGAAGGATGAGACCGCATCCCACGACGTCTCGCTGCCGGCCATAGCCTTGACCACGGCCGGCAGGGAAAGGTCGTCCCCTATGACGTCGCGTAAAGCGCGACGTTGAGACGCCCAGGCTGAGCACACCTCCAACGTGTGCTGGGCCGTCTCATCGAGGCAGTCGTCGCAGTGGTGGCAGCGAGCGTCGGGCTCCCTCCCGGCGATCCGACACAAGTAACCCCCGAAGCAGCCATGCCCCGTGAGCACCTGTGTCATGCGGAAGGTTAGGACGCCGTGACGCCGCGCTAACCACTGGCGGAACACTGGACGAACAGCCTCGATCTTCCTCAGGCCGGCAGATGGATTTGCCAGCCGAGTTTCCCACATTTCAACCGCGGCTACTCGCGCCTCCTCAGTGCGTGCTTGGCTTGCCGGTTCCCCGGACGCTAGGCCTCGACGCCGGCAATAGACCGACGCCAGAGAAAGAGCATCCAGGTCCCACGGCATGACTCCAGCCAGCACGCACGCCACTTCACCGGAGATGGTCCGGTACCCCCGTATCGCCCGGATGGCCATCACCCTCTGCGCACGTCGCAGCAGAGTGATGTTGTGCCGGTCGGATCGGACCACTACGGTGTACAGCCGACGGCTAGAGGCGCTCGGCCCATCCACATTGGGCAAAAGGCGCGCCAGTGCCGCCGCTGTCTTCAACAGTTTCGGGGCCAAAGATGTAAAGCGGCCCCGAAAACTCCACCGACCATCCAGAACAAGTCCGAGGTACTTCATGCTCCGGGCAACGTCAATTTTGACGCCACCGACGACGATGTGGGCATCTGCCGGTGGGCCCTTTCGAGGAGCATGGAAGTAGATTGCCTCGGACTTGTTGAGGGAGACTTCCAAGCCCAGCCGCTTTATGCGGCCGACTACCTCCGCAACTCCAGCAGTCGCGAGGACCGCCGCCTCTTGATAGGTCCACTGCTGCGCCAAGACCAGCGTGTCATCGGCGTAACAGAGGACCTTTATCCCCCTCAGGGTGCCGCCCCGCAGCACCCAGTCGTATCCGATGTTCCAGAGGATCGGACCTAGCACCGATCCTTGTGGAACACCGGCCGACACAACGAACTCCTTCCAACCTCCTCCAGGAGCTGGAAAGGTCACAGACCTACCGGAC